>NW_027266264.1:56497239-57097239 GCF_022045235.1 Haliotis cracherodii
GTTCGAGTGAAGTATTAGGGTGTAAACAAACTGCTTGAGTATATACAGCACCATATTTTGTTTGGTGATTCCATAATTCAGATCGATAACCCACTCAAAACACAGGAATCAACCCATGCCACTTCACTCAGTATATTTGCTAACACCAAAGACTTCGCGTTTTACTTAGTCATGGTAGAATGGAGATAAACATACTGTTTTTTCAATGTAAAGCTAGGTTACCTGTAGATTTAACCGCGCTAAATTTAACATTTGAGACCTCACGCTGCGCGTTCGGTTCCAAATTCAATTTAGCGCGGTTAAATCTACAGGTAACCTAGCTCTACATTGAAAACACAGTATGTTTATCTCCTAAATATAAACCCAAGGGTGCTCATTTAAGTCACTGACATTTCTAAATTGCGGTTGTAATCTTAGTTTTCTTTTGCCATAGCTCTAGAGCTTGATCCTAAAGAGTCAAAACTCCATGACTAAGTTGTTATTTACGTAGACAGTTATCAGCAAATCAAGTAAATGATTGATTTAACCAGAGACCACAATGGTGTATGGTCTCTGATTTATCCCTTGATAGGGATCCAATAAAGACATACTTAGTAGATAGGAATAACATTAGGAATAACATTAGGAATAACATTAGGAATAACTGTGTTTCACAGATAAAATACCCCCATGTATGCCAATCTGGGCATCCAAGATGTTGTAGCTGTTTACAAACCCTTTTTTGGATAAAGCATTATTTCTTTAAGAACCTTGAATTATTCAAAATTCTACTGTGACATTTTAGAATCCACCATTCTTGCTGGTCTGCCAGAGGTGTCAACTCAACATTAGACTCCGGTCTTGCTGATGCCCGTATTACTGCCAAAGAAAATATTATTCAGAAGCACTTCTTTCACAGTCACCAGTTTACCATTTTATGTTTATGTTTTATGTTTGACTGATGTTATGTTTTAACGTTGCCAAATAACGTGTTGCGTTTCCTGCATTATTTACAGCATGTGTGGCAATATATTTCAGAAAGAACACTTGGGAAGCAAATATTTGTATATTGTAATATTCAAAAACGTTAACATGGTTTGACTTTTAACCACACTACAGTGGTTATACTTCCCATGTTGGCAGTTGAAGCAATATTAATTCATAAAATTAAAGCAAGCATTATTGTATATTGATTATGTTGTATATCATTCTAGAAGGGCAAGGAAAACTCATGCTTGGCATAATTCATCCATGACGATCCGGGGTAGAATAAGTTTCAGCAACCCATGCTTGCCGTAAAAGGTGACAATGCTTGTCGTAAGAGGCGACTAACGGGATCAGGTGGTCAGGCTCGCCGACTTGGTTGATGCATGTCATCGTATCCCAATTTTTATTTATTCTCTAGGTTCTTGGAGACAGACTAAGTATATATAAACACAGATTATCAAAGTACAGGGTATGATGAGGGTCCTTGCTCCTAGGTTTTCTTTTGAAGTTTAAATACATACTTGGTCAAGTCCAAAACTTGCAAGAGTAACAAAGGAATAAGGCTAGTTGTTTAAATTGTCTGATACTTCACATTTCTCTAAATTTAAAAGTTAACATTCACAGAGGGGAAAGAGGGCCCTTTTCTTATCTTGTCCTTTGGAGTAGTCATGATCAAGTCAATAGTCTCTAACCCGTGAAGATCTGGGATAGAATAGGTCTTCAGCAACCCATGCTTGCCATAAAATATGACTAAGCTTGTCGTAAGAGTCGACTAATGGGATTTGGTGGTAAGACTTGCTGACTTGGTTGATGCATGTCAAATTATCCCAATTGCGTGGATCGATGCTCATGATGTCAATCACTGGATTGTTTTGCCAGACGCTATTATTTAGAGACCATTGTCATATAGCGTTAATATTGTTGAGTGCAGATCATAACAACAAAGAAACAAAACTTGGCTCAATTTGAAAGTTTACTGATAATAGAAAGTATTTCTGGTCTTCTATACATTGCTGTCATGTTTCCTCTACCTTAATTTGGTTTATACAATTAGTTTAAAGTCAAGTCTGCAGGTGCATTATTCACCATTTGGAAATATCTTCTCCGACCATTGAGCAAAAACTATAAATAATTTATGAATGGTCTTTTGTAAAGTAGTGCTTTGATAATTTGTATAATTTTAAGCAATATTAATTCTTAAAATTAAAGCAAGCACTATTGTATATTGATTATGTTGTATATCATTCTAGAAGGGCAAGGAAAATTCATGCTTGACATAATTCATCCATGAAGATCCGGGGTAGAATAAGTTTCAGCAACCCATGCTTGCCATAAAATATGACTAAGCTTGTCGTAAGAGTCGACTAATGGGATCAGGTGGTCAGGCTCGCCGACATGGTTGATGCATGTCATCGTATCCCAATAGCATGGATCGATGCTCATGATGTCAATCACTGGATTGTTTCGCCAGACGCTATTATTTATAGACCATCGTCATATAGCGTTAATATTGTTGAGTGCAGATCATAACAACAAAGAAACAAAACTTGGCTCAATTTGAAAGTTTATAAACTTAGATTGGAAATGGAGACGAGACCATAGAGCATTGTTCCTCTTTAACGGTCAGCATCAATCACTGTCAAAAAGCTTCCAGATCTCGGGTAGCATGTGACTTGAGTATATATACATACTCTTCTTAGACATAAAAGAGCCCAAGATTAATGTATTAAGAAGTACCATGGGAATTGTATATCTAATGAAATGAATTAAGGGTAGATATCACCAGCTATTAAATATAGCACAGCGGATTAAACGCTAACCACTGGAGGTAAAGTGTACAATGACAACTATAATTCAATTAACTAGGACAGATTACTTTTACTGATAATAGAAAGTATTTCTGGTCTTCTATACATTGCTGTCATGTTTCCTCTACCTTAATTTGGTTTATACAATTAGTTTAAAGTCAAGTCTGCAGGTGTATTATTCACCATTTGGAAATATCTTCTCCGACCATTGAGCAAAAACTATAAATAATTTATGAATGGTCTTTTGTAAAGTAGTGCTTTGATAATTTGTATCATTGTTTTATTAATAATGAAATGTGTTTGAAATTAAAAATATAAGGAGCCTTTTTATCTAATGATGTTAACAATTTTTAACATTCAGTGAGGTTTTTTTTAATTCTGCTTTGAATAGTATTTCCCTTATACCATGATCAATGAGTGAGTGAGTTTGGTCTTGCGGCACTTTTATGTACCCATGTTGGGAATCAAACCCGGGCCTCCAGTATGACGAGAGAACACTTCAACCACTAGGCTATCCCTTTGTCCCTCATTCACACTGAGTCACATGTGGGAGCCATGTGTAATATGGTCTTAGATTTTTACCACATACATTAAACCAACAAACATGGGTGTGGTGCTTATCGTAATCCTAATCAAATCAAATCTAGGACTTGGACCCAAGATTATACCGGCATGCTTAAGGGACACAACTCTGCACAGCACATTCCAGTGCCTATGATAAAAGAATAGGCCTCCTGTGCCCCAAATTGTAAAACTTTGGTCCATAAAAGTTGTTGATATTATGTATATCATCTTCCTAGATGTCAAATCAGTCTGTAGGCACACAATACAAGCAGTCAGGTAGTTGGCCCCGTGGTCAAACCTTGCTTCAACTCACCATGAAGAGTTGCTTCCCTTAGATACAAAAACTTGCTGATTGTGAGTTTGTGTCCAATTTTCACTCCAGTTATGATCCAGGACCCATCCTGGTAGGTTTCACCAAATCAGTGAACATCTATGACGTGAGTTGCACTGAGCTTCCATCTAAATTAACCCGTGAAGATAAAATATTGCTGAATGTAGCATTAAACAACAAAAGAACAAACATTCCTTCTTCATTAGGCAAGTCACCATTTTATAACTGAATATGGTGTGAAGAGGTGTTACACTGACTGACTGACTGAGTATGGTTTTACGCTGCTTTTAGCAATATTCCAGCAATATCACGGCGGGGGACACCAGAAATGGGCTTCACACATTGAACCCATGTCGGGAATTGAACCCAGGTCTTCCGCCCCTTGAAGAGCAGTTACAGTTTAGTTGGGTTATCTGATATGATTATATATTTTGAATAGAAATATAATGATTGCATTTTCATCTTAGAACTCGATATCAATCTTCTCTAGCAAAGTGACCGCCTCCGTGGTCGATCCCCGGACGCGTCATACCAAAAGACGTTAAAAGATGGTACTTGTCGTTACCCTGTCTGGCTCTCGGCATTAAGGGGCTAAAACAAGGACTGGTCGGCTCGGAGTCAGTATACTGTGTCTGAGTGGGGTATTCATGTTAAACTGCGGCATGGTATCTCAGTGAGCTAGCACTATAAATCGGCATCAGTCCGGACTAGTACAAGCAGCCACACAAACACATACACATACATGCACGTCGCTATATAAGTGCAATAATCTTGGACGCGACGTTAAACCCAATTTCACCTCACCTCTAGCAAAGTAACTGATTGGTTCAATGGAAAGAAATAAGCAAGCACTGCTTGTTTCATTGTCTTTAATAATGGAATAGATAGAAAAATGTGTGACTATGTTCTTGAAAGCTGAATTAGATGAGTGTTGTGAAATTATGTCAATTAACATTGAAAACAGTTTGATAATAATCATTATCATATGTGTGTATGTTTTTTTAACTTACCATATATGACCGTAGATAAGCCCATCTCATAGATAAGCCAAGGTATCAACTTGGTCCTTGAAATTTGTATCAAAATGTTATGTATAGTAGATAAGCCAGACCTCCAATCTCCAAAGTTTTTTTCACCAACAGAAAAAGAAAGTATAACCAGTCCGTAAGCCGACCCCTTTCTACAGATTTTTTTTCTGGTCCTCAAAATTTGGCTTATCTCAATCATATACAGTATACATTGTTAACATTATCGATTTTGTTTCATCATGAAACATATGCTGAATTTTGCATGTTATTGAACCTTGTATATACATAAAACCCTTATTTTCAAAAAGAAAATCTTTTGATAAAGTCATGACTTTGAGGGTGTGTGACTAATCCAGACAATTTTCTTGTTTGCAATTAATTTACAATATCAATGGCTTTTAGTTCAATGCATCCTCTAGAAGAAATTGTAAATTTATCTGTGTATCTGTGGATATAAATCAGTTTTGGGGTAATTGCTGTGAGATAGGCCTGGCTCTCTGGTAATGTATTTTCCTGGAGAGCTCGGCAACAAAACTCCACCTGAAAACAATTATTTCCTACTTCAAGCAGCTCCTATAAACATGATTGGTAAATACAGGAAGGAATAAGTGGCTATTTAACTTAATCCACATAAACATGCAAGAGGCAGCTGGATTAACACTGGGGTGCAGCTGCACCTTCAAACAATTGCAGACAATTATAGATGATGTTATGTCATGCTTTATAAATATATTCCACATAAAATTGTAAAGGTATTTTCCTTCATTTAACTGCCTTGTAAGGTCCATCATTCATCTGTCAGGTTCATCATTAAACTGTGTTGTCAAAGATATGTTTGATTATCAAACTGTGCTCAAATATATGCTCCATCTTTAAACTGTGCTGTCAAACATACGTTCCATGTTCTATGTGATGTCAAGTCTGCCTTTAAATTGCGCTGTCAAACCTACATTCCATGTTCTATGTGATGTCAAGTCTGTCATTAAACTGTGCTGTCAAACATACGTTCCATGTTCTATGTGATGTCAAGTCTGTCATTAAACTGCGCTGTCAAACATACATTCCATGTTCTATGTGATGTCAAGTCTGTCTTCAAACTGTGCTGTCAAACATACGTTCCATGTTCTATATGATGTCAAGTCTGTCATTAAACTGCGCTGTCAAACATACGTTCCATGTTCTATGTGATGTCAAGTCTGTCATTAAACTGTGCTGTCAAACATACGTTCCATGTTCTATGTGATGTCAAGTCTGTCATTAAACTGTGCTGTCAAACATACGTTCCATGTTCTATGTGATGTCAAGTCTGTCATTAAACTGTGCTGTCAAACATACCTGCCATGTTCTATGTGACGTCAAGTCTGTCACTAAACTGTGCTGTCAAACATATTTTCCATTTTCTATGTGATGTCAAGTCTGTCTTTAAACTGTGCTGTCAAACATATGTTCCATGTTCTATGTGATGTCAAGTCTGTCTTTAAACTGTGCTGTCAAACATACGTTCCATGTTCTATGTGATGTCAAGTCTATCATTAAACTGTGCTGTCAAACATATGTTCCATGTTCTATGTGATGTCAAGTCTATCATTAAACTGTGCTGTCAAACATATGTTCCATGTTCTATGTGATGTCAAGTCTGTCATTAAACTGCGCTGTCAAACATACCTGCCATGTTCTATGTGACATCAAGTCTGTCACTAAACTGTGCTGTCAAACATATTTTCCATGTTCTATGTGATGTCAAGTCTGTCTTTAAACTGTGCTGTCAAACATACGTTCCATGTTCTATGTGATGTCAAGTCTGTCATTAAACTGTGCTGTCAAACATACGTTCCATGTTCTATGTGATGTCAAGTCTGTCATTAAACTGTGCTGTCAAATACATGCTTCATCATTTAACTGCAATGTCAAGTCCATCGTTAAAGAAAAGCCACTGCAGCTTAAAAGTGAAATCGTGCAAATAAACTAACTAATAATAGTGCCATTAATGTCAAATTTTGAATATTTGTTTCCAAGAGGAGAGTTCACCCCTGCCATTACGTCTGGTATTGCACTGGGGATGGCACCCATCACTGTGGTCAGGGCCTGCTGTGGATGCCACAATGGTAAGTTACCGAAGGTGCATTACGACTGATTTCTCACCGGGGCACATAAGTGGCTACATGAGCGGGCTACATTGGAAATAATTGCTTGGTCCTTAACCAGTCTGAAACTAGTATTTTAATGTGAGGTGACATAACGCCTTTCATGATACATGAATGTGTTAACATTTCCACTTGGACAACTTTTCTACCTCATAGGTAAGGTAGTTTTTGAAGTCAGGTCTTATAGTACTCATCCTCGGAAAGGGCAATAGCATGAGAGAGTTTGACTGCATCCCTTTTGAAGGATTTCCCTGCTACACTCCATCCTAGAGAACAAAACGAAGAAAAGCACATCCAAACTTTCGTAGTATCAATTCAATCTGTGTCCAGACTAAAATGACAGTCTACAGCAATCTATGAAGTAACCTCAGTATCTATTTGACACATCTTTACAATCACTTTTCAATGATTGGCCAATTGATCAATGATGACTAATACTTGTAATAGCCAGAGGTTCATTAACAACTTTGGAATTACTTCCATGTTTAACATGTCGGCCATTTTGATGTCTTGCACTTCATGTAAATGAATTACGACGAGCTGTCACTGAGACTCACTGATTGAGGTTGTTCTTAACAGACCTTTCTCATCTAATGATGATATTATTTAAACAATTTTGTTGTAAGCAAAGTAGAAAAAATGTCACTTTGGAACTGCTTCATTCCGAGATACATGTGGTTGTTGTGTGGCTTTCAGCATTGTAAACAAGAAGTCACACATATACTAAATGAAATTGCATGAACATAGATCTTCATCATTCAAGGTGAAAAATAGTGATATAAAGCTCCTACATTCATACAGACTGGCCCTCACTCTATGAAGGTTCAAACGCCTAGGAACTAACACAAAGTGAATGTCAATTCCAATCTCATTCAAATCAGATCTTAGTTTTCGCTACCGCTAAACAAAGATCTGAGGACATTCCATAATGGGTCACGTCAGAATGACATTTTGCGAATTTTGACTAACCAATGAAATGACTGACAAGAAATCGACATTAGCCAATCGGAAGGCAGCTTTATTGAGCTTTACGACATTAGTTTCAAATTGGCAACTACACTTCGAAATATATTTTGCATATTCACGAATAAAAAAATTAAACCTGATAAGAAGAACATTCTGGAATGGCTTATAGATGGCCTAGATTGTATGGATATAATCATAAAACCTGTAACTGTCATTTGGAATACCCCGGGTTAAATATTTTGTGGTTGCATGATTAGAAAACACATTCCGACTGTTACTTTCATGATTTCTGATTGGTTGGATGAAAGGTCATTCTGATGTGACCTGTAATGGGATGTCCTCAGATCTTTGCTTAGAGATAGCGAGAACTAAGCTCTGATTTTAATGAGATTGATGTCAATTCTGAAATGTTTCAGTGTTTTGGGGGTTAAAGGTTGTAACAAAAGGGAGAACACTCTCGTTAGGTTTATCTTTTGGATTTAGAAGATCACAACAGGTATGTGATTGAGCCTTGTTTATTACTGGGGCCGGGATGGGTACGGATACTCAGGTCAGGTGGTTCCTGAGTAGGATCCGGGTACCCACAGGACTACACGGACACGTCGTTAGTCACATGATATATTGTTTAATGACAACAACCTACTAGCTCAGTGGTTACACTTCAAGTTGCTAAAGTTTGCATTTCTTTATATATTACAGTCAATAATGGCTATAAGTGCCTCTCTTATCAGCCAGCTTCTTTCATAACAACAGAATCTATAACCACACAATGCCATTTAGAAAGTGGTCAAATGTAACAAATGTCATATTTAGGATAACGCTTTCTTAGAAAAGTACAGATTCTCATACTCTTTTTAGGTGCGATTAGGGGTCTCACTGAGGCAATGTCGTTTCGATTCCCAGACAGGACTCAACCCCCAAAAGTACGAGAATCTGTACTTTACTGAAAAAGTGTTATCCCAATTATAACATTTGTTACATTTGACCACTTTCTAAATGGCATTGTATGTTCATAGCTTTGGCCATGGGAGCCGTGCCAATGTACACTTGTCAGAGGGATACACAAAGTATGTGATCTAGACTACCAGTTGTCGAACTTTCATTTTTGTGGAAGCCTTGGTGGCTGAGTGGGTTAGATCGCTGACTTTGTGTGCTGGCGATTAGGTGCCTCACTCTGGCACTGTGGGTTCAAATCCTGGATGGGACTCAACCCAAAAAATGTACAAGAATCTGTACTTCACTCAGAAAGTGTTATCCCAAATATGACATTTGTAACAATAAAATCTTTTTTTTTATAATATATTCACAGCTGCTCGCTCATTTTTTGTAATGTTTGATTTAACTCTTTGAGGGTTTACAGTAGATCTATGAAGTGGTTAATAACTGTCCAATACATTGTTATTACCAGCTTTTGGAGTAAAGGTGCATTTTGTTTCTACCTAATAAACTATCTTCATTAATGGCATCAATATCAAAATGATTTAGTAATTAATCTCAATATTCAGACATATCAGTTTCTTCTTCATGCAAATCTTATTTCATTGGAGTATGGGTGAACTTCATACCTTTAAGCAATAAAGAAACTTCCTCCCCTGACAGATCTACACAAGATAAGTTGATTACTTTGGTTCTATTGTTCAGTCTGCCATCCCTGGGGGAACCTCAGTGTCACTAAAAACGAATGATAGTCTTGCTGATTAAACTGTGGAGATCCATCTTCATCTTGACCACATCCTTGACTTTGGAAATGTCCTCGCCTGTTATCATGGGCTTGTCCTTGGCCCCCGTAGATTGTGGCTTTTGCTTTTTTGGCAAACTTGGCCTTGTTGTCTTCCTTGGTTTTGAACTGTATGAACAGGAAATGTTTGGCCCTCACTCTATGAAGGTTCATACTCCAATGAACTCACACAAAGTGAAAGTCAATTCTTAAAAAAACAATTATCACAATTTCTTACCTCAAAGGATGTAGGCCAAGATCTAAACACAATTTTATTTAGTATGTGTGACTTCATGTTTACACTGACAGCCATACAACAACCAACTATATCGCGGAGTAAAATAGTTCCTCAAAAAGAGAGGTGACATGGGCGTATGGATGCACAACTTGCTCTTCAGAAACATCTTACGCAGCACATGTGTTCAAATCATATCCTCATTAGATGAGAAAGGTCTGTAAAGAACTACCTCAGTAAATCAGTCACAATGACAGCGCATCGTAATACATTTACATCAAATACAAGAAGTTGTTTCTGAAGTTGTTAATGAACCTGTGGTGGTTACATGTGTTAGTCATCATTGATCAACTGACCGATCATTGAAAGGTGATTAAAGATGCGTCAAACAGACGCTAAGGTAAATTCATAGATTGCTAGAGACGGTCACTGTCAGCCTAGACACGGATCAAGTCGATACCACAATAGTTTGGATGTGCATTTCTTTGCTTGTTCATTAGGATAGGCCGCAGTGAGGATATTCATGAACAATCATGCAGTCACACTCTCTGACATTTCTCAATGTATACTGAAACGCTGAGACCAAGAATAAAGGTTCTAAATGAACAGGAAGAACACTTATATATGTTTTCATGCTGGGGAATTCCCAGGGGTTTCCCCAGGAATGCGGAAGCAGTCCGTCAGTGTTTACGTCATTTCAAGAACACAATCTTGTGAAAAACGTATGAACGTCGAATTGTGTCGTTCATACACTTATGAACGTCAATTTTGTGGTCATGTGACCGACCTCTCGTTCAGTGGAAAAGAAGTATATCGTGTAAACTTCAAATTAAAAAATTATATAATGATGACTCCCTGAATACAATTTAATTCAATGTTGTACAAGTCCATTTTATGAACAGGGAATTAAGTTTGGTATTTTGGTATTTCGCAGAATATTCTTACAATTGTCAGAGTGATTATCTGTACCTTTTCTTCCCATACTGATTGTCATATCTCACCCACTCAACTGGACACTTCCCTCTCAAACATAACGTCCTCCAATTTATGACGTCATCAAGTTGCGAGTGCATGTTCGAATCTCCAGAAATGATGTAATGATAGAATAATGTTTTATCTTGAAATAAACGACGCTTCATTCTTCATTGTTCTTTGTGATTTATCGCGTGTCTATCGTATATGGTATTTTATACATGCTGGCAAGGACATAAGCTATCAGTCTCGTTTAGTATATGCTAACACAGTGAACCCTCTGTTGTCCAACACCTCACCTTACTAATGACTACTGATGGTAATGCATAGTTTAAAAAGTTGTGTTAAGGAGTCATAAATTATGACTCCATCTGTTACAAGACCATCTATACTTTACAACCAGCCAGCATGTGGAATTCCATTTCAAGTAATGCATAGCAGTTCACCTTGTTGCATGACAATAGACATTATTTAAAACAATTACTGCAGTACGTTGAAATCATTTATTGTCACATAAGACATTCGGATGAGATTGTGAATCTCTGGAGTGTCCAGGAGCATGACACTACATTTCACAAGTAATCTATTCTGACTGTGTTCAAAGAGTTCCTGGCATCATAATCACATCTGTGACAAAAGAGTCCCCTCCAGGGTGAACACATGCTTGTCAACAGGCTGGCTCACTAACCTTTATCACTATCTAAGTCAGAACATTTTAACACTTTTACATTTTAATCGCTTGAAAAACAAAACCAGTGTATATTTTTACGGTTTCCACCTGGCTTTGAAGTGTGTTGTTGATGATATGATACAATTGCACGGATGCAGGGACATGCGCTATTAGAGGAAACAGCTTCATGTATCACATTACGCCAACCTCTGAATCCGATCAAAAAGCAAACACAGTTATCAGGCATGTAGCATTTTCAAAAATCAAACCTGTCACATGAGAAAGAATTTGTGTTAATGTTACTGTTTGATTCTGTGACTGTTTGAAGTTTAATTCTGGAAAACGATTTGGCTAAAAGTTATTCTCAAGGCTGTGTCCTTCAAGGACCAAGAGATATGTCTCGCTTTGATCTTGGTGGTTTTGTTATGGATGCTCCAAAGTTTTCTTTGATTTCTTATAAAGTGTCCTTTTCTATTACAGACACAGGAAATCGCTTCTATAATGGTAATGCCATGTCAAATAATATTTAATCATTATTGAGAAACCTTGTGTAAAAGCAATTGCTTATCCTGCCGACCTGAGGCTTATCCTCCTCATGGGGAAAATGTGTGTAACTGTGTCTTGGTTTTCCCAAGTTAGAGGTGAGGTGAAGTCAGGTTTAGTGTCACACTCAAGAGTATGGAAGCATACTATACTATATACTATATATGGATACTATAGGCCGGACTATTGCCAGTTTTATAGTGCTAGCCCACTGTGATACCATGCCACAGTTTAACATGAATACCCCACTCAGATACAATATACCGACTCCAAACCGACCAGTCCTTGGTTCATTACCCTTAATGCCTAGCTCCAGGCAGGGTAACAAAAAGTACCATCTTTTAGTGTCTTTTGGTATGACACAGTCAAGATCGAACCACGAACTCTCTGGCAGATGCTCTATCCACTAGACCACGGAGGCGATTCCAAGATTTGATATATAGTAAAACCTGCAATTAAAATAACACGATATCAGAATGTATTATTTGTAGTAAAACAGTAATTAATGATACTATTTTTCCTGATCATTGAATCAAAATTCTTTTCCGTTATATTATTGGGTATGTTTTTACGTAATCACCAGTAGATTGGAAGAACACGTGTGGATCATGGACAACTGATTGCTATTTCCGGCTTAGTTTATGGAACAATATACACTGTAATCTTTATCCCTGCATATAAAACAATGAGTAGCATAACAAGAAATACAACCGAAAAGGTAAATAATCATGTCTAGTGATGCTTAAATGCGAATTTCACATTTTCATTTACAAAGTTTGTTAAGCGTTGTTCATTCACCTGAAGCCATGCGATGTAGTATTTGTACCAACAGGAAAAAAGTTTGATGAAAGTGTAACCCATACATAAGCCGACCCCTTTCTTCAGAATCTTTTTTCTCGTCCTTAAAAAATGGCTGATCTATGTCATATGGGGTAACTGTAACAGTACTTTTGAAATAAACTGCATTTTAGCAGACACTAGTAGTACCTGGATAAAGATGGTATGTCAATGTATAATATAATATTAATTGCACCCATCTTCCTGAGGTAAGGGAGTTAATTGACATTAAATGTCCAGTTTCCACCCTTCCAAAAACTATGCTGGAATTTCTGGGCTTGGTAGTAGTGCCACTAGTGGTTGTTATGAGTTATGTCCCTTCTTTGTCCCTGCTATTGACCAATCAGATTCAAACTCTCATGGCACTTGTATTTGCTTCAAACAAAATACCGGTGCCTAGTCAAGACAATTTGATCGATAATCAAAATCTATGTTGTGATAAAACGGGTCTTACTTCGCGAAGTGCATCAAATCACATGATCAACATCTTGCATCAAAATATGTAAAGATTTGGAAAATATCTGTTGACGATAAGTTGACGGTACACATGTTTGCAAATCCTATATGTTGATTTCATGACCATATGTTGATTTCATGATGTGATTTTGATTAGACTATGCATAGACTCGTTAGTCCAGCCAAAAAATAATTCCATAATTCCAGCCAAGTTTGACAAGGGTGGAAACTGGACTTTTATAGTCAGTTAACTCAGGAAGATGGCTTGCATCCTACTTGTTATTCAGCTGAAGTATTACTTTAAAAAGAGTATGTGTCACAACTTCAAATAGTTTTTCACTTATATCACAGCATGTTAGACTTATAAAGATCCTGGTTACCATCAGTCACCAGTGCAGCGGTAAACAACAAACAAACAAGTGAGTATGGTTTTACGCCGCTTTTAGCACTATTCCAGCAATATCACAGCGGGGGACACCAGAAATGAGCTTCACACATTGTACCCATGTCGGGGAATCGAACCCGGGTCTTCGGTGTGACAAGCGAACGCTTTAACCACTAGGCTACCCGACAGCCCCCCAAACAAACAAACAAACAAAACACCAGGTGAGATTCAAGTGGATGGAAAGTTTAAAGTGAAGCAGACTTTTACAAATTTGATGGTAATGGTGCTGAAAAAACAAGAAGAATAATCTGGGTGAATCTTTGAATTCTTAACCCACGATTAGAGGATCATGGAACATGTTTATACGACCAGTTGAGCTTCGATGATCAGGAAGTCAAAGACCAATCCATATTTCCTCATGGCAATTCAAGGGCACAATAGCTAAGTCACCAGTACCCATGCTAACCTTAAGATGCAATTAAATTGAGGCTCAGTATTCACAATATGCCTTGGTTGTATCTTTATCATCGTACGTGATGGGATGGACCATGTCGCTCATGTTAAATGTTTGCATGCAGGTTATTACCACAGTAATTGATGCAAGTCACGTATGATTCTATACAACAATAATATAAGTGACAAAACCATTTCCATAATCACAAGAAATATGTTCTAAAAGCGGAGTCCATTGTACAATATATTTCTATATCATTTATATGGCCGGGAGGGTAGCCTCATGGTTAAGGTGTTTGCTCATCTTACCGATGACCAGGTTTTATTCCCCGCATGGGTACAATGTGTGAAACCCATTCATGGTGTTGCTGGAAAATTGCCAAGAGCTGCATAAAAACGGACATGTGTTTATGAATCACTAACAAAGAGTGATGATACAAGGTGTTTGCTAAAAGGTGAGCACATCCTGCCCCACCACTTGCACCCATCACAAACACATGCAAGGGCAAGTTAATTGTTCCCCTGAAAAAACATGGAAACTTATAGTTAGTCAAAATAGGGAATTGCATCGGACATCATTTTTGTCACTGAAATATTCTCAACATGTTTTACTGAGACATTGAATGC
The DNA here is from genome assembly GCF_022045235.1 of Haliotis cracherodii. Taxonomy (NCBI): domain Eukaryota; kingdom Metazoa; phylum Mollusca; class Gastropoda; order Lepetellida; family Haliotidae; genus Haliotis; species Haliotis cracherodii. The sequence continues at coordinate 56,511,942 of NW_027266264.1, forward strand.
TAAAACCTTGATCATACAACCCATCTGGTGTAAAGGATTGCATTCCCAATTAATTACAAAATCAATATGATTGAAGAGCCTAAGTTTCAAATAAAATATTCATGATGACACCCACATTCTGTGATTGGAATGTTCTGTGATGGTAAGTTTTCAACTTTTTGAATGTACTAACACCTGTCATTCATGTTGTATTCTAGTTTATGAATTACACACATCATTACATTGTTAAACAATTTCACATGGAAATTCAATCTTCTATACTTAAAATTATTTTGGAGTAAAAAGTACTGTTTGGGCATGATGTTTTCGAGTGTATTTTTATCAATATTGTTCTAGTGATACAGAAGATGAGTATCACTAGTTTCATGTTTGTTCTTTGTATGTTGACACAAGAAAAAAATTTTCCAAGGAATTCTTTTTTTATCTTCCTAAACATTACTTCAACCTACAGAGGAAGATCCGGAGTTTTTTAAAAAAGGTTCCACATAATAACCTAGACTTGCTCCAAGGCTGTACTGAATGATAGGTCCATGGGTGTATAGTAAGTCTATCCTTAAGATAGGCAAGTCTAGATAACCTGACAGTACTAAGGACACCAGTCTCTTTATAGGGAAACCTTGTTCTTATTATTCATTTAATGTAGAAATTATGATTTAAACTAAAAAAAATTGCCTTGAGACTTGTGCAAGTCTAATAATAGCAAAGTTTGAAGTGACTTGACCAAGGGTGCAGTTGGCATGTAAATTGTCTGAACAAACACACTGGGGGACTAACAGCTGATGCTGGTCCAAAGATGCTGATCTATCCCCGTTTTTTTATCCCGGTTTCTCTTGTTTCATTTCATTTCAATTTGAACATGCATCAATCTCTTTTATATGTATCACAGGAGCTGTGCCCCTCATAGATTATAACTCCAGCAGTGTTTTATTGTATGATAAACAACGACCATTTATTTCTTAAACATAGCATGCATAAATCTACAAGTACTTGTATGGTGAGGACACAATTGTTTCAAAATAATTTTAACTAACAAATATGATTGCTTGGCTGAAATTAAAATATAAAGGCATTAAAATTTGTCATGTAGATACTGACAGTTATGATGCTGAAAGCTCAATCATATGTAAAATGCATAGGAGAGTATGTTCAGCATAATTTCTATAACTAAAATACTTTAGTTTCAAAAGAAATATATTTACTTGCTTACAAACTCTCACTTTATTATGCAAATTGTGTGAATGGCGGATGCTACCAGTTGATCAGAACATGCTTACCCTTTTTGTGAACACCTGCTGTCCTCACTAATTTTCAGTGTTTCATTCATATTGTTTTCATCATTATTTTGCCTTTAATGCCCAATGGAATGTGTTTTGGCAGATAATCAAGACTGGTTATTTTCTGGCATGGACGTTTTATGTTCACATGTGTTAACTAAATATTTTTTGTGAAGATGGATTAATCAGGAATCATATTATGCAACCTGTTTCAGTTCTAATCATGTACGCCTTCTTACATGTGGCAAATCATTTCAAACTCATTGCCCCAACAACCTCCTTCTTTCACTGTGGAAACTTCTTGAAAGTAGGCCGAATGTTTATTAATACTTTCATAAAGGCTATAACTGCATAATGACAAATTAATACAGTGATGAAATGTACTCTGCCTGTACCCTCTATATCTCTATAAAGTTGATGGTAATTTGTTATTAAAGATGTTATTTGCTTTCCTACTGTGAAAACCTGTGTGGAGGAACTCATCTCTCATTATGAGGTCACAAAACTCATTTATTTAAATACCATTATGTCTGTAAAGCATTAATTACATCATATTGCTTAAATGTCCAGGTAGAACATTTTGATGAAAAGAGGAAAGTTTTTTTAAAAAGTGAATACTTTCTTAGAAGTACAATTTCTGAAGGTTCTGAAAGAGGCTTCTTGTGTGTAGAACCTTTACATTTGACATGGTGAAAAATGAGACTTCATGATGGATTAGTTATTTGGAGCTACTGGATGTGTGGTTTCTCCATGTTCTGTCAGATCTATAGTTTGTGTAACCTTCAACATGACATTGTCCAACTTTACAAACATGGCAAAAAGTTAATATTGGGTTTCTGTCAGTAGAGTGTTCCACCTTCCATCTACTTTCATGTGATGTGTTGGAAGGTGAATAGTTTCTTACATGATTGATTGTGATACATTTTCTGCACATTTCAGTACACACTGGCTATAATGTGGATATTTTGAGAATACATTCTTTACACACATCATATAGAACAATTTTCAATTTTCTTCCCTTCAAAACCTACATTTTGTGGTGTTTTTATACACATGTCATTTGTGTTTGGTAACATTCTGTTTCCGTGCAAAAAGCTGGAATTTAACTTATCTTTTAACTAATCACTTTAAGGAAATGACAATTTAAAAATACTTGAAAAAAATAACTTGCTTCAAGTTTAAAAACAAATTGTTTGCTTGACATGTTCTATGTCCTGAAGAAAATGTGTTTTGATAAAAGATAAAAAAAATTGTGTGTCTAGAAGTAGTGGCTGAAAAGCTATTCATATTCATTGAAGTGTTCCTGATGCTCTGTACATGCCCTTTTTCTCTCCTCTTCCAATGCCCTTCAGCTTTACAAGGAAGTGGCTCTTTGTTAATAAGTGAGTGGGGGCAGGGGTGGCCCAGTCATCTAAGGCGTCATGATTCAGCGCCATACATATGCTCGTGGTTTTCTCCGAAGTGGTAAACATCTGAGACCTGCATCACTTCGGGCTTTCCTCCCACATTAAGCTGACATGCTGTGATATAACTGGAATACTGTTAAAAGCGACGTTAAACCCAACTCACTCACTCACTCACTCACTAGTAAGTGAGTGGCCTCCCTCTGTGGGCTAGAGGATGGAACATCTGCCCGGAGAGTAAGGACTGGTAGTGTGTCTGAGTTGGATATCCTGTTAAAACTGCAGCAGTGGATAAGAACAGGCATTATCTGGACTTGTACAAGCACATGCAATAATAGTGCTATAATCTTGACCCCATTTCACCTCACGTAATGAGTGAGTGAGTGAGTTGCCCAGTTTCACAGCATCTCAGGGTAACGTAGGATGAAACCAAAAACTGACAGGTAGGTCAATCAACTTTGGTGAAATAGGTGAATGTGGTACTAAACCCCAAAGAATGGACCTTGCCATTTGAGAGAAGGAGCTTTGCACAGCACAGCACCTTTTTCTTGGCCAGTCTCAGCATCTCAATGTCACTTCATCTCATTAAGAAAAGAAGAAAGCGTAAAATTTCTAGAACGCCAATCAAACTGTTCATCTCTTTACCTCATAGCATTCTATTAAGAATTCCAACGCAATATCATATGGCACCATGATTCTCTTAAGCCATTTTTCTTTAGTTTAACAATCCTATTGATTGGTTGTGGTGGAATGAAACATGCAACTCTTGTCATTTGGACTGCCCTAGCCATGACTAGCCAGCATTTGTGTCTTTATGTCAGAACGTGTCAAACTCGGTGCCCCTCATCTGCAGCCACCATTGTTAGAAATCATAGGATTCTGACAACCACTCAGGACTGGGTTTTTGCACATGCACTTTCAAACATATCCTGTAGAGAAAATATCCCCATTTAATAATTGCGTGTAAAGTTCACATTGCGATAAATTAATTTTAAACTTGACATAACCTCTAACAACATTGTGCTGCTTGTATGACTTACAGCACTGAAAAGGGATATATATTCTGATTTAGACAGTTGGGTAAATTGCAATGGAAAATATGATGAAACTTGCTCATTTAGGAATCCTACCTGCTCGAGGCTGATGCAGACTGCTGAAAACATGGGAGGAGAACAGAGTGACATGAGTCCCATAGATTTATAGTTTTTCAGAACTATGGACCAGATTATTTTTTCTTGTTTTAAGGATGTGGACTCATCCATAAAACAAGAAAAACTAAAAAGTTTGAAAAGTAAACATTAAAATGTGTCATTCCACTTGCTTCCTTGTCACAATCTTGTTCAAACTTTTAATTAAGAAATCTCTCTGGGGGGAAAACACTCTTTGAACTGAGCATATTGTATCTGTTCTTTTAAAAAACAATCTTTATGAAAAAAAGGATCACGAAAAGAAAAGTGTATTGTTATTGTTTTGTGTTTATTACAGGATTGCTATCTCAAAACTGCCAGATCTGGATGTACCAGTTTTTCGTGGTTGAAACGCCTACTTATCAAGCCAAAGATAGACTGGGTTCACTTCTCAACACGGACACAATGCTTGACGCCATTCACAGTGTCCCCTGCTGTGCTCCTGCTGGAATACTGCTACTGGTAAATATTTTTCATTGTTTACAGCAGAGCATAGAATGATACTTTTAGCAAGACTTTGTTAATTTTGATTACAGATTTTACCAACCAGAGGCAAAAAAATCAATCAGAAAATAAAATGACAATAACCAATATTTGATGACATAGAAAATTCAAAAAATACAAAGCTACTAAAAAGAAAATGGTATCAATTATAACTTTCTCAATAATTGATCAAATGCATTGTATATAGTCTTTTTTATGTCAAATAGTGTTACAGGTATTGAGCTGTACAAATGAATTTTATTTACCAAACGGAAGAAAATAGATTGCAAAATATCTGAAAATCATAAAATTTAAAAAGTGTAATGATATGTTTTAAAAGCCACTGATCACATTTCCCCAGTGTAAGTAAACTGACAGAAAAAACACCACAAGGGTTTGAGATTCATGTGATGGGTAACATGCTTTATACCTGGGAAATGTGGTCTATTGGGACATGGGCACTAATTATGGCAAATACGGTAAGTGTCTTCATCCTATGAACATGATAAATATTTGTCTCTTTTGTACAGGCCCATTTTTTTTTAATTGTCCAATCTGTCTATGCATTCGAAAACTTAAAAGATACAACAACAAAACTTATAAAACCGAAAAAGTAACTGTTATAGTGTAAATTTTCTGAGTAATAATTGATCAAACTCATTGTATAGAACTTTCTAAGAAATATTTGATCAAGTGCCATGTGTAGAACTTTCTTAGAAATAATTGATCAAGGTTATTGTCTATAATCTGTGGCCACCGCAAACTCCAAAAAAACCAAGTCTAAGCCTCTCTCAGAAGAAAACATTTTTTATTTAATTTTTGTGCAATTTAAGTATAATTAGAGTAATTTTTTATTGAAATTAATGGTACATACAAAAAAAAATATTGAGCTACCAATATTTTTTTATTTTGCCTTCACTAATTGGTTGGCAATATCAATATACCAATATACCATAAAATATAAAAAGTGTGACCTTTATAATGATCTGTTTCAAAAGCCACTGATATCCTCACATGTCTGACAGCAGGCTTAGATGGTTTTAGAGAAGGCAACAAGCCTACACTCACCAACTGCCCTAAGCAGCCTTTAGGATATGGGCACTAAATATGCCAAATACGGTAAGTGTGTTCATCCAAGGAATCTTTATTCCCTTTTGTACCACCAGACACAAATAATTCCTGATGTACTTTGATCACCGGTAATATGATCTGTGGAAGGCGCATGATTGTGGCACAAGACTTGGATAGTTATATACCGGTACTTAATCCATATCAGTGCTGAGAGTTATGTACCAGCCGGTGCTTCAGATATATCTTCAGATATATCTTCAGATATAGACATGGCGATGCATGGATATGTATCTATCAGGTATATCTACTTCAAACATGGAGGCATTGAATTTAATTGTTTAACTTATGATTTTGAGATAGATGTGCAGTTCTATTAGAGAGAATTTTCAAATCAACTTTATAGTAATTCTTTTTCTCTCGTTAAGTTCTCTTGTTATACTGTTTTATGCTGATGGAAAATAACAAACAAACATATGAGCGTACAGTAATTTTATTGTTTAGAAAGTATAATTCTTGTGTACTATCGACAGTATATCTTTAAGATAACAACTTTTTTTTCCTTGGTTACAAAATGTGAAAACAAACTTTACTTTAAAAGCTGACATGAATTGTATTCATTATTTATTAGATTTGATTTAAATTTGACTTTAATCCTTCAGCATGCTTGATTGTTCTCTGCATCTGATTCAGTTGTCATAGAAACAAACGTGTGATGTCATCTGTTGTTATTTGACATCACTGCTTTCCAGAGTGACGTCATGTTACAGATGTTTGAGGACATGTAGAAAGAATGTGAAAAACATCAGAAAAAATACTCATACAGTAAAACCTTCTTGATCCAGACCTTACTAAATACAAACATATTTTATTCAAAATATGCCTCTGTTCAACCAGCAGTGAAAGGGTACCCGGTAGGATGAGATGGTAATGTGACTGTTAACCATCTAGCACTTCACAGGCAGCTTGGGTTGTATACTCACCAGGGAGCTGAGAATGAAAATCGAGTGCACACTGATCCACTGACCAGGACGTTATTAGTATTATTTTATTATTATGTTACAGATTAAATTAAAAAATGTAGCAAAGAGGGTTTGGGTGATCCTGGCACAGTAAGGCTGGTTAGGCTCATCATCAGCTCAGGGCCCTTGCCCCCTCTACATGCTGCCCAGACAGCGAATGTGACTTCTCCCAGGAAGTGCTGCCTAGTTAATCCTACCCAGAACTTTTCGGAGAATGTGAAGATTCCCCAACACTGCAGCCTTCTGCATTACCCAGATTGTCAGGAGGGCTGTATTCCTGGTAGCAAACCCGGGTACTCTCCCAATGTCAGTCAACAGATTGGGAGGTACCAAACCAAAGGTCCGAGAACAATGGGGAGTCTGACGACTTGGTACTTGGGATGCAACGTGACATTTCGAAAGCGAGGTCCGCATATATGCCATGTTTTTCCCGAATCTTGTCAATCACATTAGTGTCAATTCTGCTTTATGAACACTATTGCTTCAATGATATGAAAGAGAAGTAGAGATACTGGATGGTTCACTGTAACTGTTCTTGCCCATATTTCAGTCTGCAAGATCTCGTGAAATTCTTACTGTTGCTAATCATGCTATCCATACAAAATAGCTTGCATTAAGGAGCATATGCCTGAAGACCCATCTAGAGACATCACAACCCATTTGCACATTGCTTGACCCCTATCTCCCCTATTCTGCCTATGGTGGTGATAGGGATGTGGGGTGTGTTTGTGTGGTGGGGGTTGGAGGTGGAGGGTGGTGGAGACATACCAGGAATGCTTCTTGAGATGTCATCTGGATATATTGGAGGATGAGTTTGACAGTAGCCATTTTAGGCTTGGGCATGTCCTATGTCATGTCGTCACTAAAAGGAGCAGACAGTCCATTATTATTTCCGACCAACCCACTTAAATGCTTTGCAAGTAAAGTAGATAATATTCAGGGCACTGTACACAGTGGGATCCTAAATATACTATGACCATCCTGGACCTATGTTGTTACCGTATTCGACGTAATAAGCGCCCCGCTCTAATAAGCGCCAACGGCGATATTTTCAAATATATTCCAACTGATCAATGTACACAATTTGTGTACATTTATTTGTGAATAATACCCACTCATGTGTTATATGCACCCTTAATTACGGGCAATTAAATTCTGGAAAAAATATATCTGTTGGATATAATACTTTTCTTTTGTATCATTTCAGGCTGTTAGCAGAAACCATAAAATTTACGATCTTTCAACTCTTTCACCAAAATTAAATTGTGTGAACAACTTGCCCTGATCTTTTAAACTAGAATTACACAAGTAATTGTACACTTGTCATTGGTGTTTTTTTAATTGTTTCCCTAATATGTCTTTCTGTTCATGTCCTGCTCGGAGTGAGAGCATTCTGCCATAACATGCGAGCAACTTTACAAGATGTAATGGAATAGAATGTTTGCCCCAAAATATTTCTGTTTGTGAACCTTTCATAACAATTGCTTCTCATCATTTAGGATTTTTGATTTTCTTGTTTTCCATGTTTTCTTAGTCAGTATCCCAACTGACAAAAGTTAAAAATATTTTTTTCTGGGATCATTTCAGGTTAATCTTCTTAAAATATTCTTGAAATAAGAAAATTTACAAAATGCAATTAGTTCTATTTTTAATAAAAACATAGTGTTTATTTTTTAGTTTTGAACTTTGCTAATTTATGATTTCATTAACTAGAGAAAATGGGTTGATTTGAATTAGAAAACTTATAAGTTGACTTGTATTCCATGTGGGTTTTGGTGATCTGATTGTAGATAATGGTTACAGGAATAAAAAAATATTGATTTGATTGGAAAAACGACAGTAAATATTTTTCTTCATTTTTTGGTATTTATCCAACCTTATAATGAGTTTCTACAGTAAAAAATGTAACGCATAGCAAAGTGAATTTGTGAAAATATTTTACAATAGGTTGACTCATATTAAGACGCATCACAATTTGAGTGTGAGTGGTGCTTCAACATTCTTTAACGATGACGTCACTCTTATGTAACCAGTATAATGTTATCAACAGAAAGATGCTATACATTTGAAATACAGCTTCTAATAATCCGATTGTAGTTCATTGGATACACAATCTCATTAAAATCAGATCTAAGTTCTCGCTGCCACTATACAAAGCTTTGTTTAGCGATAGCAAGAACTAAGATCTAATTTTAATGAGATTGTTTGATACAGGGATAAAATATCATTTGTTGGATTAAAAAACCAATAATGAACATTTTTAATGAAGAGCCACCCACCCTGATAAATGAGGCTCTACAGTCATGGCAGACTGAGAACAGTGCCTCTGTGCTTCAAGACACAACTTGACCAATATCGGACAATAATGATTACATCTTGGTATGCTGGTATGATGTGATCATAAACCAGACCACAAACGTCACTGGCACTATTTATTTGATTCTGTACAGAAAGCCATTGCACCAATGAACCCGGTTCTGTGGGCTGATTTCAGGATGATTTAGGACCCCCTTAAATTGTCCTATAAACAAGACCGGTACATTATTGTTCCTAACAGCTCTTCACACTGTCAATAACTAGTCTCATGACAATCATCCATCGCCAGTTGCAGGGGATATAGAGGTATTATTACCTTGTTGGTTTTATTACAAAGAAATCTGCTGTTTTTGTGTTCACTGTGGAACTAAACAGTAGTTATCGGCGCATGTGTACGAACCTCCAGTACAGATACGAAACTAAAAATATTCATTCCTGCTTTATTTGTATTATTTTCAAACTTTTTATTAATTTTTTTCAAAGTGTACATGTTTGCGCTTGATAACTTAGGTTTTACCAACAGCAGTTATCAGCACATGTGTACGAAACCATGGTTTCAGTTTCGTGTACAGTACGATTAGAAACTAAAAATATTCATTCCTGCTATATTTTTAAAGTTTTTATTAATTTGTTTCAAAGTGTACATATTTGTGCTTGATAATATATGCAGGTTTTACCAACAGTAGTTATCAGAACGTGTACGAAACCATGGTTTCAGTTTCGTATCCAGTACGGATACAAAACTAGAAATATTCATTCCTGCTATATTTTTAAAGTTTTTATTAATTTGTTTCAAAGTGTACATGTTTGTGCTTGATAACATATATATAGGTTTTACCAACAGTAGTTGTCAGCACATGTGTTCAAAACCATGGTTTCAGTTTCGTATCCAGTACGAATACGAAACTTAAATATCCACTGTAGATTTGTCTGTTGTGTTAATGTTAATCTTTATGACCTATATGGGATAGCCATGTCAGCATCTATGTCCATCAACTATGAGCCACTACCATGTTGTGTGACCAATTGCCTGTATATATATTATATGGCATTATTTGTATTGTGTTTTCAGTTTTTATTAAACTTTTTCAAAGTGTACGCATGTTTGTGGTTAAAAATGTAGGTTTTGCCAACTCTTGTGTTAAGTGCCATAACATTTTTGCTCAGTTTTTCTCTGATAAAGCAGTGAAACAAATGAAGCCAGTCTTATTTTGGGTTTACAGATACAATTACTGAAACACTTGGTCACTAGGTAAAAACTTTGAATATTTAGGGGCTGTGATTTAATTAGGTTGGTAGGTTGAAAAAAAAGGCCTGGCATCACTTGTTTTGTTTCAATGATAATGTGAATTTGACGTACACCAGCATTTTTTAATTTCTATTTTTCTCTGTTTTCCATTATTTAAAAGTGTACTGAAGATAGTGTTTCATTTCAGATATTTTTATTATCGAACCATTTGTTACTGTTGGTGGAATAGTGGAATAAAAAGAATTGCAGTAGTGATTGTCATTTATCTGATTTACTTTTTTAAATGTTTGGCAGGATTGAAAAAGGTATATCAGCGTGAAACTGTCAAAGATATGTCATTGCATATCAAACAAAATGTGAACTCATATTAGGACATGTCACTGTGTAACCTGTTCTTATGGGTCATGTTGCCATTTTCTTGGTCATTCTTTATTGTATAATAAAACACTGCTAGGAGAATATTATTCTCTCTGCTGTGTTTTATTGTACAATAAACAACTTCCGCTCATCGCTTATTTCTTAATTAAATGTCCAGAACTTTGAAAAAAGAAATTTCTGAGTAGTGGTCAAGATAGTCAATAAAACCTGTAAATCTGAAAACACATGTTTATCTCCTAATTTATAAACATATTCTGATAGAGTACCACATTTTTTCAAACAGGTTGCATTTTGTGTCAAACAACTTTACAGATATTGTATATTTATATTATTCATTCTTATCGAGAATGTAATGTTGCAGAAACTATTGATATTTTCACTTTTCATCAATTATTACATCATGGAGCATTGCGATGCATCAATATTAAACTGTCACACAGGCCTTGAAACAAATATATCAAATACATCACATCAAAGTTTAATATTGGGCAAATCTAGATAACTGCATTTGAAAATGAAAGACTGGTCACCTTTTTATTATATCTCATTAAAATAATTTAACAACTGTTTTCATTTCAGAGATCAAATGTTAGTCTACATTGATATCACAAAACACCCTTACAACTGACTCTCAAAGACCCTATCAGATAAGACCCTACTGGATCTGCCACATTTCTCCAGATGACAGGGTATATCTGCTCATGTTGCCCAAGAGAACCACATTCAACACCTTTGGTTAAATAACGTCTAAGGCGCCGCGATTCGCTGTGCAGAGTTGCGTCACTTGGGCACGCCAGAAACCTATGATTGTGGGTTTGAATCCCGGTTCGCCCTGATTATGTTTCTAGGTTTGTCAGCACCATACCCGTTCCCGTGGTTTTCACCAAAGTGGTAAACGTCTGAGACCTGCATCACCTCGGGCTTTCCTCTCACATTAAGCTGACACGCTGCAATATAACTGGAATACTATTAAAAGCGGTGATAAGCCCAACTCACTCACTAAATATGGTAACTTTACCAGAATAAATTTGAAATATTTTTTCCTGTTTACTCAATAAGAGCTAGGTGACAGACTGATTCTTGTTCTTCCAGACAAGCCAATATCATCAATACTTTTTGCACACCCAGTGCCTTTTTGCTCAAGGTCCCAACTAATCCTGCCAATATCATGTTTTCCGGTTTTCTGGTTCATCCATGATTTTGGTCAACTCTGTCGCACCTTCAAGCAGAATTCCTCCTTTTTGGTATTCCCGGTGCCTCTCTCTTTGTCCTTGTCACCAGGGGGTGCTCTGTTTTTACTCACCTCGAGGCATGTCAATTTCCAATTTGAAATCACCCCTGGGAGTAGTTGCATATGAGTATAAGGAATATGTAGCACAATACTGCTCCTCAATTAGGATTTCTATTTTTCACCACCAATGACAAAAATCTTGATCAAACCGAAATGTCTCCCTGGGGATGGGTGTGTGTTCTGGGGACAAGATGGTGTTTCCGTTAACCACTGCATTGTCCCAGGACACACTCCACCACCGATCAATCAGTAGCCACAATTTGGCGGAACTGTCATGCTCTTCTGTAGACTGATATCAATTTCTGTCTGTCTGATGCAATTTGCAATGAATATGTGACGTACTTTATTGATAGCGCCAGATGGTAGGAACAAAACATGATAGTGGTTACCTTTTTCATTAAAAGGTCATGACAAATGACTTTATGAGACTGGACTGAATCGATTGTGTGTGCGTGTTTTTGTAAAATTCAGGCTTAAGCCAAGATAAAAGACAAATAAAATAGTTGTGTCAGGATTACATGATTTTGTTCCTACAGATTAGATATGGTTGGCCAAGATAGAAATAACTGTGAATCTGTGCCCTGTTCCACAAAGCGATATTAGTGCTCAGATGATCTCAACTCCTATACCGGTACTTTAACATAGGTTGCGATAGTATAGATGTTTGTCCTAAGATTGTTTTTGTGGAATGCAATCTCATTAAAATCTGATCTTAGTTCTTGCTACCGCTAAACAACAATCTGAGAACATCCCATTACAAGTCATGTCAGACCGACCTTTCGCATACTTTGACAGACCAATGACTGACAAGAAGTCGACATTATCCAATCAGAAGGCAGCATTCTCATGATTTACGGCACTAGTTTCGAACTGGTGGCTATACACTTCAAAACACATTTTGACAAAACTGAACAAAAGAACATTCTTGAATGGCTAATATATGGTCTAGATTGTATGGATTAAGTCGTAAAGCCTGTAACTGTTGTTCGGAAGACCCCCAATCTTATTAAAATCAGATCTTAGTTCTCGCTACCGCTAAACAAAGATCTGAGGACATCCCATTATGGGTCATGTCAGAACGACCTTTTCGCGAATTTTAACCAACCAATGAAATGACTGACAAGAAATCGATATTAGCCAATCAGAAGGCAGCTTTCTCGAGCTTTACGACACAAGTTTCAAACTGGCAACTGCACCTCGAAACATATTTTGACGTATTCTTGATAAAAAAAATTAAAACTGATAAGAAGAACATTCTTGAATGGCTTATAGATGGCCTAGATTGTATGGACATAATTATAAAACCTGTATCTGTCGTTAATTTCAATAATTTCATGGTTGCATAATTAGAAAACACATTCCGACAATCACTTTCATGATCTGGTAAGCAATGCTCTGATTGGTTGCATGAAAGGTTGTTCTGACGTGACCCTTAATGGGATGTCCTCAGATCTTTGTTGAGCAATAGCTAAAATCTGATTTTAATGAGATTGGAATACCCTGTGTTAAATTTTTCGAGGTTGCATGATTAGAAAACATATTCAGATTGTATTTGTGAAAGATCGTTCTGACGTGACCCATAATGGGATTTCCTCAGATCTTTGTTTAGTGATATGGCATGGGACTATTATTTTTTTCCTTCATTTTGATTGACATTATTTGGATCTGTGTGTTTAAAGGAAAAAATGAATGGTAACTGTTAAAATATCCAATATTTACTTTATAGATATTATAGTACAAGAATTATCCTTTTATTGAGATGAGTTTGTTTCTTTATCAAATATTCTTGCGTCATCTATTATTTTATCAATTATATTGAAAATTCCTATCTTTTTACTTTTAGGTTGAAATTAAAGTGTCAAATGTTCTGAAAGTGAAACACAACACTAGTCTCTGAGAAAATGGCATCACATGTCAGTATCTCGTGTGTCCGTCATGTGCTGTGATGACTGCCGTGCAACGTTGTTGCATGGAATGGATTAGGTGGTTGATAAAGGCCATAGGCACTTGAGACCACACTCTGAGGAATGCCTGACGCAGTTCAGCTGCAGTTGTCAGCCTTGGTCGGACATCATTAAGCCGTTTTTGAATCTCTCTCTGCCATCTACTGTTGAGATACAGTAACGGCTCTCGTCTGAGAAGAAGACTTTTCTCCACTGCTAGTGGCGCTAATGCTAGTGCTGTGTTGCCCACTGAAGATGGTCCTGGCGATGACGTGGGTGTCAGAATGGGGCCTTGGTGGGGCCTGTGACAGTGGAGGTGTCTGCTCGTCAATCATCGATGCACAGTGTCCACACTTATGTGTCGCTTGTGTGTCCCCATGGTCTGTCGAGCAGTTTCTGCAGCAGTAACAAAGCGATCTTGAAGATGCTGTCGCACAATCTGACGATTCTGATGTTGGGTGGTGACCCTTGGCCTTCCACTACGTGGACGGTCATCTGTAGTGTTGGTGGTCTGGTACCGTTGCTGAAGCCTGTATATGGTCTTTACGTGGACTTGAAATGCATTGGCTACTTTCTGGGCGGTTTGTCTAGCTTGCAATCGTCCAAGGGCTTTCTTGTCAATCTTGGCATGTGGTAGCAATTCAATAACGAGTAAATGTTATCCATTCTTGGTGGATTTTTAGAGGGCAAGAAATGGGGGAACGCATGCGCATTTCAATTTGCACGGAACTCACATGCATCGGGTTACAATGGCCATTGCCATGATGCATTTGGGTGATCAGTTTTATTGTCATCTGCTTTGTTTTTTATCATCAAATTTCATTTTTCCAGACAAGGTAATGTTAAATTTTAGAAACTTTGACAAAAATTACCCAGATATTTAAATGACAACTTTTCATGCAATGTCACTTGGAATGATGTTTCTTTTGCAGTTCAGTATATGTACAATACAGAACTCATCAATTAACCCACATATACTAGCAAGAAAATTATCATTACTTACAGCTTGTATCCAGTCAAGAGAAAACAATACTTACTGCAGTAGGCCATCTACACAAAATTGCCCATGGCCTTGCCTTCTGGTTTTTGAAAGGATATACTGAATTTCATTCCAAAAAGCATCATGACACTTAGAAAGAATGTTATTAGCTTTTCCAGTCTTATGGCACCAACTCTGGATTTAAAAAAATGCAAGCTTACTGCAGTAGACCTTTAAAAGAAACAGTTGCACTGCAGTAGGTTTCTCGGGAATAGCCGTTAACACTAAGGAAGAAGAACTTGAAGACAAGGAAGTAAATTTGCTTTTAATTAAGGAGTTATGGAAATTTGAAGAGGAAAACAGAAGCCCCAGAGTATGTCACCACCATTAAGTGACATATATACATAACTTTGATAGTATGCTCATGTGTGAGTACGGAAGTTTGTTTACATGGATACACTCGGAGAAGAATATTCTGAATACACAAACCCTAAACAAGTTGAAAATAAACCCCAAAAGAATTTTTTTGAGTTAAATAGTGAGTGAGTGAGTAAGAGAGTGAGTGAGTGAGTTTTTCACTGCTTTTAGCAATATTCCAGCAATACCACGGCAGGGGACACCAGAAATGGGCTTCACACATTGTACCCATGTCGGGAATTGAACCCGGGTCTTCAGTGTAACCACTAGGCTACCCGACCACCCCTCAAGTTGAATAGGACTAATGACCAAAACCAAAGAAAAGCAAAGAACATCCGAAGATATATGCAGTTTGACAGTTATCAGACTAATAGTTTGAGAATTTGGTCAAATCATTATTTAAAAATGAATTATTTTTTATTATCTGCCTATTGCCATGTAGGCATGACAAGCCAATACTTTAACCACTACCCCACCGGCCCTTGTTTCACTGTGACAAGTCATTAAATATGCAGGGGTCTGTGATCTATTGAATTTGCAATGATCAAGTACTTACAGAAAAAGTGCTTGACACTAAAAGGCATCCATGAAGATTTGAGAACAGTACTAGGTAACAATGCCTTAATTTCCTACAACGCCATAATGAATGAGTGAGTGAGTGAGTGAGTATGGTTTTACATCACTTTTAGCAATATTCCAGCAATATCACTGCAGGGGACACCAGAAATGGGCGTCACACATTGTACCCACCACCGTTATGAGTGAGTGAGTGAGTATGGTTTTACACCGCTTTTAGCAATATTCCAGCAATATCGCCGCAGGGGACACCAGAAATGGGCTTCACACATTGTACCCACCACCGTAATGGGTGAGTGAGTGAGTGAGTATGGTTTTACACCGCTTTTAGCAATATTCCCACAATATCGCTGCAGGGGACACCAGAAATGGGCGTCACACATTGTACCCACTACCGTAATGAGTGAGTGAGTGAGTATGGTTTCACACCGCTTTTAGCAATATTCCAGCAGTATCGCCACGGGGGACACCAGAAATGGGCTTCACACATTGTACCTACCACCGTAATGAGGTGGACAGCAGAGTTGAAGCATGGCAAGGAGAGCTTGAGAGGACAGCTGTCTAGGAAGGTCTGTGATGACAGCAACAGTAGAAATGATCCAGAGAATCCATGACATAGTAATGACCGGCAGGCGATTGACTGACTGTGGATGAAACCTGAGTTCAAACAAAAATCAAAACAATGGCAGTATTTGACATCACCACTAATTAACTAAGAAAGCACAGACTGGAAAGGCTATGACCTACTTGTTCTGGGGTGCCGAAGATGCCATCATGGTCATCATGATGGACTATCTTTCAAAAGGGCAGACAATAAACAAAGCATTCATGCTGCACTTTTGAGGCAACTATTGATGAAATTAAGCCTAAGAGATGTGGAAAGCTGAGAAAAAGTGTGCTCTTCCATCAGGACAATACACCAAGCACAAATCAGTCATTGCCATAGCTACAATCCATGAATGTGACTCTGAACTCCATGAATGTGACTCTGAACTCAGCATCCACCTTATTCTCTTGATCTGGCTCTATCAGACTTTTATCGGTTCCCCAACATGAAGAACGCTCTATCCAGAACTCATTTTGACTTGAACAATGATGTCATAGCTGTGGAGAACTTTTGGGGACAGTCAAGAGAAAGACTTCTACTAAACTGGGACAAACTCCCTCCAAAAGACAGGGGATAAAGTTAAGAGATAATCATTTTAAAGTCTTTGGGTCAAGTCTTTCTGTATGAGGCTGAGAACTTATAAATCAACTCTCTTAGAGCCATTGGACTTTCTGCACTGACCCTGACACCTGTGACAGACTGGTAACCAAAACCAGAAATACTAACCTGGTTCTCAGGCTGTCTAGAGCCACGATCCTTTATGTTATATAGCTTTAGTTGATACAGGAAGCATTTGTTTTTCACAACAAGAAGTAGTAATAACTTTGTTATAAACTATAAGCATACAGACTTTCAGTTTTAAGTTTTCAAAACCCCAAATCAGATAAAATGTACTAACATGATACCCTGTTTTACAACACTTAAAGTTACAACAATCAAGAAAAGCTTTCAAGAGTGAGTGAGTGAGTGAGTGAGTATGGATTAACACTGCATTTAGCAATATTCCATCAATATCACAGCGGGGGGACACCAGAAATAGGCTTAACACATTGTACCAATGTCAGGAATCGAACCTGGGTCTTCGGCGTGATGAGCGAATGCTTTAACCACTAGGCTACCCCATCGCCCCAGCTTTCAAGTTGGTTTGGCTGGTTTGTTGTTTAACGCCGCACTCAACAATATTCCAGCTATATGACGGCGGTCTGTAAATAATCGAGTCTGGAACGGACAATCCAGTGATTGATATCATGAGCATTGATCCACGCAATTGGGATCGATGACATGTATCAACCAAGTCAGCAAGCCTGACCACCCGATCCTGTTAGTCGCCTTTTACGACAAGAATAGTCGCCTTTAACGGCAAGCATGGGTTGCTGAAGACCTTTTCTACCGGAATCCCAGCTTTCAAGAAGTTTTATGGTTGAAGCATCAGTGACAAAAATTCTGTCAAGTGCAATTCCCTATTTTGAATGGTACAATACGTTTTCATGTTTTTTTTCCAGGTGAATAAATGACTTGCCTTTGCATGTGTAAGAGATGGTTGCCACCAGTAGAGCAGGATACCTCGATGTTTTGTGAACACCATGTATCATGACTTTATCACTTTTTGAGAGTGATTCATAAACACATGCTTCTGATATGGTTGCTATTGGACAATGGGCTGTGCTTTATTAGGGATTATTTATTGAAAATATTTTGTCACTGTTTTATTTTGTGTATTGACTTATTAGTTGGACTTTTCTCCCACACATGGTACATATGATATTTTCAAGCATTTTCTCAATGCCACAAATATTTTTAAAAGAACTGGTTTATAGTCATGACTACACAAATATCATGAGATTAAATAGTGACAATTACACAAGGAAAGCTCCTTTGACACAAGTACATAGTGTGAGACTAACTGCATTACTCATTTTCAAAGGATTATGTGGAGACAAACATGAGTTGATAACAGACAGCATGATGTTGCCTTTTAGCATAATGGTTGAATTAATGTATGGTGAATTGCCACTTCCACCTACACAGGGTCCTAATGAGATAATAGCATCATTTGTCTGGCACACAAGTCGAGTTTCATAGTGTTACCCAGTACATAGAAACCAGGGGTTACACAGATGTTCTAAGATATGTCTTCAGTCCACTTCATTCTCTATATTGTATGTATGAGGTATGGGTGGCCAGTGTGTCTGTTCAAATGTGATAATACTAAAATACTGTATAAAGCATCATTAAAACAAACTCCTTCATTCACTCACTCACTCCGTGACTTCCCTATATGAGTACAGTGCGTGATGCCTAGTGTCTTGTCCTGTTGCTGGAACACTGCTGAACAGGGTGTGAAGTCCAACTCACTCCAATTAATCAATCAACCACCCATCCACTAGCTCACTCACCTACCAAACCAAACCAAACCTCATTCACACACTCACCACCCATCCATTAACATTCTCACCCATCAACCCACCCATCCTCTCACTCACCTACCAAACCAAACCAAACCTCACTCACATACTCACCCATCCACTAACATTCTCACCCATCAAACTCACTCACCTACCAAACCAAACCAAACCTCACTCACTCACTCACCCATCCACTAACATTCTCACCCAACAAACTCACTCACCTACCAAACCAAACCAAACCTCATTCACACACTCACCCATCCACTAACATTCTCACCCATCAAACTCACTCACCTACCAAACCAAACCTCACTCACTCACTCACCCATCCACTAACATTCTCACCCATTGAACTCACTCACCTACCAAACCAAACCTCACTCACTCACTCACTCACCCATCCACTAACATTCTCACCCATTGAACTCACTCCCCTACCAAACCAAACAAAACCTCACTCACTAACTCACCCATCCACTAACATTCTCACCCATCAAACTTACTCACCTACCAAACCAAACCAAACCAAACCTCACTCACTCACTCACCCATCCATCCACTAACATTCTCACCCATTGAACTCACTCACCTACCAAACCAAACAAAACCTCACTCACTAACTCACCCATCCACTAACATTCTCACCCATCAAACTCACTCACCTACCAAACCAAACCAAACCTCACTCACTCACTCACCCATCCATCCACTAACATTCTCACCCATTGAACTAACTCACCTACCAAACAAAACAAAACCTCACTCACTCACTCACTTGTGAGCTTGACATAACTACACTACCGCCAACTCCAGTGATATCGCTGTACATTGTTCAATCCCTTCAGTTACACTCCTGTCATAATGATCCATGTTGCATGTCAGTGCATGTTCCTCATTCCTAATACTGTTGCCACAGGATACTGAGCACATAAAAATATTATCCAAACACATTCATATTGAATAGAATGTGCCATTGTAATGTAAATAACATATTGCATGTTACATCGCACTGACTCAGGGTGATCAAAGTGATCTGATCGCCGGGATGATTAATAAATTGTACAAGCTGCAAACAAAACCTGCACGAAACACAAGAACAAGCCATAATTATACCTTACAACATTATTTTCAGGAGATATAAACATTATTACACTGCATCGGCCTGTATGCTGACACGACAAATATTTCTGTTAATTCCATTAACGGATACAGTTGCCTGTTGGGTATAGCTGTATAATCATATTTCTAGAGCCGTCTACCAGTCTCTTCAGCAACAGCCATGTGCAAGAAATGACAAGCATTGTTTTACCGTTAACCCTTTCTACCCTGAAACGCCATGTGGAAATAATTTCTCATTTTAGGACATTTCTGATGCACCTATTTTCAGTATTAAAGACACATGTCTATTTATGAAACAGCCAGTTTTCCTCATAAAGTATAAGAATAGTATAAAATCTATATTTTATTCCTCTTCACTCTTCACTTGTAAAAGTCATGTGCTAAACAAGAATCAAGATTTTATTTAGTTTTCCGTTGCCATCAGACATAAGTTGGTGTAGCTGCATCCTTGGGAAAACATGCTTTGTGTTAGCGCTGACAAAGAGCAGACACAGATTTCAATAGTGTTATTCCTTCAAGCAACATTTCCATACATGATAGTAGCTTTATCAAGCAAGTGATCAGCTACTGAGTGGGATATATAGACAGCAATGGGGCAGGACATGCTAACCCTTCTTGTGAACAGATGCTGTCATCACAGGTTTACAGTGATCCATCCAGGTTTCCATTGCTGTTTTGCATTTTGGGCCTGTTTCGTCATCTTCCCAAGGCAAGGAGTTAACTGACTTCAAAAGTTCAGTTTCCACCCTTGCTGAACAAGGCTGTAATTCATGGGTTCGATCATAATGCCCTCAGTGGCTATTACGAGTTATGTCCCTTCTATGCCTCTCCCATGTACCAATCAGATTCCACCTCTCATATCACTTGCATGTGCTTCGAACAAAATGGCAGCTTCCGCTCAAGACAATCTGATCGATAATCAAGATCTATATTGTGAGAAAACGGGTCTTACATCGAGAAGTGCATCAAATCACGTGAGCACCTTGAATAAAAACATGACATGGTTTGGAAAATATCTGCTGACAATGAGTTGACGGTGCACATGCTTTGCAAATCCTGCAATCGACCAAAATCTGCATGACAGTTTACGAACCGGATTTTGATTTCGGTGCGCGATTGTGATTGGACTATGCATAGACTCGTTAGTCCAGCTAAAATGTAACTCCATAATACCAGCCAAGTTCGGCAAGGGTGGAAACTGGACTTTTATAGTCAGTTAACACACTTGCCTCGGGGAGATGTGTTTCGTTGGATGGTTGAGATTACTGCACTTACATAGCGTTGTGTGGAGGCAGTCTTTATGTTTGCAATATGCTAAGATTACCAGTACATTACCCAATGATTAACAAAACTAGGGTTACAAATGATGGTAGGGAAGAAGCTGGTAACACTGGGTCACTGCATCAGGAACATTGCTTCTTGTTGGTGGCCACTTTCTAAATCTAAGATGCCACAATTTGCTGGGCAGTGTTGTATCCATAAGGCGTAGCAGGATCAAGTGATTGGATGTTGGAATCCTAGTATCCCTGATAATGATCCTTGGATTGTCTGCACTTTACCCATACTTGTGGGTTTCAGCAGGTGGTAAACATCTAAGACCTGCATCACATTGAGCTTTCCTCCCACATGATGCTGACCGTGACACTGAAATATTGCTAGAAGAGGTGCTAGACCAAAATTATTCATCTTGTTCTGGGAACATGGGAGAATGTTAACTGACATGTCCCTACAGCCAATTAAGTCATCTTAATAGAGATGGAAACTGTCAGGTAGTACTCCACTAGGACTAAAATAACCATAGAAGACAAATTTGTTCTCTCTTTCCCAAGACCACCATATCTTTGACCGCTTCCATGTGTCTGGTGGCCAAAGCGTCTGCCGGGAGAGCAGAAGGTCAGTGGTTCTATTGGTGGCTGCGTCATACCAAAACAACTTTAAACATGGTTCCCCATTTTACCTCACCTCACCATTTTGTTTATTCAAACAAATACTGTGAACAGGGAATTGTTTGCGACCGTTTTATTATTGCGAGTTTTGCGAACGAGACTCAAAAAATTAAAAACGCAAAAATAAGTATAAATAATACATACATACTTTATTCATTGCAACACGTCATCAAATGTTGAAATCATCAACCACAACCACAAGTTACTCAATAAGTTAAAAACACAAATGAATGCCAAATGGTCACACAATACATCACAAATGACAGTGTAAACAGACCAATTAGTGTCACTGTTACCTCACAGTACTCCTGCCTTCTTCCAACCTCGCTTGATTGCGTCAGTGTCCTTTGCAATTTTGTCCACACAGGAAACAAGCCATCTTGCGTGAATCGGTTTCATGGTTTTCATTCGGAGAGAAGCTGTCTATTGTTTGGTAATCGAGGGGTCATCTCAACACGGCAACTCGCAAAAATATCTGGTCGCAGTATTGTCTTTGGTGTGGTATTCACAATATTTTAACGGCGCAGAAATAAAGCTGTTTACAGTATATTGGGGATACTGCAGGACAATAGGTACATTAGCTTACATGATGCATCAAGTTCAGGATCCTTTTAGCACTGCACCTCGGAGGAATATTCAGATAACTTGCTGAACAACAAATCAAATAATCTAAAATTTCTTCCCCTCATTTATTTTTCCCTTCTAACAGATCAAAAAATATCTGCAAGATGATGAAAGAAAAAAATCTTTCCTAATATGATGATCTTATAAATTCTGAATTTGTCTCTCCTTAGAGGTTATTAATTGAATGCGTGGAAACAATGATGAAGTGTTTGTCTTCTGATGACCAAAGATGAAACAGTCTGTACTTTTTAGCCCAGTACCCCATCAACCTACACATATGTATTAATGTGATATGCATTGATTGCGTCATTGCTTGTTTTTGCGATTGTCTGACATTACAGGCTTTTCAATACGAAAGGTTTTTTCATTTTTAGAGCCATAAATCAGGTTAGTTTTGTTTGTTGTTGCTGCAGTCAGAGGTATGACAGCCTGTAAATCCAATCTGGACCAGACAAAGTATTTGTGGGGTTCCACTCTGGCCTGGTATCCCCACAGGGACCATTAATCCTAAGTACAGCTACAACATTATATGACATGTGAAATATCATGGCAAATAAACTGGAAGCCTTGTTTGTCAATTGATCATTTGAGTGAGTGTGAGTGAGTGAGTGAGTGAGTGAGTGAGTGAGTGAGTGAGTGAGTGAGTGAGTGGGTGGGTGGGTGGGTGGGTGAGTGAGTGAGTGAGTGAGTGTGAGTGAGTGAGAGAGATTGAGTGAGAGTGTGAGTGAGTGAGTGAGTATTTGAGTGAGTGAGTGAGTGAGTGAGTAGTTGAGAGTGAGTGAGTGAGTATTTGAGTGTGTGAGTGAGTGAGTATTTGAGTGTGTGAGTGAGTGAGTGAGTGAGTGAGTAGTTGAGAGTGTGAGTGAGTGAGTGAGTATTTGAGTGAGTGAGTGAGTATTTGAGTGTGTGAGTGAGTGAGTAGTTGAGAGTGTGAGTGATTGAGTGAGTATTTAAGTGAGTGAGTGAGTATTTGAGTGTGTGAGTGAGTGAGTATTTGAGTTAGTGAGTATTTGAGTGAGTGAGTGAGTGAGTATTTGAGTGAGTGAGTGAGTATTTGAGTGAGTGAGTGAGTGAGTGAGTGAGGTTTCAGGTTACCAGCTATTAGTTGTGTGACATTCCAAAAAAGACTTCGTGCAATGTGATTCTGTTTGCCATATGAAATCAAACCTTGACACCATATATTCATGTAGAACAAAACAAGAATTTGTAACATGTAAATTGGAATGAAAATTAATTGTAAAATGGAATTTTCAGATGGCATGTACAGTTTTCCAGCAGCAGCAAAATTACTTGATATGTATACTGAACAAAAAAGCTATGGATCACCCCCCAAATTTTCATGATCCCTAATTTTGTTTGTTCAGTATGTTTGGTTTGGCACCATTCACTGTTGATGATGGAGCTCATGTCCTAACATGAGAGAGTGGAAGGTCATACCAAAGACATTAAAAGATGGCGTTTGTCACCCTGGCTGGCGCTCATGCAGCTTTAAGGGGCTAAAACAAGGACTGGTCGATTCAGAGTTTGTATACTGTTTCTGAATGGGGTATCCATGTTAAGCTGCAGCATGGTATCTCAGTGGCCAGCACTATAAAACGGGCATTAGTCCAGTCAAGTGCAAGTAGATACACACATACACATGCATGTTCCTTTTGCAAACCTTACCATCAAAATACAGTAAAATATTTTTATAACGAACACGCTTGTAACGAACTGACGGATATAACAAACGTAATTTTTGGTCTGACCATTTGCTGTACAGATGTTGTATATATATGGTTATCACGAACTACAGTTATAACAAACTAAAATTAGTGTACCATTTGAGTTTGTTATAATAACCGTAGCCATTTGCTGTACAGATGTTGTATATATATATGCTTATCACGAACTACAGTTATAACAAACTAAAATTAGTGTTCCATTTGAGTTTCTTATAATAACCATAGTATCTTTTTTCTGGTCCTCAAAATTCAGCTTATACACGGTCATATACGGTATGTATCCTATGACAGGAAAGTGTATCAGATCAAAGATTTTACAAAACGGCGGATCCACTTTGGCCATTTATTAATAATTTTACTTTAACAACCCCGTATGAACACCCGGGTTAGAATAGGTCTTCAGCAACCCATGCTTGCCCTAAAAGACAATAGATATACTAAGAGAAGACTAATGGGATCAGGTGGTCAGGATCACTGACTTGGTTGATGCATGTCATCATGTCCCGTAGATTGATGCTCATGATGTCAATTAATCACTGGATTTACTGGTCCAGACATGATTATTTACAGACCGCTGCCATATAGCTGAGTGTGGCGTTAAACAACAAACAAGCAAACAAACACACTTTAACAACCAAATCAACATGTTATCGTGGTAGGAAATGCGCATACAATATGTCATCAGATGTAAAAAGAGGGGTGGCCATCTCCAGACTCCCTCCTCTGGGACCACCACTATCATTTCATCCCTATCATGTGCTCCAAAATGACCTGCATCCATTTCCCTTTATAGAGCAAGGACCTTGAGAGCAATGTCAAGGTCATGTTTACGTTAGGTTAAAATCTGATTGAAAAATCCATTTTTTCTGTTGATTCTGCAAAAAGTATTGTTGTCTCTGTTATTTGGCCAACCTGAGGTAAAGACATCACACGTGTTCTTGTATGAAGAACAAACAAGCCTTCACCTGTGTAATCACCATAGATTTACTATAGAAGTAGGGCAATGGGAAAACAGATGAAATCACTCCACTGCTATCATTATGGTCGCTCTGGGGATGACACAATCAGACTGGTGAAGCAACTTTGGCATCTGCAACACGATCTACTTTTCCTTGTAATAAGTTGTAAACTTGCATCTTCCTGTTAACAGCAGTTTTGAGGTTAAAATAATTATTTCTTGGCTCATTGGCGTGATGAGTAGTGTGACTCACCCAGCCCTGTTTTACCCATCCACCTCCTGTGTGTTGTAGCATTCCCAGACACAGTGCCACTACTATGCAGATTGTTAAAACAATTGTACATACTGGTCTGGTGTAAGTTACACAGATATTCTACAATCAGATAGTCTCAGTGGAGGTTCTGAAGGCTTTTCAGTCTGAACAATAAACATCTCATATTGCGGTTTGGAGTAAAAAGAATGGTGTTGGTGAGGGTTATGTAAGCACAGCCCTGGAGGTGATCGAAGCTCTAGAGCTGGATGGGGAAGCCATTGACAATACTGGGTAACCCCATGGCAGTCATCATCCCCACCAGGCTACCACCATCATAGAACCCACACCCAGCTACTGTAGTGATATCATGCTGGTCTACCATCATCATAGAACCTACACCCAGCCGCTGTAGTGATATCATGCTAGTCTACCACCATCATAGAACCCACACCCAGGTACTGTAGTGATATCATGCTGGTCTACCACCATCATAGAACCCACACCCAGCTACTGTAGTGATATCATGCTAGTCTATCCACCATCATAGAACCCACACCCAGCTACTGTAGTGATATTATGCTGGTCTACCACCATCATAGAACACACACCCAGCTACTGTAGTGATATCATGCTAGTCTACCCACCATCATAGAACCCACACCCAGCTACTGTAGTGATATCATGCTGGTCTACCCACCATCATAGAACACACACCCAGCTACTGTAGTGATATCATGCTGGTCTACCCACCATCATAGAACCCATACCCAGCTACTGTAGTGATATTATGCTGGTCTACCCACCATCATAGAACCCACACCCAGCTACTGTAGTGATATCATGCTGGTCTACCACCATCATAGAACACACACCCAGCTACTGTAGTGATATCATGCTAGTCTACCCACCATCATAGAACACACACCCAGCTACTGTAGTGATATCATGCTAGTCTACCACCATCATAGAACCGACACCCAGCTACTGTAGTGATATCATGCTGGTCTACCACCATCATAGAACCCACACCCAGCTACTGTAGTGATAATATGCTGGTCTACCCACCATCATAGAACCCACACCCAGCTACTGTAGTGATATCATGCTGGTCTACCACCATCATAGAACACACACCCAGCTACTGTAGTGATATCATGCTAGTCTACCCACCGTCATAGAACCCACACCCAGCTACTGTAGTGATATCATGCTAGTCTACCATCATCATAGAACCCACACCCAGCTACTGTAGTGATATCATGCTAGTCTACCCACCATCATAGAACCCACACCCAGGTATAGTAGTGATATCATTCTAGTCTACCCACAATCAAAGAACCCATACCCAGCTACTGTAGTGATATCATGCTGGTCTACCACCATCAAAGAACCCATACCCAGCTACTGTAGTGATATCATGCTGGTCTACCACCATCATAGAACCCACACCCAGCTACTGTAGTGATATCATGCTAGTCTATCCACCATCATAGAACCCACACCCAGCTACTGTAGTGATATTATGCTGGTCTACCATCATCATAGAACACACACCCAGCTACTGTAGTGATATCATGCTAGTCTACCCACCATCATAGAACCCACACCCAGCTACTGTAGTGATATCATGCTGGTCTACCCACCATCATAGAACCGACACCCAGCTACTGTCGTGATATCATGCTAGTCTACCACCATCATAGAACCTACACCCAGCTACTGTAGTGATATCATGCTAGTCTACCACCATCATAGAAGCGACACCCAGCCACTGTAGTGATATCATTCTAGTCTACCACCATCATAGACCACACACCCAGCTACTGTAGTGATATCATGCTGGTCTACCATCATCATAGAACCCACACCCAGCTACTGTAATGATATCATGCTGGTCTACCCATCATCATAGAACACACACCCAGCTACTGTAGTGATATCATGCTGGTCTACCACCATCATAGAACCGACACCCAGCTACTGTAGTGATATCATGCTGGTCTACCCATCATCATAGACCACACACCCAGCTACTGTAGTGATATCATGCTAGTCTACCCACCATCATAGAACACACACCCAGCTACTGTAGTGATATCATGCTAGTCTACCCACCATCACAGAACCCACACCCAGCTACTGTAGTGATATCATGCTAGTCTACCCACCATCATAGAACCCACACCCAGGTATAGTAGTGATATCATTCTAGTCTACCCACAATCAAAGAACCCATACCCAGCTACTGTAGTGATATCATACTCGTCTACCCACCATCATAGAACCCACACCCAGGTACTGTAGTGATATCATTCTAGTCTACCCACAATCAAAGAACCCATACCCAGCTACTGTAGTGATATCATACTCGTCTACCCACCATCATA
The DNA here is from genome assembly GCF_022045235.1 of Haliotis cracherodii. Taxonomy (NCBI): domain Eukaryota; kingdom Metazoa; phylum Mollusca; class Gastropoda; order Lepetellida; family Haliotidae; genus Haliotis; species Haliotis cracherodii. Next base: position 56,539,554 of record NW_027266264.1, read on the forward strand.
GAACCCACACCTAGCCACTGTAGTGATATCATGCTGGTCTACCACCATCATAGAACACACACCCAGCTACTGTAGTGATATCATGCTTGTCTACCCATCATCATAGACCCTACACCCAGGTATTGTAGTGATATCATTCTAGTCTACCCACAATCATAGAACCCACACCCGGCTACTGTAGTGATATCATGCTGGTCTACCATCATCATAGAACACACACCCAGCTACTGTAGTGATATCATGCTGGTCTACCACCATCATAGAACACACACCCAGCTACTGTAGTGATATCATGCTAGTCTACCACCATCATAGAACCCACACCCAGCTACTGTAGTGATATCATGCTAGTCTACCACCATCATAGAACCCACACCCAGCTACTGTAGTGATATCATGCTGGTCTACCACCATCATAGAACACACACCCAGCTACTGTAGTGATATCATGCTAGTCTACCACCATCATAGAACCCACACCCAGCTACTGTAGTGATATCATGCTAGTCTACCCACCATCATAGAACCCACACCCAGGTATAGTAGTGATATCATTCTAGTCTACCCACAATCAAAGAACCCATACCCAGCTACTGTAGTGATATCATACTCGTCTACCCACCATCATAGAACCCACACCTAGCCACTGTAGTGATATCATGCTGGTCTACCACCATCATAGAACACACACCCAGCTACTGTAGTGATATCATGCTTGTCTACCCATCATCATAGACCCTACACCCAGGTATTGTAGTGATATCATTCTAGTCTACCCACAATCATAGAACCCACACCCGGCTACTGTAGTGACATCATACTTAATGTAGATTAACACCTATAAGTCAACATAACTCTTATTAGAATATTTTTTTGGTGGGAAAAAAACATAGTTGAAAGATAAATTTCGTTGTTTATGCTGACAGCCTGAAATGTTTATGTACAACAGATATATTTTTTCAGAATTTGATTGCCCATAATTAAGGGTGCATATAACACACGTGTGCGTATTATACCGAATAAATAAGTCTTGTGTACATTGATCAATCGGAAGGGATGCAAATTGGGCTTGTTCACTAGCCAATATATCAGCAAATATCGCCGTGGGCGCTTATTAGAGCAGGGCGCTTATTACGTCGAATACGGTAATATAATTTTATGAATAATACTGTAAAATATGTTTATGATAAACACACTTATAACGAACTGATGGATATAACGAACTATTTTTTGGTCCCATGCTGTACAGATGTTGTACATATGCTTATAACAAGCTATGGTTATGATGATTTATAATTAGTGGTCCCCTTGAGTGTGTTATAACCATACTTTACTGTATTCCAATTAACAAATGTTGTATTTTGGATAACACTTTCTTAGTAAAGTACAGATTCTAGTGCTTTTTGGGGTTGAGTTCCATCCGGGATTCAAACACACACTGCCAGGGTGAGGTACCTAATCACCAGCACAAAAAGCCAGCAATCTAACCCATTCAGCCACCGAGGCAAAATTTAAAGTCCGACGACTGGTAGTCTAGGAACCTCACTCTAGGAGTGTGTGTTCGAATCCTGGATGGGACACCATCCAAAAAAGTACTCGAATCTGTACTTTACTAAGAAAGTGTTATCCTAAATATAACATTTGTTATAATGGACCACTTTCAAAATTGCATTGTGTATTCATATTAAAATTAATACCAACAGCAAGCAAGCAAAGTCCTGCCTCCATCAATTACAGACCGTTATTGTACAGTTAGAATATTGCTGATTGTGGCGTTAAACAACAAACAGTAACAAATGTTTTTCTTAAATAAATAAACAACTCCTTCACCTCCTTCAAATATGGAAACATCGAATGGTGACATTTCCAAACTAAATTGCTATTTAAAGTTACATAAAACTCCTTCACTGGCTACAGAACAGGCACCTATCTTAATTTATATTAAGTTATCAATTTGAGTATTTTCAAACTTATTGTGACAGTTCGTATGTGTGCATCCATCTGTTAATGCACCTACTCAACCCACCCCGGCCAAGCAGATGAGATCTCCTACATCTAAGGCAGAGCTATGAATGATCCTTTTCATGTAATAATGAAGCAAATATGTCATTGTCTGTATTAATGGCCTATGAGGTAAGCTGTTTCTATGATCCATGAACAAAACTGCAGTGTAAATATTGTATTTAGTGTCTAGGCAATGAAATTCCCCTTGCGGTTTCTGATCAAATACGAAATGACTGTTGAGACAATTTCATTGCAGGAGTTGTAGGTTATAGGGAATTGGAGGACATATTTGTCTGAGAGGTCTCCGAAACACATCCTCTCAGGAGAGCAGCACCAGACTTTATAACTATTGTATATGTGTTTCTGATCATTACTCATATGACTTTAAGCACATCTTTCATATTAGCTGTCATCACCATGATGATCATAAACTCAGTTCATCTTCCAGAGGCAAGGGTGTTAACTGACTATAAAAGTCCAGTTTCAATCCTTGCCGAACTGGAATTCTGGAGTTACATTTTGTCTGGACTAATGAGTCTATGCAAAGTCTAATCAAAATCGTGTAATCAACAAGACATCTGGTTCGTAGACTACATAGATTTCAACGTTCAGGTTTCGGTCTACTGCAGGATTTGCAAAGCATGTGTACCTTCAACTGGGTGTCGACAGATATTTTGCAAATCGTTTCATTTTTTAACCAAGGTGCTCAAGTGATTTGATGCACTTCGTGTGTAACATCCGTTTTATTACAATAGTGATTTTGATTATCGATAAGATTGTCTTGACTGGGTGCCATCATTTTGTTTGAAGCAAATGCAAGTTATATGAGACATTGAATCTGATTGGTCAATAGGGATACATAACTCATAATAGCCATTGGTAGAGCTACGAACGAGCTTGGAAATTCCAGCCTAGTTTGGCAAGGGTGGAAACTGCCTCAGTAAACGCTCTGCTCTTGATTTTCATTCTCAGCTCCCTGGGGAGTATACAACCCAAAATGACTGTGAGGTGCTGGAAAGATAAGAGGCATATTACCATCCCATCTAACCAGGTATCCATTCACAGCTGGGTGAACAGAGGCATGTTACGAACATTGATATTTCTCTAACAGACACCACTGTGCCACATGTGATTCATCGTGGGGCAGGACAGAAGCCCTGGAAACACTCAGGAGTCAAGCTGCCTGAAGACGCTCACCCATCCAAGAAGTCTCTGCGACCAACGTTGCTTTAACCTCACCTGGTTTGTGACCTACCCGCCGTACACAGGACCACATGCCACCACATTCCATTGATAATTCTTGATTTGTCAGCATGACCACAGAATTAGGTTTACTTTGGGCTTTATTCCTGCAAACAATATGGTGATACACCATTATATAACTGAACTATTATTCAAAGAAACATTAAACACAAGTCACCCACCAGATCATTGTCACAGTGTTGGACATTGATATTGGTCACCATCATCATGGCCTTTATCATATACTCCACAACAAAAGTCACAAAAACGCAACTGCTACAGAAAAGCATGCATTCCATGCAAAAGTTGACTTTTATGCAAGCCCCATGCATTTCACAACCCAAGAATGGGTATGAAAACATGTGCGTTAACGGGATTCCATATGCATTGTTTAGCATCGTGCTGACAACAACCACTCAGAAAAACAACAAAATTACACAATTATTCAACATTACAAAATGCCACGCCTGTCTGAAAATGAGCGTCTGCAAGCCATTGGTATGCTTGAAGCAGGATCGAGTCAACGTGATGTTGCAAGACAATGTTATGTCAACAGAAACATCATTTGGTGTTTATGGCAACGTTGGCAACAGACGAATGCAGTCAGAGACCATCCTCAGAGTGGCAGGCCACGCATAACCAATAATCCACAAGAAAACTGGATTCGAACAACACACCTACAAAATTGATTCCAACAGTGACTGCAAGAAGCATCCCGGGCCTTCGACAAATATCTTCACAAACCTTACGTCGTCGCCTCAGATGTGCAGGGATTGTTGCCAGAAGACCCACCAGACGTCCCATTTTGACAGGAAACCACCGTCAAGCACGTCTACAGTGGTGCAGACAGCATCTACGGTGGACGGCCATGCAGTGGGGACAAGTTCTATTCACTGACAAGTCTCGTTTTCACCTCAGCCACAGTGATGGACGGATTCGAGTGTACCGACGTCAAGGTAAATGTTACATCAATCATTGTGTCATGGAAGAAGATCGGTTTGGGGGCGGCAGTGTTATGGTATGATGTGGGATTACAGCAATACAGAGGACCTGTTTGATAGTGGTATCTGGCCTCATATTGCTCGACTTGTTCAGGATTCCCTTCAACAAAACAATGTGAATGTCATCCCCTGGCCGGCCCGCTCCCCTGATCTCTCACCAATCGAGCACATGTGGGATGAGATGGATCAGCGCATGTTCCACAGACACTCCAGGAACTTCGAAACATGCTCCAGCAGATAAGGACAGATATCCTACAGGATTATGTGTGATGCCTGGTCCATTCCATGAGATGAAGATATGTTGCTTGCATCGCAACCGGAGGTGGACACACACGCTATTGATTTGTAAATTGACATTTTGGCATGTTCATGTTTAATATGAAATCACGCATTTTCTGAAGTCAGTATGGCAAATTAAACCATTTGAACCATCAACGATCATCCATCAACCATCAACAAACCATAGAATGAAGTTGAATTGCACCACAGTAATCAGAAACATGCCAGATGTTGCAACTTAGTTAGAGATCGTCTCACTCAAGTTATTCAATGGTGGAAGACCTGTGCATTGCATGGTAAGCAATTGCTAATTAAGTGTCAAGGAAGCTGTTTGGTGTACCAAAGATTAAATTCAATCTGGTTGTAGTCCTCTTCTTCATAATGAAGATCTATTAAATCCTGAAACAGTGTTTGACATTTGAAACACTTTTACGTCAGTGGAATAATATTACAATGTCTAAAGGTTGGAATAAAAGAAAAAATGTTACACAACAATCTCTTCATACAACTTCCAGTTGGACTTATTGTGCCATTTGATAGATGAGTACAATTAAATGGTAATTCTGATCATCACAGTTCAAGCAGTGTACAAACCAACTCATAATACAAGTAGCATCCTCACATGAGTTCTTAATGCAAACATGTGTAACTTTAACAAATTCTATGAATCACACAATATCACCACTAAAGGTGATAACACTTGTGAGCACTTGCAGTTTCCCCTTGGTTGTCTGGAATAAGTCAATTAGTCTGTGTGACAGCGAGATTCCCCTTGCTACACTCAACGACCTTTGAGCTGGTGTCTCTGGAAGGTCAGACAGTGGATGCAAATCTCAGGTCCACCAGCCATGTACTTCACTGTCAGTGAGGCCAGTTAAGGAAGTAACTGCATGGGTGCTAGCTTGTACCTGCTAGTCTGTCATCGTCCCTGATAGTTTGTCATGTTTACTGTTCCGTTGTGGCTCCTGCTAGTCTCTTGTGGTTCCCCCTTGTCTGTTGTGGTTCACACTAGTCTGTTGTGGTTCCTGCTAGTCTGTTGCAGTTCCCACTGGTCTGTTGTGGTTCCTGCTGGTCTGCTGTGGTTCCCACTAGTCTCTTGTGGTTCCTACCAGTCTGTTGTGGTTCCTTCAGGTCTGTTGTGATTCCTTCTGGTCTGTTGTGGTTCCCACTAGTCTGTTGTGGCTCCCACTTGTCTCTCGTGGTTCCTTCTGGTCTCTTGTGGTACCTGCTAGTCTGTTGTTGTTCCCACTAGTCTGTCGTGGTTCCTGCTAGCCTATTGTGGTCCCTTCTTGTCTGTTGTGGTTCCTGCTAGCCTGTTGTGGTCCCTTCTTGTCTGTTGTGGTTCCTGCTAGCCTGTTGTGGTCCCTTCTTGTCTGTTGTGGTTCCTGCTCATCTGTTGTGGTTACCACTAGTCTGTTGTGGTTCCTGCTAGTCTGTTGTGGTTCCTGCTAGTCTGTTGTGGTTCCTTCTGGTCTGTTGTGGTTCCTTCTTGTCTGTTGTGGTTCCTGCTAGTCTGTTGTGGTTCCTGCTAGTCTGTTGTGGTTATCACTGGTCTGTTGTGGTTCCTACTAGTCTGTTGTGGTTCCTGCTAGCCTGTTGTGGTTCCTTCTTGTATGCCATGGTTCCTGCTGGTCTGTTGTGGTTCGATCCTGCTCACTTTTAATGGTAAATGAGTGTGTGCTGTTGAGACACATACCTTGAGACATACATCAGAGACACATACCTTGCATACATGTAAAACAATGTTCTGTTTAATACATATCCATCTGAGTAATTTTAATAGCTGAAAAAATAAAGGAGAAAGTGAAAATTGCATCAGCTTGTTCGTAGCTGTTTGCATAATGCAGAGCCAAGATAAACTATGACAAGCAATGTATTGTACGTGTACCAGTAGGTGAAAATATGAAAAGTGGAACCACCATTTAATATTCTGGCTAGCGCCTTTGGACAGGATACATTTTTGTTCCCTGCTTCAACATATACAATTTTTTTCATTTTTCAAATTACACATTTTTTTTCCGAAGATCCTGCAAACAATTTTTTTAAAACCTGAGGCAAAATTATTTTTTTCAAGTATTTCCCAGAACAAATTATTTTTAAATAAAGTCCATGCCCTCATTCTCATATTCTACAAATTAAATATCAGCAGAGACCAAGATGTCTTCAGTAAACACCCATTAATCCAGACACCAAAAGACTCCAAGCCAACTGTCTGGATTGTCTATTGAATCCTGACATTATTGGGGGGAGAGTTAAGTGCTTGTCAATTAACTAGCATCACTCAAACGGAAGAATTATTTGAGAAGTATACCATTGATTTATAGTGCTTCAGTATAAGCAGATCCATCAGATCTTCACAACAATCTTGATGACCTGAAAGTGAACGGTACATTGTATGGCTCATCAGGGTTACTGATTGGCCGCCAAATACGTAAACATGGGGCCCTGTGCAGTGTTGATGGTTATTGATTGAGTGCAAGAGCCTCATGAGGGACAAAATAATGCAACTTTGCATTTTTGTTACTATTCTAAGGTGTCTGCTTCTGTAAACTAGATTTCTGATTACCAGGTCAATTCATATTGTCTGGAAGCTGTTGTTTCTGGGTTATCAGGATCTGGGCCCTGTTCCACAAAGTGATCGTGGCGCTAAGATGATTGTAAATCCCATACTTTAACATAGATTTAGGAGTCACAGTGTGAAGATCGTTTAGTGGAACGGACTCCTGAGCTGCGATACTTACTGTATTTGATCTCTGACATCAAGTGGGTGAGTGAGTCTGGCAAATGCCACATATTTTGTGCTGCTCCCGATAAACATACAACATGAACAACCCTGCCATACTGCACATGAATCGTAATCCCATGGAAACTGAAAAATGATTCGCACCCTAGAACTCTTGCCTTAAAATATGTGTACATGTATTTTTGATCAATCAACTTTCTTTGTAGTTATTGGGTTGGGTTGGGTATCAGAGGGTAGGTATTTGGGGCCACCATCATGGCGGCTAAAGATATATACCAGTCCAGTTTCCAACTTGATAAGTAAATAAAGTGTTGCACAATCTAAAAAATAAGTACTTATATTTGAAGGCAGTGTCTAGGAACGTGAATCCTGTTGCATTTGTCATTAGATCACAAAATGCATGCACTTTGCTGAATTACGTAACGTGCAATTCACTATGGAACAGCCTATAGCTCTGTATGGCGACAAGTCGGTACGAAAATGGTATATAGGAAGCAGCACACAGATACAGTTATGGAGCTCTATCGCAGGTGCAGGTCTTGTATTTGCCACTTCGGTGAAACCTATGAGCACAGGTATGGTGATCAGGACACACACAGGATTCATGACTACATTCCTAGGTTTCTGGCATACCTGAAGGTGCCTTCCCATGACAAACTTCAGTTTGACCATTTATGTTTACAAACAAAAGTTTGTGTCTGTGTACACTGCAAAAACAGTTTACAAACTAGTTTGTAAAATTTGACAATCACTTGACAATTAAGAAATAGAATCGGTCTCATTATCACTGAAATATTTTGGCCAACATTTTAGTGTTTTCAAACCCAGCCTTGAGATATCTGAGGATTCTTATGTACATCTACTTCAAAATGGCATCAGCATTTGTGAGAAGTGAACATATATTAAGTAACTACAACATGTATTTGTTGTGTGAAAACAAAAGTTGGCAAACTTTATGGCCACCATATGTAGCCCATGTAACACTGCCTTAAAACTCAACCCTGACTTTGGTGGCATTTCAGTTTTGAACAATGACAGACAACATAAATACAAGATAATGACTTTTGATAATGGTATGAAAAAAAGATCACCAAAGACCATCAAACTTTGTATCAACTTGAATGATAAACCTTGGAAACAACAATCACAAAAGTCAGCATGTTTTATGTAGATTTATCATAAAAAATTTAATCGTCGTTTTGAACGTCTGCATCAATCACAGTAGGCGGAGCTTATTTAGAGTTGTGCTATAAATAGCAAACCACATGTCCATGTGAATATTTGATACATCTATGGTCAGAATGTCCATTTATGGATGAACAGAAGCATAATACTACACTTTTCGTAATTAATATAGAGAGTCCCATTGCTTGGAACTTACGTCTTTGTCAAACAACCCAGGAGGGTTGATGTTATCATGACTTGTCATCCGATTACGCAATAACCAATAAGATTAGTGGATTATCAAGTGACGTACCTACCAGTCAGACCACTCTGAAGTCCTGCCACCTGAGAGTGCAGGAGTTCATACCACGGATGCCACTTTAACTAGTGGCACATGGTCCTATGCACAGCGCACGGGTCATGTGACACATATGTGGTGTCTCCTTGGGAAAGTGACTTTTTTCATTTAGTGCCTCTGTTCACCAAGCAGTGAATGGGTACCCAGTAGGATTAGATGGTAATGTGGTTGTTTACCTTCTAGCGCCTATCAGACAGCTTCGGTTGTATACTCCCCAGGGAGCTGAGACTGATTGTTGTGTGCACACTGAGCCATTGACGGGGTTAATAAATGTCTAAGCGCTCAGAGCATGCTTATGCATGGAGTACAGCACCATATAAATGAACGATGATGATGACGATGATAATGATGATGATGATAAGCAGCTCTGCACAGCATATTGTGGTGCCTTGCATCACTGGGCCAGTTCTGCTCGGACATCAAGAAGACATCCCATGGGTGCTATTCCTATCATGATAAGGAGTTGTTAGATGAAATCATGTAACTATATCACTGGTAATAAGTAAATAAATGTATGTGGGAATCTCCCTTTAACACTCTCCTATGACTCATAATTAAATTACATTGGGACGGTGCCTGTGTCCATACCTGTGTGCTCTGACTGGTGTTGGTAAACTGACCACTAGGATATGTCCGCAGTCTGACTGACCATTTTAATGTAATACTGAGTCTTGTGTCTGGTGCTTTATTCCCTAGGAAATGACATCTGTATCCCTTAAACAAAATATGTCTGTTCCTGAGTACATCAGACACCTCTCTGTGTTGAAGGGCCCACAAGTCTCACATGCTCTGAGCTTTCTTGCCAACAGAAGTCTATTTAATTTTGGTTACGAACAAAGAATTCTTGACTTCAAGATCAGTGACATTTCAAATGAATTACACCTGCAGACAGATGAAGAATCACTGTCGGTTGTCTGTGAAATAATACATTAGTACGCCGCCCTCAAAACAAGTTTTTCTCTCAAGTGTAAATGATCAATGTATATTTGAGATAAGTATAAACTCAGACTTACTGCTTATGTGCTTATGAACTTGCAGGGCCTTGACAATTATACAAAATGTTTCTCATCACTATGTGGTGCAAACCCTACCATTGCCTGCTATTGAAGCAGTGTGCAAAATATAAAGCCACATGTTGCCCGAGAATATTCACCATTTGTCTGATGTATTCTGAGCACTGATTGGTCAGAGCAACTGCTCCTTTCCTAGTTGTACTGCTGGAACCAGGCTGTGGTTTGACTGGTAGGAAGAAAATAGTGACTACACTGCCAAGTAGCTCTAACTGTATTTAGTGTTGGAGGAAAATAGTGATTACACTGCCAAGTAGCTCTGACTGTATTTAGTATTTGGAGGAAAATAGTGATTACACTGCCAACTAGCTCTTATTGTATTTAGTGTTGGAGGAAAATAGTGACTACACTGCCAAGTAGCTCTGACTGTATTTAGTATTTGGAGGAAAATAGTGATTACACTGCCAACTAGCTCTTATTGTATTTAGTGTTGGAGGAAAATAGTGACTACACTGCCAAGTAGCTCTTATTGTATTTAGTGTTGGAGGAAAATAGTGACTACACTGCCAAGTAGCTCTAGTTGTATTTAGTGTTGGAGGAAAATAGTGACTACACTGCCAAGTAGCTCTAATTGTATTTAGTGTTGGAGGAAAATAGTGACTACACTGCCAAGTAGCTCTAGTTGTATTTAGTGTTGGAGGAAAATAGTGTATACAAACTCATGAAGTATCGACAATGCCAATGCATGCAGGACATTTGAAACATTCTGTGTGAACAGTGTTTTGTAACAATAAATTTCTATCATTATTTCAAGATTGCCATGACTTACACTCATGACTGAACTTTGGTGGCTAAAACAAAAATGTTTTTGTGTGTTTTTTCTGATCTACTACCTTCTGAGTTAGATTGTTGGTTTGTTTTGTTGGTTTGTTTAACGCCACAATCAGCATTATTCCAGCTATATGACGGCGGTCTGTAAATAATCAAATTTTGACCAGACAATCCAGTGATTCACATCATGAGTATCAAACTATGCTGTTGGGATACGATGACATGCATCAACCAAGTCAGCGAGTCTGACCACCCGATCCCGTTATTCGCCTCTTAATATGACAAGCATGGGTTGCTGAAGACCAATTCTAAACCGGAATTCTGAGTAAAAGGGAAAAAACATGATTATGTAATCATGTTGATGATGAATTCCTGATAAAAAACATTTATTTGGTTTTCATGGCCTAAAGCTAGGATGTCACATTAAGCAGATATTCTTTATGTGATAAAACTTCAGCTTGATCCCTCCAAAGATCACTTCCTGACATCAGGCCTGTGATGCTATCACTTGAAGAAGCCGCAGATAATGTTCTCCGGATGTGGGGATGCATTTTAAGGATGATGAACCATCATGTTACATTGTGCACTACCTAAGTGTACCATTAAGAACAACAATTTACATTTTTCTACCCATATATTCAATTACTGGAGAAAATAAATGGGTCTCTAGCTTCTGCTGCCAAACCTATTGCCATTGCAAATGTGGTGCCCTTAGAGTGTACGAGGTCAGTGCTGACATACTGCCATCATGATCCACTTACTTTATCTGCACCTAGGACAACCTGGAACCTGTCACAGTTTAGCTTCAAAATGAAGATTTGAGGAACTTGAAAATAAGACACTGCTTTGTTTATGAGACGTTAGTTCGGAGGAAATTCAATGAAAGTCTTTGTTTCTGATGTATATGACTTCCTGTGTCCTCTTCAAGACCAACATGCAATTTTTTGCTGTATCTTTTATCCCACTCCACTACACTAAGCTGTGTTTATCAGGTTGAGAGGGGAATGCTTCACATGGCCTCTCTGACACCATCAACCTTCCACATCACATTTGCTCAGGGAATCCAATTTTTTCTATGGTGTTGTTAATTTAGTTTGCAACCCGGTGAAAGAAATACTTTGGTTGCTTCTTGCACTTTGATCACTGTTATTTTAAGTCTTTTTTTTGGTGTGAAATAACATATGTATCTTTTTCGCCAATATGTCTGGTGTGAATGCCTTTTTCTGTAATTACTAATCTTTGGAAAAGAATGGAAAGATGGCATTTCGAGAAACAAATCCTTGAATATTTCTTGAAAAATAGGTCCCCAGTACCCACCTTTGTTACTTCAAGGGAACCACAGATAGATGAGAAATTACATATCTGTCAATCAGCAAGAATCACTCACTTTCTCCTTTACTCAAGCACTCCTTCATTACATCTTTTACTCACACACTTCATATGTGGCATAAGGCAAGAATCACTCCTTTACTCTCTTACTTACTCACTCTTTTACTCTCCTACGTACTCACTCCTTCACTCTCCTACATACTCACTCCTTTACTCTCCTACGTACTCAATCCTTTACTCTCCTACTCACTCACTCCTTTACTATCCTACATACTCACTCCTTTACTTTCCCACGTACTCAATCCTTTACTCTCCTACTCACTCACTCCTTTACTATCCCACTCACTCACTCCTTTACTCTCTTACTCACTCACTCCTTTACTATCCCACTTACTCACTCCTTTACTATCCTACACACTCACTCCTTTACTCTCCTACTGACTCACTCCTTTACTCTCCTACTTACTCACTCCTTTATTCTCCTACTCGCTCACTCCTTTACTCTCCTACTTACTCACTCCTTTACTTTCCCACGTACTCAATCCTTTACTTTCCCACGTACTCAATCCTTTACTCTCCTACTCACTCACTCCTTTACTCTCCTACTTACTCACTCCTTTACTCTCCTACTTACTCACTCCTTTACTATCCTACTCACTCACTCCTTTACTCTCCTACTTACTCACTCCTTTACTATCCTACACACTCACTCCTTTACTATCCTACACACTCACTCCTTTACTCTCCTACTCACTCACTCCTTTACTCTCCTACTCACTCACTCCTTTACTCTCCTACTTACCCACTCCTTTACTCTCCTACACACTCACTCCTTTACTCTCCTACTTACTCACTCCTTTACTATCCTACACACTCACTCCTTTACTATCCTACACACTCACTCCTTTACTATCCTACACACTCACTCCTTTACTATCCTACACACTCACTCCTTTACTCTCCTACTCACTCACTCCTTTACTCTCCTACTCACTCACTCCTTTACTATCCAACTTACTCACTCCTTTACTCTCCTACTCACTCACTCCTTTACTCTCCTACTCACTCACTCCTTTACTCTCCTACTTACTCACTCACTCCTTTACTATCCTACTTACTCACTCACTCCTTTACTCTCCTACTCACTCACTCCATTACTCTCCTACTCACTCACTCCTTTACTCTCCTAGTTACTCACTCACTCCTTTACTCTCCTACTCACTCACTCCTTTACTCTCCTAGTTACTCACTCACTCCTTTACTCTCCTACTCACTCACTCCTTTACTCTCCTACTCACTCACTCCTTTACTCTCCTAGTTACTCACTCACTCCTTTACTCTCCTACTTACCCACTCCTTTACTCTCCTACGTACTCACTCCTTTACTCTCCTACTTACTCACTCCTTTACTTTCCCACGTACTCAATCCTTTACTTTCCCACGTACTCAATCCTTTACTCTCCTACTCACTCACTCCTTTACTATCCCACTCACTCACTCCTTTACTCTCCTACGTACTCACTCCTTTACTATCCTACTCACTCACTCCTTTACTCTCCTACTTACTCACTCCTTTACTATCCTACACACTCACTCCTTTACTATCCTACACACTCACTCCTTTACTCTCCTACTCACTCACTCCTTTACTCTCCTACTCACTCACTCCTTTACTCTCCTACTTACTCACTCCTTTACTATCCTACACACTCACTCCTTTACTATCCTACACACTCACTCCTTTACTCTCCTACTCACTCACTCCTTTACTCTCCTACTCACTCACTCCTTTACTCTCCTACTTACTAACTCCTTTACTATCCTACACACTCACTCCTTTACTCTCCTACTCACTCACTCCTTTACTCTCCTACTTACTCACTCCTTTACTCTCCTACTTACCCACTCCTTTACTCTCCTACACACTCACTCCTTTACTATCCTACTTACTCACTCCTTTACTATCCTACTTACTCACTCCTTTACTCTCCTACTCCCTCACTCCTTTACTATCCTACTTACTCACTCCTTTACTCTCCTACACACTCATTCCTTTTCTCTCATTCCTTCACTCTTCTACACTCACTTCTTCACTCACTCGTTCACTCACTCATTCACTCATTGATTCACTCATTCCTTCACTCCTTTCCTCACTCCTCCACTCTCTCTTTCACTCCTTTACTCACTCTTTTACTTGCTCATTCCTTTATGCATTCCTTTACTCACTCCTTCAATCTCACTCCTTCACCCACTCCCTCACTCACTCACCCACTCACCCACCCATTTTCATCAAAGGGCATTAGATTCAAGTGTAAAGCCCCTAGAGTATGGCAGGGATATATAATGCTGGCAATGGTGTACAAACCAAACTACTCTCATGTCCCGTCTAACATGTCTTTAAAATATAAAAAATTAAATTCAAAGATCTTTTCCACTTTTGCTGTTTTCATACATGGAATCAAGCAAACGAGATGTGGTTAGTTTGTTCTAGACTTGCCTAGGCATTTAGTACCAACAAACAAAAATATATAAATTCCACAGTCATGGTGCAGGACTAATTCAGCCCCAGAATCTTCCAAGGGAAGACCTATACATCCCCAGTATCCCAGGCTTGAATATCCCATCACAGATGCCATCCAGATCTGCACCAGAGAGACTATTTCACATTTACAGTGTCTATTCACAACATAGGCCTGCACTAGGGAGGACAAGAAGTCACATAGGCCTATTTGGCTGAGTGGGACAGATACAAAGGATGAAGGATCTGTCTTGCCAAATTTCTGTTATTAAAATTTTATTTTATGGATTATTCTAAACAACGTCCACTGTGGCAAGAGCTAGTCAATTACAAAAATAATCAGTGCAAATACAACAATATTAGACACAAGAATATGATTATGAAATATGACTATAAGGCCATAATAAATTAATTATTAGAATTTCATCCCCACCCAATTCATGACCAAACATGCCCCTCACAATTATTTCAATGTTCCCAAGTACCTAGAGGAAATAGTTCTTTCTTTCTTTACTATAAATATGTTGTGTTACTAAACATTTATTGTTCATTACAATCAACTCCAGTGACAGTTAATGTACACAAATGCATATGAAATAAATTGCCTCATGCTAGACTAACACTCAGTCAATGAAAACATGTCTTCAAAATAATAAAGATATTTTTTCGAAAGAACCTTTTACTCTCCTGCTGGTTTCATGTGGAATCTTGGTTTCTTGATCTAGACTTGCCTAGGCTTTTAGTAATAAAAACAACCTAAAAATTATAAATTCCACAGTCATGGTGCAGGACAAGACTCATGCCTCAGATTTTGGATGAAAAACAAACAATTAATTTATTGTAGCCTAAGAGTACATGTTTATTTCGTAAAAGGCATAAAAGACTAATGGGATCTGGTGGTCAGGCTTGCTGACTTGGTTGATGCATGTCAATTCCGTCATATAGCTGGAATATTGCTGAGTGCGGTGTTAAACAACAAACAAACAAACATGTTTATTTAGCCATAACTAGTAGTCGTTTGAAAATATAAGCATATTTTCAGAAAAACAGATTTTTTTTAGAAAAGGTTCACATGTAAAATAAAAGATATGTCTATCCTTAATTGTTGGAAAGTTTTCTGAATTGATACCTAGGAGAATGTTTGGAGTGAACAGTACTTAATACGAAATATCATGGTTTCAGCTGCAACATTTTCATGACCTTTCATGACCTGTGATAATATCTCTATTAACCTGACTTTATTATTTTAAAGAAAAAAGCAAAACTGTAGATTAGATACTGTTATAGAGCTGGCCATAGATCATAACATACTACTTAACTAACCTAAGCATACACGACTTGACAAAATCAGACAGCTCTACTCCAGACCAGGTCAAAAACTGACAATAGAAAGCTGTATCTATCAGGACCAGTTTGTAGCTGAAGAACATAAAGAGTCTACAACAACAAGGTAATGTCTGATATTGACCATCGTTCAGAACCTTTTCAGGAGAAGATCTTAACAAAGTTTGTCATGGAGTTAGACCATCGTGAGTAAGGAACATGGGGATGTGATGGTGAGACTTCAATATTTGCTGCGTTATAGTGACAGTAATGATGTCAAACATGCACATGGCCAATTCCACTTGAGTCGTGTGTACAGTGAAGGGGACAGTGTCTGCACTGGCCACATCCACAATGCCATTTACCACATCACACAAATGGTCCACGATTTCTCTATTGACCTGTGTCTTGGACAAAGGTTCCTGCTTAATGCCCCTCCTGTCAGTGGTGCTTGACACTTGCTCCTTGCCTAACCCCAACAATAACACGTCTCAAAATACACCCATAAAAGCCTTTCATTGAATCTAGCTTGTTGTTAGGAAGGCAGTCATCTTTAGCACCACTGGGCTTATTCCAGTAGTCTTGTGGCAAATATTTGCTGCTACGAACCCAAACACGATTCTGTTTTTGTAACACCCACTTACTGAAGCTGCTTCTAAAATGTTGGTCTTATAGGAGCCTAATGACTTCTGGCACTTGTGAAGGTTGTTTAATTCACCTTTTTAAAATTTCTTTCTTGTGTTTTAAGTTTGTTTTTTGTATTATAAACATGGTGAATTATCAGAAAATGCTTAAAGATCGCAACAGCCATTTACCCAGTTTACACCACATACAGAAAAAACCTGTTTCCATGAATTAAGATTAAGTATTCTGTGATGTAAAGGATTACAACTGAGTATATTGGGGGCATGATTGTTACCATTGCTTACTGATTGTCATGGGAGATATGTTGTCTCCAGAATTGCTTTACCAATGTCTCCCGCAGACAACAGCCAAACAATTGATAAATGGATCAGGTTGTCCCAATGGCTTAAAATTATAACCACAACACTTTGGTAGTCAGGAGAAGAGTGTTGAGAATGTCTCCATATCTACCATGGAACATGAATCTATACCTTGGTTTATGTATCCAGAAGACCACCTTCATGGTGTAGTGGATAGAGCGTCTGCCCGGGGAATCGAAGGTCAGTGGTTCAATCCCTGCCTTAAGACTTAAAATGATGGTACTTGTTGTTACCCTGCCTGGCACCCAGCATTAGGATTGAAACAAAACAAGGAATGGTCAGCTCAGAGTCTTTATACTGTGTATGAATGGGGTATGCATGTTCAAGTGTGGTGTGGTATCTCATTGGACAGCATTAGTCCTGACTGGTACAAGCAGACATACACATACATGGGTGGGGGAGGGGGAAAACCTAAAGTAAAATCATATTTCCCAGTATATTCAGGAACAAGTTTTGTTGTTATAAAAATGGGGGCTGTCGGGTAGTCTAGTGGTTAAAGCATTTGCTTGTTACGCCGAAGACCCTGGTTTGATTCCCGACATGGGTACAATGTGTGAAACCCATTTCTGGTGTCCCCTGCAGTGATATTGCTCTAATATTGCTAAAAGCAGCGTAAAACCATACTCACTCACTGTTATACAAATCTCAGATTTCCCACTGAATATCAAATGGTCTGTCCCTTAATCCAGACGATTTCGTCTAGAACATTACCGTCCATATTATAAAGATATTATCATTGTAAGAACATGAGGCTTTCTTGCTTTTTTGGAGTCATCGATTCTGGTCATTGCCGCCAAGTAATTGTCTGTTTCAGCACAGTGCATGTAGATGCATATTCCTCTGCTTATATTGCTGGAAAGGGTGGAATCGGTGGAGGAAATTGGTTACCTTGAATTACCATTTACATCTAGATTGGGTTGCACATAGTATAACTATGTATAGTCTACCATCTAATTACCAGCTCAAGGAGAAGCCCAATCATTAATGAGAAATTCGTCTTCATCAATTTGTCATTGATTTGAATAATTCACCACATAATGCAATGCCCCACATTATAGAATTTAATTACGTTGCTTCACCTGAATCCACAAGTGTTCAATTATAACAATTTGAATGGTCCGTATTTAGGTTAATCAAGGTCCTTCATTAATTGCCAGTCATTTGGAAGGCAGCCTTGGCGTTGTAAGAGAATGGCCGAGCGACAGATAGAGAGAATTGTGGGACCTTGAGGGACAGCCATGCTTAGAACTGTTTGATCAAGATTGATCAGTTTGAGCGCAGGAGGTGGGCATCTGACACCGTATCTTGCTGCTCCTTGCACTGTCCTGGATTGATTCCTGATATTGCAGACCATAAGCGTTCTATAGTCCCCGCTTGCATCAAGATGGATCTGGTGATATTCACCTACACGGAACTGGCCTTGGTCAGGGATGAGAATCAAAATGATAAGAAGCTCTTTAGATATACATGACTTGTGGCCATTTACACTTATAATAAATGCAGAATAAGTAATGTCGGGGCTTATTTATTTCACACTGAATCTTTATTTAAAGATTAAGAAACATTCGTAGTTTTTTCTATATCACAACAACAACTGTAAAACATCTCACTCAGTTCTAAAAGATGACTTTATCTTAATAACAGGGCATCATCTGAGTATTCACAATGTCCCTGTGATGCCACATCCCTTGCTTATAGCACAAGTAATCGCGATGAACATGGCCGTCCAAAAACGTATGATGTCCGAAAATCTATGATCAGACGATACATGTGTGTTTAACATTGAATCACTCACTTACTCACTCACTCACCTTGGGCTTCATGACTCACTCATTCACTCACTCAGGGCTCCATGATTTTCTAATATCTAGATGAAATTTTGTTCCTCAAAACATCACACTTGTCAGAAAATGGCTGCTGTGTCATCAAACCAAAAATTACTGACACTCTGTCACATATGACATATATGATCAGCTCTGCAAACATATTAGTTTCAATATTAGAAATAACCATCGCATAAGCTGTAACATAATGTACACCATGTTATGGAAAAATGGTAAATACATCCTGAATTATCCTTTACGAGTTTCGACATCTGATTCAAAACAGATCAAAATATGAAGCAACTCTCAAATGACATGCTTGAGGGCATTTGATCCTGGTTCCAAATTCCAGTTGTATTTACAGTGTGTCTATTTTTTCTCAATGTCTCACTGAATACATTGATTCCTCCAAACTGGGGAGAATACTTTGGCCTGCCAGATTCCCTGAAGAACCCGATTCCGATCTTTCCCGAACTTGTCTGCAAATACTGACCGGTCGTAATGTAAACCTAATAACGCATAGGGGTAAACATGGCATTGATGGCTTAGTACACTTGCCATTGGCCGTTTAGACAGAGTTTGTGGGGAAAGCGCAAAGAACGAAAGAACTGAGATGAAGATTCTTGGTTTCCATAGCCGCTGCCCCAGGGGTGTCGAAAGGGGTAAAACACATACCTCTGTCATAGCGCCTGACATTTTACATTTCCTGCGGCCATTTTGTATGATTACTTGTCAGTTTCATAACCAGCTCGAGATATTTGGACAGTATATAGGCTATTGATTGGCTGCAGAATGGACAGAGAATTGGTTGTGGATTCTCAAGCACTAAATGCCCATATCTTCTGGCCAGACATTTGATTAATGAGCAGATCAGTCCAAATTGGAAAATATAAAATAAGATGTTTTTCAGATTAGTGATACAGTTGTGTTATTTACTGTCAATATATGGTTTAATCTGTGTGGATAGTGTAACATTCTGTTCAGCAGTGTACCATGTAATTGTTGGAATGATGTTTTTTATCAACTAATGTTCATACATATCAGAAACTTATATGAGGAATTTCAATATTTTGTTAAATGTAGTTTGGGTAATATCACTACTGATAGATTTTTTTCTAATATAAAACAACAGCATTCACACAGCACTTGCTTTATTGGATTCATTAATGTGCCAATATGAACAGAATTGTTTGCACAGATATAAGATACAGAACAATGAAGATATAAAACATTAAAATACTAAACTGTCATCATCTTCAATAAAAAATGTGGAACAGTATTCACAGGAAATAATCAGGGCATTAATAATGTTAGAATTTTTCTGTTTTATATAGCTGTTGCAAGCTTTGGTATAATCAAGGTAAAATAAATGGATGCATGTCAATATATATGTATGCAGAAGTTTTGCATATGTGGACTGTCCAGCTAGTCAAACTTGTATGTCACTGGATCTGACCAAATTGTGGGTTGTATGAAAATAGCCCTCATTTATATCCCAGTCTAGACAATATTGGAATGGTAAAGTCTAAGCCATGTTATCATGGCGCCAAGCTGAACAGCATAACATTCGTGTTTCTCTTGAAACTATTGCATTGCCATTTATCCGACTGTGAATACAACATAGATTTCTATCGCTCTGCGAGTTTGATTGCATTGTCGTTGGATTTGATCGAAAACTGCCAGTGTTTTTTCTCAGGTGGAAGGACATTTTTTTTTTGTCTGGCCAATCTCCCACACATCTCTGTCAGCTGAAGCAATTGGACAAATAGGTTCTGGCAGACTGTTATGTTCCTACTTTATAAATGGGGGCCACCCGCATTCTCATTTTTGTTATCAGTTTCAGACTAGATAAATGGGAGGAAATCACAAAACAATAGGGTCGCCATGACCACATAATCGTCACTCAGTCATAATGTCACCAGTCTTCATACGACCAGTCAATATATGCTTGAATATTGCAGATGTGATGAAAAAAATGTTCTCACACTCATTTCATGTGGCCAACTTTCTGCATATTTTGATGAAATTGGAATGTCATGTGTTGTGGATGAAAAGGCAAAGATTTAGGTTTAGCTCTGTCCATTTCTAGAAATTATTGGTAAATCTGTACTGTAGTATAGTGACATAAGTCGTAAATGTGTACTGTAGTATAGTGACATAACAGTCGTAAATGTGTACTGTAGTATACTGACATAACAGTCGTAAATGTGTACTGTAGTATACTGACATAACAGTCGTAAATGTGTACTGTAGTATACTGACATAACAGTCCTAAATCTGTAGTGTAGTATTGTGACATTAGTCATAAATCTGTACTATAGTATGGAGACATAACAGTCGTAAATCTGTACTATAGTATAGTGACATAACCGTTGTAAATCTATGCTGTAGCATAGTGACATAACCGTCATAAATCTGTATTGTAGTATAGTGACATAACCATCATAAATCTGTTCTATAGTATAGTGACATAACCATCGTGAATCTGTACTGTAGTATAGTGACATAACCATCGTAAATCTGTACTGTAGTATACTGACATAACAATTGTAAATCTGTACTGTAGTATAGTGACATAACCATCGTGAATCTGTACTATAGTATAGTGACATAACCATCGTGAATCTGTACTATAGTATAGTGACATAACCATCGTAAATCTGTACTATAGTATAGTGACATAACCATCGTAAATCTGTACTATAGTATAGTGACATAACCATCGTAAATCTGTACTGTAGTATACTGACATAACCGTCGTAAATCTGTACTGTAGTATGGTAACATTGCCACTGTAAATCTGTACTGTAGTATAGTGAATGAGTGAGTGTGTATGGTTTTACGCCGATTTTAGCAATATTCCAGCAATATCACGTCTGGGGTCACCAGAAATGGGCTTCACACATTGTACCCATGTCGGGAATCGAACCAGGGTCTTCGACGTGACGAGTGAACACTTTAACCACTAGGCTCCCCGACCGACCCTATAGTATAGTGACATAACCATCGTAAATCTGTACTATAGTATAGTGACATAACCATTGTAAATCTGTACTGTAGTATAGTGACATAACCATCGTAAATCTGTACTGTAGTATACTGACATAACTGTCGTAAATCTATACTGTAGTATAGTGACATAAATGTCGTAAATTTGTACTGTAGTATACTGACATAACTGTCGTAAATCTGTACTGTAGTATACTGACATAACTGTCGTAAATCTATACTGTAGTATAGTGACATAACAGTCGTAAATTTGTACTGTAGTATACTGACATAACCCTCGTAAATCTGTACTGAAGTATAGTGCAGTAACCATCGTAAATCTGTACTGTAGTATAGTGCCATAACCGTCGTAAATCTGTACTGTAGTATAGTGACAAAACCATCGTAAATTTGTACTGTAGTATACTGACATAACCATTGTGAATCTGTAGTATAGTATAGTGACATAACCATCGTAAATCTGTATTGTCGTATAGTGACATAACCATCGTAAATCTGTACCATAGTATAGTGACATAACCATCGTAAATCTGTACCATAGTATAGTGACATAACCATCGTAAATCTGTACCATAGTATAGTGACATAACCATCGTAAATCTGAACTCCAATATAGTGCCATAACCGTCGTAAATCTGTACTGTAGTATACTGACATAACAATCATAAAATCTGTACTGTAGTATAGTGACATAATCTTCGTAAATCTGTACTATAGTCCAACAAATTGGAAGTAATAGCCTTCACCTATGAGTTGCAGTGATGACACCATCTTTTAAAAAGGTGAGCATAGCCTGCCATGGTGGCACCTGTCTTGCATGAAGGTCAAGGTCAGTACATTGAGGTTGCTTAAAAAATTAGCCTGGAACAAAATATAGCTTCCATAGCTTCGATTCAAGAATTTCTTTTAGGACAACATTCTAGAAATGTGGCAAGTTACTTCAGCCAAATGGACAGATATATCATTGGCCTTTCCTCACAAAAAATCTAGAACAAAAGCATGTTGTTGGTAATGTCATTGATACACTGCAGGCAGCCAAGGAAGGTGCCCTGATCAAAATTGGGACACTAGAAAGTGTTCTAGCAGACAGAAATTGTAATTAAATAAATTCCAAAAGTGAAGCACAGAAACATCTTTCCAGAGGTGAAAGTAGATTTTGATGGCATCTGGCACCACACTTGACACAGAGCTGTCAGACCTGCAGATTACATAGCAGAGTATTAACCATCATTCAGCCTGTGGTCGCACCATATCACACACCCTTCAGTTAAATGTGTCTAATGAACACGATGTGATGACAGCTTCAAGAACTTGCCACAAGTATCTCAGTAAGTGAAGTATAAATGGGTGTTGGTCAGGATCTGATATTGGGAGAAATATTATCAAGTATTGGTGAATGCCAAAATGTGGTTCTAATTTAACAAGATCAAGCCAAAAGCCACCAACAGAAAATAATCAAATAAACAAAATATCACATGCTCCTGTGTTTTTTTCAGGTGAACTATCAACTTGCCTTTGGAAGTGTTTGTGATAACAAAGCATTACAACCTGTAAAACACGAATTGTGAAGCCAAACAAGTTTGCTGCCATATTTGTAACAAATAGTTCCACGACACTGTAGCTCACCTGGATATGATGTCAACAGTTTTAAAAACTAAGCCACCGACCAAAGGTTGATGTCACATTTTGACCTAGAAGGAAAAAATCATACAAAAATACTAGTGACGGATAGATATAATTATTTAGGAATAAGTTTCGAAGCAAATGAAAAACTTAAAAATAGTGCTAAACCTCTCTTGAAAAAAGGCCTAGAGGCCTACCATAAGCTTCAGTATAACATATAACCAAGATATACCTATAGCTCTTGCTTGCAAATTTTTTAAAACATTAATAGAGCCAGTAATATTATATAATAGTGAAATCTGGGGTATAGAATCAATCCCTCTGAAGAACTTTGATTCATTTATCTCCGAGAAACTGCAGCTCAGATTTTTTAAATCCATGGTGTCAGCAAAACAACACACAACTGGGCAAGCCGAGCAGTACTAGGACTCTATCCTCTTATCTACATAGTACTAATAAAAAATAGCAAATTTTGATCACCATGCTGGTTCCTCCAAAAACAAAATACTTCAGAACGCTTTTGCTGAAAGTACATATTTGGTGAATAAATGATTAGGATGGATTTACCAGCTGAATCTATTCTTAGGAAATCACAATTTGAGTACTTCAGATTTCATGTCACCAATATTCAAAGAGACAATAAAATCTAAATTCAACTCCCTCTTCAAGGAATCTCTTCAAGATGTAAATGCAATTAGAGGCACAGGAAACAAACTTAGGATTGTTAAAAATGAAATAAAATTAGAACCCTATCTCAGTCACTGTAAAATAAGAAAATATCAAGCGCACTTTTCTAAAATAATATTATGTAGCCATAAATTAAATATTGAACTTGGTTAGACATACAAAGCCACCAACCCCTCGACATCAGAGGCTATGCTCTACATGTTCAACCATTGATGATGGAAAACACTACATACTTCACTGTACCAAACACACTCAAGAAAGGAATATACTCTTTGGAAAATTATCCACACAAAAAGTAAATGTAAATGTCCACAGTCATGAGAACAAATTATTTCACTACATCCTGTCAAATAATGAAGCCATCAATATCAATTGCATTTGTTTCCATGTCTGTACATATGCATACATATGAATCATAATATTTTGTCATTTTAAAAAATTGCCTCTCTCGAATGTCGCTGCATTAAATATCATGCAGTTATTTGCGACAAATCTGATTGTCACATTCCTCAATTTTTGGATCAATTTGAGAAAAATTACTATTCTTTTCCATAAAGTACTATATTTCTGAATGAATATAAACTGCCCTCTACCAGGCAATTTCTATGTTATACATGAAGTAAACGTAGAAATCAAAAGATCTTGTCTCTAAAGATATAGCACGCAATTTCATGTCCATCCTACTAAAGTAGATTCCTACGTGCAAGGATTTTATTCAATATTTTGAGAGAAAATGTTATGGTATTCATGATTATCCGACTATAGAAGCTGCATTAAATGGAAATCTCAGTTAACAGTCTAGTTATATCATGACTGACATCCATTTCCATGTGGCGCTTGTCTCCAAGGCTTCTCTGGAATGACAGATCTCAACAGCACATGGTAAATCTAAACATGGCAGGAGGGTAGGATGGAGACATGTTTATTGTGAGGTGAAACAGACCATGTTGACACAATGACTGACTTAACCTGAAAGTGTCTCCAGAGACCCTGGACCAGCCAATGTAAACAGTTTATACACCACACTCTACAGAGGCCCTGCTGTTGAAACAGGATGTGGTATTCACCAGCACCAAGTTTTAGATTGAACTGCTTCTTGATAACAAAGACCTTGAACTATAAATAGTCCCAACGAGGATATTACGCTGCTGTCCTTCACAGCGTTGAAAGAATTATTGATATTTGTTTTCTCATGAACTTAATATTGTGTACAAATTATCAGAGAGTATGAGTGAGTGAGTGAGTTGAGTTTAATGCCGATTCAATCACTATGTCAAATCACAGCATGTCTGCTTATGTGGAAGGTAAAAAATGAAGCACACAGATGTGTGAATATTCAAGGATCATAATCTGGGATTCAAACCAGTGACAAGCATTTGAATCATAACATGGCAAAGGGATACAACCCTACACAGCAAATAAACTCAAGTTTAATTAAGTAATTACGCCACAGGTCTATCTGTCTGGCTCTCTCTCTCTCACACACAAACACATATGTAAGTACAGATTATTTATAAAATAAAGTACTTAATAAAATTAATTTCACAAGAAAGTGTACAGTGTATGAGTTATTTGTAGTACACAGCATGTACAGCTTCTGGTATGATGGTAGACTAACATCTAGTCTCTGAAACGAACATATTTTACAGAAAAAATAGTTATGAACTTATAGTTATGAAATATAATAAAGAGGAGCCCAGAGACTACTGATACTGCAGTAATCTAAACTTGCCAAACATTATAGAATTGTCAACTTGTTGCGTAATGATTCACATATATTTTCCCCCTTACACATATTTCCCAGATGCTAATTAAAACACATTCTGACTTATGGTATTATACAGCATGTTTGAACACATTTAGCTACATGTTGGGTATATTATAGATGCAAGACATACCCGGAATGTAAAGTCAAAAATTATTCCTGAGGGATTCTTTGACCGAAGTAGTTGAAGTCATACCGCAGTCTGATTGGTTCGTCGTTTTTCGCACATAACATTCATCAATAGGGGGACGAGTCTTCTTGCAGGTTACGGGAAGAGGCGAGTGGGCACAAATGGTATTTGCACTCATGCATTCTCAATGCTGATTGAAGTTGAAGCATGATTGTGAAGCATGTGATATAACATCCATTGTTCATGACATCACAAAGTAATATTATTCAGTATCAGTTTTGTTTTACGTACCTTTTAGCAATATTCGAGTAGTATCAGCGTGGAGGACACTAGAAATGGGCTTCGAACCCTTGTCTTTGGTGTGATGAGTGAACGCATAAACCACAAGGCTACTCAAACACCCTTTTCATAATAAGAAAAACTAGTAGACAGTTTACTGAGTTTCTTAGAGTTGACATTTCTTATGTGGATAGCCTACTCTAAACGACTAATTTGTGTTCCTATAGTGAATGATCATCAGTGCCACAAGTATTCTCAAATTACTAGCTTTTCATAGGTTATTTTAAATCTGGCATACAGCAGTCCAAAACAATTACAAATAATGAGAATATAAGGCTCATCATATGTAAATTATAATCTATGACTAAGATCCAGCAGTCTTCTCTCACCATTATAGCATGCTTGGGGTGAATATTACTAGAGCAATGGTCAACATTTACATGTAAACACTGAAACAATCCCATCACTTCCTTATATAATGACCCGATCCAAAAATAAATATAAAAACACTTTTGACTGACCTTTTACATCACACAATCCCACAAAAATATACATAAAACTTAGGGCTGGGACGAGTCCAAATTTACTATCGGGTACCCATAACCCTATTACCCAACCCTACCCAGGTACCCACTGTCGGTCTCAAGAGATAGGTACAAAATGTCCGATACGGAATACTTTGATTGTAGCCCTGGTAACACATATAAAATGATCTGGTCATGCATACACAGAAGTTGACTGATGTTTTATCGTTATATTCAAACATATAAAAGTCAGAAGAAATGGGTGCATAGTCAGAAAGAAATGCGAACATTAGTGACTTGTTGTGTAACCATGGAGTTCTAGGTAATTTTTGCCTTTAAACAATATATCACATGACTTACTATGGGTCCGGGTAGTCATGTGGGTACCCAGGATCTATTCAGTACCCACCCGACCTGAGTACATGGGTTACCCAGCCCAGCCCTAATACAAATGCATCCAGTAACATTACCGTATTTGACGTAATAATCGCCCAGGGCACTCTCAAAATTAGAAATAGGGGACTCTTATTAGAATATTATTTTGGTGAAAAAAAGAGTTGAAAGATAAATTTTCGTGGTTTATGCCTACAGCCTGAAATGTTTATATACGAGAGATCCATTTTTCCAGAATTTAATTGCCCATAATTAAGGGTGCATATAACACACGAGTGCGTATTATATGCGAGTAAATACATCTTGTGTACATTGATCAATCAGAAGGGGTGCTAATTGGTATTTTTCACTAGCCAATATATTAGCAAATATCGCCGTGGGCGCTTATTATGTCGAATACGGTAATTACAAATAATAACTTGGCCAGTTAAGTGAGAGTTGATGTCATTAATATTTGTTCATATAGAAACACATATACCCAATAGCTATTAAAAAAGTGTGATTTCTGTTAGAAAAAGAATGCAAAGTTCAGCCATGACAGCTGATCTCATCAGTTAGTATGAATATACAACCAGGAAATCATATACATAAATAGTTCAGTTATTGATACTATAATTTCATCAAATTTATTAATCCATTGAAAATAGATGGCAACCTTTGTTTGTATGATGTCATATTCCTTGCGAAACATCAACTGCTTACAGGAACATGTTTTCAGTGAACTGAACTTTGCCAAGGTCATCTCTCCGATATGTTGCCATTTCTTTGATGGTCTGACAGTGTGCAGCCACACTGCTGGCATCGCTCACAACAACAACCTGTTCCTTGTCTAAACAGGGTATTTGTCACTCCATAAATCTTCTACAGAGCTCAAGAGGAAAACAATGTACTACTCATGTACCCAATGTTACCAGTGTCTGTCAACGAAACGCTGTGATGTGTGTGAGGTCTGTCCGGTTGTGGTGTGATTCTAACATCTGGGACATCTTGCAATAGCAACCAAGAAACCTTTTAAAATGTTTTAAGAAGTATATATACAGTATATGCCTGAGAATGAAGAAATGAGCTGAAATGGGGTTAAATGTTGTGTTCAAGTTGATTGCACCTATATAGTGACATGCATGCACAAGTGTGTGTGTGTGTGTGTGCCTACGTACGCGTGTGTGTGTGTGTGCATGTACGTGTGTGTGGCTGCTTGTTCTAGTCCAGACAACTGCTGGTTTTATAGTGCTAGCCCAATGTTACTAAATTTTAACATGGATACCCCACTCAGACACAGTATACCGACTCTGAGCCGACCATTCCCCCCTCCCCTGCAAGTACAGTCTCTGAACATCTTTCTTACGAGGCCGGGGATGAACAAACCACCGATCTAAAACCCGCTACCCTGGGCAGACGCTCTATAATCCACCAGGGATCATAGCATGGATAACTGAATCAACAAACATTGTTGTGTACTATAGATGTCTGGTCCAATAGTATCACAACCTGATGTACGTGCTAAGGTGTCAAGGTCACACATTTGTTTGGTGGTTTATGAATATTTTGGCTAACAGTGTATCTGAAATGCTTTATATTTTTCCATTTGAGATAATTATTTGCTTCAGTTTGTATAGTAGAAATAAACAAATGCTAATGCTAAAACACAGGATATTTATATGTTTCATACTGTAGCAAGTTTTCAGTTCTCAATGAAGTGACACAGATTTACAACTGTCTTAAGACAGTTTTATGGATCTGGGCACTGCCTGAGCTAGACTGTACTTTTTGTAAATGTTTATGACACAAAATTCCAAATAGCTGAACAAATACTGCACTTACTGACAATTTGCAAGAACTGTTTCATGTGAACATATGACACTGCCGTTAGCTGATGTGACATAAGAGTGATATGGGCTTATGTGATGGAGCATCATCCACCAGAAGCATCTCATCTGTCAGCGATAACATGTCCACTACTTCTCAAGAATCATGTCTGATTGATTGCATTCAAACCTCTTAATAGACTCAAGGTAACATGTGTCTCAGATGTTTAACACTTCGGTGAAACCCGTGAACACAGGTATGATGTTGACAAACCTAGAAACATACTCATGTAGGGTGAATTTGACACTCAACCCACCTTCATGGTAGTCTGGCACGGCTAAGGGACATCCCTCTAGATCTGCACAGCCAATTCAAGCACTTGAGATGATCAGGACACCCGTGCCTCACATCAGTGGAGACCTAGTCTGTCTTACAGACCCTGATACAAATATATAGAGGTTATCACGCGAGTGTGTTTGGGGATGGTAAATATCCTGCATTAGGAATAAACGTTGTATTGAGCGAGCCTTGGCGAGCTAAATACATAGTGTTTATTCCTAATACAGGATATTTACCATCCCCAAACACAAAAGCGTGATAACCTCTTTATCATATAATGTCATTCTTTAATTCTGCGCTTCAAAATCGCTTTCCCTCTCACAAAAATTACCGAAACATTGCGAGTTTTCCTAGAATGCGCGCATTAATATTTATTACGTCACAGGGTAAGTGATGTGTCAGTCGGACAGTGACAGTAGCCAATATAGTTCCAACTGAAATCTGTTTCTTATACAGTGGCGAAGCAACATATACGCAAAACAACAATTGTTTTTAATTGCCTTTCGCGGCAATCCATCGGTCTGTCCGCTAGAGTAACTGCACTTTGTCAAAGGGAAGCTACTCTAACCCTAGTCTATGAGACGTCACGGCCACGGTCAGACGTTGTTGACAGTCGGTCTGTCCTGTCATAACGTTAAGAAGTGTAGTCAGATGTACAAAGAGCGACAAAACAAAACAAGGTAACAATTCAAACATATTTCGGCCAAATCCAACTATTTCAATTTGTGGAGAAGGTTTCAAGCCGCAGAGGTCTACCAGTCATGGCTACTGATCCCGCTTGGCTAGGCCTCGTGCCCTCGCAAAATTGTTTCGAAATTGTTGCCAAAACTTATAAAATGACTTAGCTACGTCACAGTTAGACACTGATTTTCAGTATATTAGACTGTTCTTTTGATAATGATAGCAATTATCCCTGTAGTTTATCCAGATTCCCGATGGTTAATTCTAACTCGATTGCCAAATGACGAGGGCGACGCCATGTTTGTTTATAAACAGTGAAAGTAGTCCCTACTTGACCTTTGATATTTGCATCTCTATCCGCATATGACCCCAACGGATATCGTTTTTATCCGTTGGCTTTATCTGCCGAGAAACCTACCCATTATATGATAAATATCAAATACAGCCCATGCAAGTCTATAATGTTTGACAAGTTTAGATTACTGCAGTATCTGAAAATGAAGAGAGTGTCTAGGCTCCCTTTTATTATATTTTTATTAAGATAATTGACAACTGTTTTTCTGTACGCTATGTTCATTTCAGAGACTAGATGTTAGTCTATGAGAGACCCAGATGGTCACATTTAGGCCTCCCTTGTCCACTTACATATATCACAGTCTACAGAACTGAATGTTTGTTTGTTTGCTGTTTAACGCCACACTCGGCAATATTCCAGCAATATGTGGCAGTCTGTAAATAATCAAGTCTGGACAAAGACAATCCAGTGATTGACATCATCGATCCACGTAACTGAGATACAATGACATGCATCAACCAAGTCAGCAAGCCTGACAACCTGATCCCGTTAGCCGCCTCTTACGACAAGCATCCTGTAACCTTGCTTTCAGTTTTCGATACAAGCCTTACAGTGGCCTTACTTGTTTGTTGGTTTGTTTGTTGTTTCACACCACACTCAGCAATATTCCAGCTATATGACTGCTGATAAATAATCCAGTTATTGATATTACTGGCCATGATCCATACTGTTGGGGTACGATGCCCCGCTATGAACCAAGTCACTGAGTCTGACCACCGATTCCACCAGGATGCCTCATGACTTGGGTGTCTTCCTAAATATATATACATGCATACATACTTAAAGTTTATTAAATTCAACTTTTAGTTTGTATATAAATAAAAACAAACACTTGGACTAGATTTAATCCAATGACTGGTGAATGCTTTGAGCTCAATTGAGTCTTTCAGAGAGCGTACATTATGGATGATGATAACACACTGATTGTACGGATTCCAACCCACGATCATAGAATTCTGCCTGAAGCATGCAACTCAGCGCAGCCAATTCCAGTGCCTGAGACAACCACACCAAATAATCAAATAATAATAATTAAGAATTATCAAACCTAATAAACCAAATGAAACACTGTAGAAATTAAATGTATCTTTAAAATTCAGTTTACAAAATGAAATTAGAATTATCTATATGCCCTAAAGAGGCTCATTTGAGCTGAAAGCATTTGCCAGTAAATGGCTTAAATCTAATAAAGATTGTATTTTTATTCATGTATGTGTGTACATGTGTGTCCTTAAAAATTACAAAAACAGAGAATGAAGATTGATTATTTTGGCAATTTATACACTTTCTGTTTTTGGCTCTGAAACTTGGCTCTCATCTTAAAAAACCAACAACTTTATTTCATATAGCATTATGGTTCATCATCCAGAAATTAAGAACATTATCTGAAGGGAAATGGATCCCTTTTATTCGAACCGTACCTCCTCCCATTTACTTACCTGTTTAACATGAAATTAGAATTTGGTAAACTGACAGTATGTGTGGAAGGCCAGGCACCTGGCTACGCACCTGAACTATAGTAATGAGCACACCTGAGTTGGTAGAAGTGAGTCATACCTGAGCACCAGAGAGGTGTGTGGCAGGGAGCCCACTCTGGTGCTTGTGTGTTAGTGTTCTCTGTTGATATAACAACCAACTTCTAATTTGTCTTAGTGTTTGGTAAACAGTTAAAGGCCCCTCATGTATCATCTGTGTAAATGTTAGTGAATGCTCACATTGAACTTTATACTGTAACTTTTCTCAGGTATCAAACTTTTGTATTGAATTCAAATATTTTCTTAATCCAAAACAAGTTGTAGGGTATTTTCATACCTTTTTAAAAAAATCCTCTTTACACTATTTACATGGAATTTGATAATCACAACACTGATTTGTCAAAATACATTATATTCATGACATGCACGTAATGGCAATGTACTTTTAAATTGACACTGTTAACTCTAACGCACTGCACACAAACAGGATTATGTCTGTCATTCCAGGAATATCAGCTAGATATCTGATTGCTCTGTCACAATAAAAGATGCAAACCATGTACTATGCCCATGAAACCCATGAAGACCCTGGGGTGGAAAAGGTCTTCAGCAACCCATGCTTGCCGAAGGCTACAGGATGCTTGTCGTGAGAGGCGACTAACAGGATCGCTGACTTGGTTGATGCATGTCATCGTATCCCAGTTGTGTGGATCGATACTCATGATATCAATCACTGGATTGTCTGGTCCAGACTCGCTTATTTACAGACCGCCGTCATATAGCTGGAATATAACTGAGTGCAGTGTTAAACAACAAACAAACGAACGAACTATGCCCATGGTCGGCGTCTAACCTAAACAACCATAGGCTTTTTCTTGCATTTGGGATGTCGCTCAGTTCTGTTTGTTTGTTTGTTGTTTAACCCCGCTCTCTGCAATATTTTAGCAATATGATGATGGTCTAAAATAATCAACTCAATAAAAAATCCTGTAATTGACATCATGAGCATCAATCTACACAATTCGGATTTTATGATGAAATGCACTGATCTAGTCAGCAGGTTGACCACCAAATCTTCATTCGGGGAGGGATGTGGCTAGATGGTGAAGGCGATTTAAAAAAAAGGTACATCAATATCTTTCAATGGAGTCAGGATATGGTTGAACAATGCTAATGCAATGTCAAATTTTACCTCACTCACTAAGTATGGAATCCAGGATAATGCCATGTTCTGTCCAAATGTATTTTATACCAGAGCAAAATGGCACATAGTTTCAGACCTTTAGAACATATGTGTGTGTGTGTGTGTGTGCATGTGTGTGTGTGTGTGTGTGTGTGTGTGTGTGTGTGTGTGTACCACAACTGACATTTTGAATGGAAAGTCTTCATATATATATATATATCCCTTTACTTGTCACACCCAGCCCTTAAACTTAAGCAGCATCCTCACCAGTACTTTTTTTAAAGTAAGGTGAGTGAATCAGTGAAGATAATCAAAACAAAAGAGATTTGAACCAACAATCATTGGATTCTGGCACGATTAAGGGATGCAACTCTGTACAGCAAATTGGAGAACTTTAGCTGTTTAGCTGTTTAGCAAATGACATAATTCAGGCAAATGTTATTGGCTATGAAGAAAGATGTGCTGGTCTTAATAATACTCTGGATGTATGTAACTGAAATACTGTACTTTGGACTGACACAACCATATGCCAGTACTAGCTTGTCATCCAATCCACTTCCCATAACAAATATGTTGAAACCAAAGATGCGCTGACAAAGCAGGTTTGTACCATCTGTATTGACATGTCTTCCGTGGGTGCTGATGTTCTCACCACCCTGAAAATACAACATTTCACCCACACCTCCCTGTCACACATGGGTATTAACACCTATGTCCGCATGTCCAATACAACCATCCACACCTCCCAGTCACACTAGGGTATCAACATCTATTTCCTGCGTGTCCGATCTCAGGACACAGTAAACAAGACATCTTATTCAACTTGTGAACACCTGCTGACCTGGCAGTAAACAAGGCATAATGTTCAACAACCATATGCATACATATACACTAACATTTAGTCTCTGAAATCTTATATTACATAATATCCTTCTTGACTCTAAAAATAAAAGAATTCCCTATGCTGATTTCAGAATAGAGCTAGCTTGAGCTGGCTAGACTTGCTTTTGTATGCATTTCTAGATTATTATTTTTTCATAAAATAAATATATTCCACGGTCATGGTGCAGGACTAGCATACATACTAACTGTTTACTAAATAGCAAAAACAAATACTTGCAGAAATGGCTATGTGATGGGCAAAATGACAATCATTTCTGTTTACAAGTTTACAAACATATTTAAGATAAACCATTAGCTGTGATCATTCATGCCAAGTGTCAGCTTCAGGTCTTGCGTTAGGTGAGATTTAGGAAATACAAAATTGACATGGACAAAAGTAGCACAGACACAATACAACATAACATAAACTTTTATGAACTTACAGTTCAGATAAATTGAAGAAAAATGGTTTGGAAAATATAAACATAGCCATGGTAAAACATTTATGCAAAACTGATTAGATGCAATATTTCATTAGAAGTTCTACTGATGTCACACAATGTTGTAATAAGCTTACGGTTCCAAACCAGTCATTTCAACACATCCATATGAGAGATAATGCCATTGTTTTCAGTACTGTATTGAAAGGAATGACAAAGAGGTGAGTTTAACAATGGTAAATAATTCTGTGTTAAAGAAGAAATTTACAAGCACTTAAATACAACACTACCCCTTTGAAAACAGCAATTTTCAAATTCATTCTAAACAAGAAAAAATATTAACACACTTCACCAGAAATGGATCAAACACTGATTTTAATCCATTTCAAATATCCAGCAACACAATTAACAAAAAACTATCCTTGCAGACCATATTGACTTATTCCCCAGAAATCATTCCTCATCACGTACTAAGTTCTTCTCTCAAAACAAATCTGTGCTAAGTGTGGCCTCTGTTTGCATGCAGACACTGGACGACATATTCACATTTTGCACTGATATGTGAAAATTGACACTAAGAATTGCATCAAGTGAAGTTTAGATGTGATATTGATAACGTACATGACACATTGATTTGCAGAAGCAGGGGCAATGTTAGAGGGCAAATACCCAGATGACAGCCAATGATATTACATTGTCACTTTCCTTGTTCTGTCAAATGCTTTCTCAAATGAAATAAACTCTGCAATGATTTTATGTCAAGGGAGTCTCTCAATGAATTTTTGTCAGCGTTATCTTTGGAGCAAATTTAAAGATAAAAACAAGAATTGAATTTCCAGTATTTTCTCTTCAATGTAAATCCTATTATTGATTTTATATCAGTAACAATTTATTTACGCAGGTAACATATTTATAAAGTTATGTGCCGACGTTTGACAACATATTTCAAGATATTGCTACTCATTTAAAGGTTTAAATAAATATTCAAAATCAATCTACACAAATTTACTGCAGTTGTTTTACACTGCATTGAGTGAGTATGATGTTACACTGCTCTTAACCATGATCCAGCATTATCACAGCAGCTGAAGTCAGTTACGGGCTTCACGCATTGTACCCATGTGGGGAATTGAAAAGTTGTTTAAGTCAGTGAAGACAGCCTGTAATGTAATGAAGCTTGATGGGGCAGACAGTGATCCCTAGCTTCAGTTTGCACAGAATCATGCAGATTACAACTGCCAGTTGGTCTTTCCCTTGTGTTTCCTCTCCATGAACGAATTATAGTGAGAGTTGGTCTTCTCTGGAAGTCAACCATCCAAGCAAATACTCATACTGAGAGTTGGTCTTCTCTGGTGGTAACCCAACCAAGTACTACTCATACTGAGTGTTGGTCTTCTCTGGAGCTAATCCATCCAAGTACTACTCATACTGAGAGTTGGTCTTCTGTGGTGGTCAACCAACCAAGTACTACTCATAATGAGTGTTGGTCTTCTCTGGTGGTCAACCAACCAAGTACTACTCATACTGAGAGTTGGTCTTCTGTGGTGGTCAACCAACCAAGTACTACTCATACTGAGAGTTGGTCTTCTCTGGAGGTCACCCATCCATGTACTACTCATACTGAGAGTTGGTCTTCTCTGGAGGTCACCCATCCAAGTACTACTCATACTGAGAGTTGGTCTTCTCTGGAGGTCACCCATCCATGTACTACTCATACTGAGAGTTGGTCTTCTCTGGAGGTCACCCAACCAAGTACTACTCATACTGAGAGTTGGTCTTCTCTGGAGGTCACCCAACCAAGTACTACTCATACTGAGTGTTGGTCTTCTCTGGAGGTCACCCAACCAAGTACTACTCATACTGAGAGTTGGTCTTCTCTGGAGGTCACCCAACCAAGTACTACTCATACTGAGAGTTGGTCTTCTCTGGAGGTCACCCAACCAAGTACTACTCATACTGAGTGTTGGTCTTCTCTGGAGGTCACCCAACCAAGTACTACTCATACTGAGAGTTGGTCTTCTCTGGAGGTCACCCATCCATGTACTACTCATACTGAGAGTTGGTCTTCTCTGGAGGTCCCCCATCCAAGTACTACTCA
This sequence comes from Haliotis cracherodii, assembly GCF_022045235.1. NCBI lineage: Eukaryota > Metazoa > Mollusca > Gastropoda > Lepetellida > Haliotidae > Haliotis > Haliotis cracherodii. The sequence continues at coordinate 56,575,852 of NW_027266264.1, forward strand.
TACTGAGAGTTGGTCTTCTCTGGAGGTCACCCATCCATGTACTACTCATACTGAGAGTTGGTCTTCTCTGGAGGTCACCCAACCAAGTACTACTCATACTGAGTGTTGGTCTTCTCTGGAGGTCACCCAACCAAGTACTACTCATACTGAGTGTTGGTCTTCTCTGGAGGTCACCCAACCAAGTACTACTCATACTGAGAGTTGGTCTTCTCTGGAGGTCACCCAACCAAGTACTACTCATACTGAGAGTTGGTCTTCTCTGGAGGTCACCCAACCAAGTACTACTCATACTGAGTGTTGGTCTTCTCTGGAGGTCACCCAACCAAGTACTACTCATACTGAGAGTTGGTCTTCTCTGGAGGTCACCCAACCAAGTACTACTCATACTGAGAGTTGGTCTTCTCTGGAGGTCACCCATCCATGTACTACTCATACTGAGAGTTGGTCTTCTCTGGAGGTCACCCAACCAAGTACTACTCATACTGAGTGTTGGTCTTCTCTGGAGGTCACCCAACCAAGTACTACTCATACTGAGAGTTGGTCTTCTCTGGAGGTCACCCAACCAAGTACTACTCATACTGAGAGTTGGTCTTCTCTGGAGGTCACCCATCCATGTACTACTCATACTGAGAGTTGGTCTTCTCTGGAGGTCACCCAACCAAGTACTACTCATGCTGAGAGTTGGTCTTCTCTGGAGGTCACCCATCCAAGTACTACTCATACTGAGAGTTGGTCTTTCCTGGAATCCTCTCAGTCTGCCCCATGCAGGACATCAGTGACCATTTTAGGCATTTGATTCATGTACTGCATTTTTTGTGCAAGCGTGGAAGGAAAGACAAAGTTGCAGTGGAATATAAACTGTGCGTCTCCCAGAGGATTTCTGAAGTAATCTGCGGCACCATGAGGACATAAACTGTTATAAATACATTTATTCTGAGCAGAACTGTCCCTGCACAGCGTCTAGTGAAGAACATAACATCCCTTTGTGATTGCCAGATTCTTCATCTTACTTTTGTCATCTAACTTTTGGTATATTGACAAAGAAGTAAAAAAGATTATTTTCTTCTGCAATTTTGTTGGGTGTATATGTTGTGAAAATCAAAAGATTCTTGGATAGGTGAGTAGGATCTTTCTGTCTTGGCTTTGAGTGAGTGAGTGAGTGAGTGAGTGAGTTGGGTTTAACGCCGCTTTTAACAGTATTCCAGTCATATCACGGCGTGTCAGCTTAATGTGGGAGGAAAGCAGGTCTCAGACGTTTACCACTTTGGTGAAGCCCATGAGCACGGGTTTGGTGCTGACAAACCTAGAAACATAATCGGGGCGAACTGGGATTCGAACCCACAATCATAGGTTTTTGGCGTGCCTAAGGGACGCAACTCTGCACAGCGAATCACGGCGCCTTAGACGACTGGGCCACCCGTGCCCCCTCTTTGCTTTGACGTGGGTCAAAGATGTAAGCACATTCACTTTTTGAATTTCTGTTGGTGAACTATTTATTCCATAATTCTCTAAGAATACAGATGGTCTGGTGTCCCCACTATCTTGTTTAAAGCTGTGCAGTTTCTTTATTTAAAAACTAGTGATTTTGTTAGGATGAATTTCAACAATCAAAATAATAATCCTAAAAACAATCCTCACAGACAAAATCTTCAGGTATATGTTTGAGTGAGTGAGTGAGTGAGTGAGTGAGTGAGTGAGTGAGTGAGTGAGTGAGTGAGTGAGTTGCATTTCATGTTTTTTTTAATTCTGTACACACAACACAGGATGGCCTTATTCTTGTGGCAATAAAGAGTGTTCAACATAAAATCAAATATACAAAAAACAAACACTTTTTTTAAGCATGTGCCAGTAGATGCAATATTTCATTTTCACAACATATAAAATAAACATTGGGCCAAACTCAATTATCAATAATAACAATAACTGTAAATTACGTTTATAGTGAACACACTTAAAACAAACTGACGGATATAACAAACTGTTTTGGGGTCCCATCCATTTGCAGTTTTATATGGATATACGAACTACTGTTATCATAAACTAAAATTAGTGGTTCCTTTGAGTTCGTCATAACCGTAGGTTACTGTATAAAAGAGCAAATGAACCCCAAAACACTGTGTATGTATTATACACAAGAAAACAAAATAAGACATACCATTCAGTAATACATGTACAATTATTTTGTTTTAAAAAGTGATATTCATGCATTTTCCTTTCCTGCCTTCACGTATCTTAAGAAAAAATCTGTAACACAAATAATAGAAAATATCTTTCCCTGTTCAACATTTTTGCCCCTTTTACAACTTAGGTCCCATTCAACTAAGAGATCATCATTTTCATAGTCTAACAATTGTCATAACCCTCAGTAAGATTGCAGAACAGGACATGATGAAAATTAATCTGAATAATTTTCAATATGGTTTCCCTGGCATACTTCATGCTGTGTTGATTCTCGTCAGACAATAATTCATACTAATTCTGTTTAAAATTCAGGATGTGATCAGGTCTTTATATTAGATGTTTGCAGGTGCCATACACATTGACAAAGGTCAGTTAGTATTCAAATTCATTTTGTATACCTTTTTGTTGTTCAATATTTTGTTCCTGCCCATAAAAGTTAAGATGTTATTAGTTCTCTATATTACATCATGTTTGCCAAAGACGATGATAATGATCAATTGATATTCAAAACACTTAACATATTTTATGTCTTTCTTTATGAAAAGAAGTATTATACAACAACTTATTTTATTATACATACACAATGTTTCAGAGATATTTTTTGCCCCTTCATAAGACTTTTTTCAGTTATAATTTCTTTTAACCCATTCAAAACATCATTAGCAGGCAATCCAACGTAATTGTCGGTTATTGTTTTATCACTAGCTTTTGACTCTTGTCAGTTGATCTGTTAAGCAATTTTTTCATTACACAAGATCGTGTTCATAGACCGAGGGTCACCATTGACTCATTGTCCTTGTCATTGTCTGCCATTCGAGACCTTATTGCGTTTTAAGCATTTTGATGGATTCACTGAAATTCCTATTTCGTGTTGCATCAAGTGGCGTTAATTGCGTCTGCTTCATGCAAGATAAGGTAGCGTGTGATTCATCCCTCTCAATGTCAGATAATAACAAAGCTGTCAACAGAATCATTCCAAGTCCGACAACAGAATGGTAATTATAAACGGGACATGCAAACTCTCTCAGTTTAATGAAGCTTTGATGTCATTGTAATCACTTGTATTAAGTTCACATGCAGAGCTGGCCAGGATTTGAGGACACCAATATTTAATTACGTCTGAAATGGGGTGGTGGGATGATAACTCGTAATGTGACGTTATGTTGTGGATGTGCATTGTATCGCTCCATTGCAATATGTCAAGGTTCATATTTGTCAGCGGAAATCCAATTGCCTGACTGCCGATTCAATCTTGTAGGCCCAAGGCTTGGATAGCCAACATTGCCATAGACAGAGGAGGAGTGCAGTCTCGAACAACATGGGCAAGGTAGACAGTTGTACGACCATCACTGTTGACATACATGCGGAACCTTGAACACAAGTTCCTACTTTTCCTCAGTCAGGCTGAAAGCTTCACTTAACCATCTCCATTTCCTTTCCATCCGATTTGCTGCATTCCTTTTCCAATTTATATCTGACTTTACTGGAATAAACTGATTTTAGATGAAGTTCATGTCATCAACTATCCCAGATGCTTTTGTCCATGGGAAGGGGTTTCGTGTGGGCGACTACCTGAAATAGCTTTTTAGCATCAATTCTTATTTTTTTCCTCTTAAGATGAAAAATGAAGATATGAAAGTTAAAGTAACATGATTTTCTTCATGTGTGAGTGCATGTGTGAGTAGGGTTTTATGTCGTTTTATTGAGAACACTAAGATGTCACTCTACACTTGGTTCATGGTAGGAGTCTTGAGCACATCAGCCAAGAAGTACCATCCAAGACCTTAGGTGTGAAGTTAGAAAGTCAGGCCAAAATATAAAAATGTTTGTTCGTCATATGCGACTGACCCACTACAAGCCCACCGGATTGAAATAATCTGTAAAAGTTGCTGACAAATATCATTTTTTCTTTCAAGAGATTCACACATTTTGACAATGAAAATAATTGCAATATGGATTATATATTTTGGAAACCAAATCTTAAATGTAAAGAATGAATAAAAAATATGTTAAATACCTTTGTACCAAGCTAGTCCATAGCTGTTGAAGGTGATGTTACATAACACACAACACTAATTCTTCTTGTTAAAAAATCAACCAATCACAAATGATGGTTATTGTATGAGAAAATTATGGCCATGTTACATATATTTTATGGTTTATGGATATTTTGCGAACCAATTATCTGAAACATGTAGTTCCTCAGTAATGTTTTATCTTATTTGGCCTTAAGTTGTTTAGGTTGATCCAGTTTGGAAACAAAAAATATAATTCAGTCAAAGAGTTTTACTTCTTTCTTTTTTTGCAATAAAGTAAGAATTCCTGAAAAAATATGTTTGAAAGCACTGATGGGTCTTCATTTTCGATTTGAAATGTATGATTATTGCATCAACTTTGTGTCTCAACATTTGGTGTTTTTTTAACTTTTGTTAGTCAAATCCATAAGCAAAAAATAAAAAAATTCTGGTACAAGTGTTTGCATCTAATGGACAGATATTGTCCATTTGCGTCTGCGACCATCTAATGTATGAAGAGAGCATATCACACTATACATGTCTCCAGCAGGTATTGCACTCCTCTCTTTGTATATACAACTCTTAAACAACCGAATACAAAATGTTCCTGCATGTGAAATGCACCATCAGTAAAACCCTTATCCCTACAAGCAAACATTCTTATTCTTGTATTCCTGGTATCAGACTGATTACACATCAAAGAAATGTCACTTAAATTCAGAAGTGGACCTTTATAATAAAAAGATTTTCTTTAGAAAGACATTACAAAGAGCATTAAATACTCAATGATGCTGCAACCGTGATGTGTTATCTTTCGTAATCTGAAATAGCTGACGATATCTGCAATATCAAATGCACGTTAATTGCATCACAATGCTTTTACAATGCGTCCCGTGATTGATGGTGCCCTTTCCTCAGGTGCTGCTGCTGATAATCTGGCACTTAATCACTGAATCATGGGTCATTACAAAATTGATTATTGTCCCTGAAAACAAACATTGTATCATCAGTTTCCACACACTGAATCATCAGGCAGAGAGCTTTATTCTATATCAGTAACATTTAATCAATTCCAGGTGAATCAGACTTCAATACTGATTGTGTTCCCACAGACTATTCTTTTTGTCTGGTTCTGTGTAAAAGATTGTTTCCCACTAGAGAAGATTTAACCTTATTTTTAAACTTTATGAATATTTCCTGGCCTTTCAATTGCTTTCCTGCTCATAGAGTCTATTTGTTGTCAGTCAATGCACATTGGGATCAATACCATTATGTGTTTTGGGGAGTTTTATTCAATTTTAAAAAGTTCATTTACCTGTCATGCTCGTTAGCTCAGGTGTTGCCTCTCAGGTTAAATTAGGATGCTGAGGACATGTGGCACACACAAAACTGCATGAAATATTTACTTTTACACATTTTTTTATTCACGCCAATTAACTTCTTTTTCATCTTGTGTCATTTCATTCAAGCTCCCGATATACAGTCCAAATATTGTGTGGCTTTAAACAACAAACATTTTTACTATTATAAATTTGTTTTTGTGAATATAAATGCTTTAATTCATTTTCTGCCAAGTTAACCAATATAGGCAAAATATAAATGAGATTTGTTCCCCGACATGACAAAATGAGTATTTGTTGGTTAGAATGTGTGGTTGGCAAAATATAAATGAGATTTGTTCCCCCACATGACAAAATGAGTATTTGTTGGTTAGAATGTGTGGTTGGCAAAATATAAATGAGATTTGTTCCCCCACATGACAAAATGAGTATTTGTTGGTTAGAATGTGTGGTTGGCAAAATATAAATGAGATTTGGTCCCTTACGTGAAAAAAATGAGTATTGGTTGATTAAAATGTGTGTCTTGGATGACAATGTGTCATCATTTCCTGATAATTTGTATTGTTGGTCGTACAGTCAACCATTGGTGTTCCTGTCCAGGACTCAACTATACTCAACAACAAAAGTTCCCGTGACACCAATATTTTAGTGTATTTTTCAAACAAGTAAAGTTTGGTTTTCAATATTGTAGTGCATGTATGGAATCAAGTCACAAAAACGCAACTGCTACAGAAAAGCATGCATTCCATGCAAAAGTTGACTTTTATGCAAGCCCCATGCATTTCACTACCCAAGAATGGGTATAAAAACATGTGCGTTAACAGGATTCCATATGCATTGTTTAGCATTGCGCTGACAACAACCACTCAGAAAAACAACAAAATTACGCAATTATTCAACATTACGAAATGCTACAACTGTCCGAAAATGAGCGTCTGCGAGCCATTGGTATGCTTGAAGCAAGATCGAGTCAACATGATGTTGCAAGACAATTTAATGTCCACAGAAACACCATTTGGTGTTTACGGCAACGTTGGCAACAGACGAATGCAGTCAGAGACCATCCTCAGAGTGGCAGGCAACGCGTAACCAATAATCGACAAGACAACTGGATTCGAACAACACACCTACGAAATCGATTCCAACAGTGACTGCAAGAAGTATCCCTGGCCTTCCACAAATATCTTCACAAACCTTACGTCATCACCTCAGATGTGCAGGGATTGTCGCCAGAAGACCCGCCAGACGTCCCATTTTGACAGGAAACCACCGTCAAGCATGTCTACAGTGGTGCAGACAGTGACTATGCTGGACGGCCATGCAGTGGGGACAAGTTCTATTCACTGACAAGTCTCGTTTTCACCTCAGCCACAGCGATGGACGGATTCGAGTGTACCGACGTCGAGGTGAACGTTACGTCAATCATTGTGTCATGGAAGAAGATTGGTTCAGGGGTGGCTGTGTTATAATATGATGTGGGATTACAGCAAGACAGAGGACCTGTTTGATAGTGGTAGATGGAAATCTCAATGGACAGCGCTACAGCGACGAGATCATCGGCCCTGTTGTTCTACCGTTTTTGCGTCATCATGGCCCAGGCATTACCTTTCAACATGACAACGCCCAGCCTCATATTGCTCGATTTGTTCAGGATTCCCTTCAACAAAACAATGTGAATGTCATCCCCTGGCCGACTCGCCCCACCTGATCTCTCACCAATCGAGCATACGTGGGATGAGATGAATCGGCTCCTTCAACGTCAACCACATGTTCCACAGACACTCCAGGAACTCCGAAACATGCTCAAGCAGATATGGACAGATATCCAAAAGGACTTTGTGTGACGCCTGGTCCATTCCATGAGACGAAGATGTGTTGCTTGCATCGCAACCAGAGGTGGACACACACGCTATTGATTTGTAAATTGACATTTTGGCATGTTCATGTTTTTTATGAAATCACACATTTTCTGAAGTCAGTATGGCAAATTAAACCATTTGAGTGAGTGAGTATGGTTTTACGCCGCTTTTAGCGATATTCCAGCAATATCACCGCGGGGGACACCAGAAATGGGCTGCACACTTTGTACCCATGCCGGGAATCGAACCCGGGTCTTCGGCGTGACAAGCGAACGCTTTAACCACTAGGCTACCCGACCGCCCCTTAACCATCTGAACACTTGCACGAGTATTTTATCTGTTGCAAACCAAAATTGTTATAGATTTGGTAAAAAAAATAACTTTAACATTAAATCTTCTTCAGTGTCACAGGAACTTTTGTTGTTCAGTATATTTACAGACAGTCATGATAATATCAGCTGTAAAATCACTGCCATTGGCATAAAACACTATTCACTCAATGTCCAAAAGATTATACAAGGACAAAAAAACCAAATATGCCATGCCATCATATATTGTTACCCACAAGGGTAGAATGATTGTGTGTAATAACCTCGCTGCCTTCAGTGAAATTCTCTGTAGGGTTGACATTTCACACATTTTCTCTTCTATCCTCTTTTCAAATGTCAATGAGTAATATACAGAGTAACCTACTCGAAAGTCAGAATTACGAATTATCTGTCCCTAGTGAAAGAATGCTATAAGTCCCTCGCCAAAGGCTCGTGACTAACACCATTCATTCACTCGGGACAGACAATCCGTTATTCCTCGTAGCTCGGTATTCTCAAAGCAGATATCTGCCCATAAAGAATTTCTATGTCATGTTCAAGACAGTCAAAGTAGATCAGTTCCACACACTATTTGCAACACTATTTAAATACCACAAAAAAGAAGCTTGAATTTGTATCCAAAACTAATCTCATGTAAAATGGTCATTGATTTTCCTCAGAAAACAAAACCTGTAGCACTTTCTCTTCCTAAAGTTCACCAGTTCTTCCATCCATGACTGTTTATCGACACTCCCTCACAGTCAGCAATGATCATTCTGTTTACAAAATCCATTCCAGCATAAAATTTTGTCTTTTTACAGCAGCGCCCATCAACATGTGAAAAGCACTAGCAAGACTTATCCGGTGATTATCACCTGATGCTGGGCCGGATAACGAGTTTCCTTCAGTCATGTAATGTAATTAACACTCTCCAAGCAACGCTGATGAAAGAATCATGGCATCTTTCCTGTCCAGCAGACGTCGTCAGTTACAGTTTTACCTTTAATCCAGGTGAGCGCCCATTTATCAAATCCCCTTCAGCTACAAGAGCCACTAAAATATCAATTGGCATTTTTAGTATGTTTGTTCGTGCTGGAATGTTCAGTATATGATAAAAGAAAGGTCTGATAATAGATTCTTTATAACGGACATGACCTACTTTCTCACCGGATGATATGAACATCAACATATTTCATCTTTTCTGTTTATGTTTTTTCAAAAGATTTTCTTTTGGAAACATAAAACAATATGAAATACCCTCATTCATTTGTTTTGTATTAATAGGCAGGCCAATGTATTTTCTTGTTTCATGGATAGGCCTATATGAGTACCCTTAATTTGGCAAAAGTTAAATCATGTTTTTCAAAAATGCTGTTTGATTCAACAGCCTTTTCGTATTTACTGTAAAAGGAAACGGCATTACTTAAGAAATTATCCTGACGGCATCTCTGCCATATTGACCAAGAAAATGAGTATGACAAGAGTTAAGTTGGTCAGACTTTTTTTTATAAATATCATTCTTTTATATGTTTCAGGTTCTGGGAGCAGATTCGACCAGCTATGATGGAAAGTACGAGAATCTGTACTTTGCTAAGAATGTGTTATCCCAAATATAACATTTGTTACATTTGACCACTTTCTAAGTGGCAATGTGTACTCTTTACACAATTTACGCTTGTCAGAGGGGTACTCAAAGTATGTGATGTAGACTAGCAGTTGTCGGACTTTCATTTTTGTGGAAGCCTCGGTGGCTGAGTGGGTTAGTCACTGACTTTGTGTGCTGGCAATGAGGTGCCTCACTCTGGCAAGTGTGGGTTCAATCCTGGATGGGACTCAACCCCAAAAAGTACAAAAATCTGTACTTTACTAAGAAAGTGTTATCCCAAATATAACATTTGTTATATTTGACCACTTTCTAAATGGCATTGTGCACTGTGAGTTGTGATGGGTTTGAATCTCAACTAATAGAGGTGTCTGTGCATCTGTTGTGGGCTCTGTATGAAACAGGCACCCTGAAACAATGGAGGCATTATGTTGGAAACTTGGCACATACCACAGTAAGAAGACTGTTGTGAATATCCCAGACAACATCTATCATCCTTATCATCTGAACCAAGCTAACTTTAATTAACATAAACAACTTGCAAAACTATTTATACACAAAATAAATTGTTAGAACCGATAAAAGACAACATGACAACAGAATACTGTTTTTGTATCTCACATGCATATCTCCTAACGATTCATTGAACTAATTTCCACACAACTGATGTTTATCAGCAGATGAGAAAGCGTGCCAAATGGCATCTACAACAATGTAGGGATTTCAAAAGCTCTGACTACATGTTATAACATCAGTTATATAATTTTCTTGTGACATTTCAAACCCTGTCCAACTCCTCATCTTCATCTTCATGTGAACACTACCATTGTGTCATCTGCCTCCAAGCGATTGGTATCCATCTCCCACGTCAGCCATCTCACTCAATGGACAATAACTTTAGGAAAGCAATCAATGATCATCATTTCCGATAAGCCTGGACATATTTATGAGCTTTTCGAAGATTTGGGATAGTTGCATCCCTGTGTTCCTAACAAGACAATTCTTGTTGATGGGTTTGGTCAAGATTCCCATATCAAACTTTAGGAAAATTATTTTCTGCTTGAATGACCCGAAACAGGAACAGATCAAAGTTATGAAGCCAAGTCGATTACTCTCTACTCTGCTTTCATGATGGCCATTTGGCTTTGACCAAATATCAAATAGCTAGCGTGCGCAGCGTCTCATGGCAAACATGTACAATTTGGGCTGTAAAACACGGTCAGTTATCCCCAGATTTTTATTTTAGTCTTGATTAATCTCGGTGATTATGAGCGGGTCTCCAGGGATGTTCATGCTGATCACTTTCTCTGCAATTATTGGGGAAATGTCGGCCACTGTTACAAACGGGGAGAACATAAAGGTACATGTCTTGTACAGATGATGGCATACCAGAATAGACAATTTCCCCCAACAGAATGCATGTCCTTGTTGTAAAACCAGAACAGGACAACCTTAAATACATCTATACATTGTTGTGCATTTAAATGGAATATTAGTAATGGAAGTTCTTCAGGGACAGATTTGTATTCATATTTGTATTTAACTTTGGGTAATCTTTTGGACTAAGGACACAGTTGCTTTTTATTCATGGTTTACAACTTTTTAACTGTCAGGTCAGCTTAGATGGTTTCAATTATAAACCAAAAAAATACGCATCTAAATGTTTTTTACATCATGTAACATTGTGTGGGTTACTTGGTTAAGCAAAAAGAGGAGTTTGCAGTAACAATCATTTTTAATTCACTTTGATCAGAGAGTGATGTTATAAGTATTTGGCATTTCTTTTGCATTTGATTAATGGTTATTAATGTATCTTTTGTCACAGTTTTTGTTTTGTTTTTATTGTTCTGATCCATCAGAAAATGTAGAGTGAAATAGCTAATATTATATAAAAAATTATTCTGAAAAAGATTATCAGTGACCAGTGTCTCCCTTTACTGTTGGTAAATTCATAAACTAAACAAATGAAGTATGTCCCAACCATCATATATTGTTTAACGAACATGCATAGTGACAACATCATACAGGTATACCATTTAGAATATAGGTTTGTATTTAGTCACTTCTTAACAATCAATCATTTTTCTTTGGAAATGGACTCTTGTTTCCAACCATTCTTATCTTGAAGTCTGGAAGGGGTTATTGTGTATAGCAACTAGGGCCACAAAAAGCTTCCCCATCACTAGTAAAATAAAAAATAAAATCAAAAGCAGTCATGTCTAATCCTTGATATGACATCAGCCTAGAGAAAACACACCCAAAATAGAATAAATCATGTAAAAAGTTAAAAAAGATCAGACTCAAATTCAAAGAATAAAATAATGATTTGAGGTCATCTGAGGTGTGGGAATTCACTGAGAAGAGAAAACTGTGATCGTGGATCAAATTCCAGATTATCCCAGATTATGCTTCTAGGTTTGTATTCATGGGCTTCCCCAAAGTGGTAAACCTACAACACTTTGGTCTTTCCTCCCACATCAAGCTGACATGCTATAACGTAACGGAAATACCATACAAAGCAGTGTTACACCAAACACAGACTCAATCTGTGTAGTTCCTCAACATACATGCCATCAAATTGACACAGCAAAATATTGTTAAAAAATTGATTACTCATTTGACTGTGATGGAAACATGAAGTTCAAGGTCAGGTGAAAGGTTATATCAAAGGTCATGTTTGTTTGTTTGTTTGTTTGTTATTTAGCACCGCACTCAGCAATATTCCAGCTATATGATGGCGGTCTGTAAATAATCGAGTCTGGACCAGACAATCCAGTGATTGACATCATAAGCATGGATCCATGCAATTGGGATACGATGACATGCATCAACCAAGTCAGCGAGCCCGACCACCTGATCCCATCATGGAAATCCACTGAATTCTGCAAAGATGCTACAGTTTGTCTGTGAAGCATTCCGAATCCTTGTTTGAAAGTTTCATGTCGTTTCAAATGTTTGCAGTGTCATGAGGCTATGACTTTGATCAATTAATAATTAAATGCTCATTTTTCATGCCATTTTGAGGTTTAGTCTTCTTATTTTTCAAAGCAAACCAAAAAAGCCGACTTAAAAAAAAATGTTTCCAGTTATGTTCATCTGTTGGTTGATGACTGTTGGTCTGATCAATCTTTTAACAAAAACTGTATAAAAGTGTCACCCTAGATCGATGCTAACGCTGTCCGTATGACTTGCCTGGGCCCCTCTAGGGAGTGTTACACATAACTCCATCAACACAACATTGCTCAGCTACTGTGTACTATCTTGCATGTCATTTGAAGGGCAAAAACTATTAACAATATAGCAGCAATAACTGCTATCTCCTAATATTGCAACACTGTTATAGATGTTTTATGGTCACATACTTGGGCCTTGATAATAGCTATAGTGGAGGTACTCAGAGACAGCAGCCCTCATATTCCACTCCCCAACTGACAGGACTTGCCCGAAATATCTTCAGACATGACATTACATACAGCTGACTTACTAGTGGTTCACAGCAATGTGTTTTTACCCAAAGGTATTTGTGTCCTGTCTATGGTGTTGCAAGTAATAGCATGGTTGTGCTATGTCACAATATCAATCACTGGATTTTCTAGTCCTGACTCAATTATTTAAAGAGGTGGATGGCATGTTATTGTAGCTCACAATATCAATCACTGGACTGTCTGGACTAGACTTAATTATTATATAGAATTGAGTAATATATTGGGTTTTATAACCCCTGGGGATTTAAGTTTAGAATAGATCTCCAGCAACCAATATTTGTACAATGCACTTTAATGGATTGGTTGGTCAGGTGCGGTGATTTGGTTGATTTTACCTGCAATCTCATTAAAATAAGATCTGGTTAAAATAACCATACACCAATAAAATACGGGAAATGTTGCAATTCAGAATCACTATCAATGTGGAAATAAAATTTATGTTTACATATTTTTCACATATTTACCAATATCTAGTTAAAATTATGGACCCAAGATTTAGATTTATTGTCATATTCAATATGAAGAAAAGATTTGGCATTGATTTTACATTGCTGACAGTGTGGTCTTGAGAGTTCATCCAGAGAGGAGACCTATCAATCAGTACGAGCATCAATATATTAGGACATTTTCTGACAGGTATCACCAAAGATGAGGCTGGTGTGATTTGAAGCTACAAGACCTGTATGTAATGCTATGTCCATAATTGACAATGAGAGAATTACATCGTGTTGATGTATGTGTGTTGATGAACTGGGCTTGTTGAGTACTGACATGTTGAATGGACAGACCCTTAGAATTCTAATAAATATTGGCTGCCGACTTTATTTACATGATCTATGATCCTTGTTTGATGAATCATCTCTTTATTGTAAGACACATTGAAATAATGCTGTGATGACTTGGGTAAACACTCTACTTGCCTCCATTGTTTCTTCCACGTCAATACCTTGGACGTGGCTTGTGCCTTTGTCCAGTGGTCAAAAGAACAGGACACAAGTTTAATTAGTGTTTGATTTCTTGTCTAGAGGGTGGAAGGGTACCTGGGAGAGGTCTGCATCATTGCAGCTCCTTGACAGAGAAATGGCTCCTGTAATTGTTTTGCTATAACTGTCAGAGTGGCTGTCTGCAGTGAGGTGGACTGTTAGACGTATATGAGTTTGAAAGGAATATCATGTTCTAAAGGAAATAATTATGCTTACAGAGATTTTAGTGTGTCTGAACTTCAACATAAACATGACCAAAATCAGACAAAGGTGGAATGCTAGTTGTTATTATTTTAAGATAGCTATGTTGATACATCGCAAAGAACAATGAAGAACGAAGGGTGGTTTATTTCACTATAAAGCATTATTATGTCATTTCTGGAGTTATGAACATGCTCTTGGACAATGTTGGTTTTTAGAAGGACGTGTCTAGTGATTTGTTCCCCATAGATGTAGCTGGGCAATGCAGATAAATGCGATGGCCGAACGATTGCATCCAAAAGTGGGAGAAATATGATAATTGGATTTGGGAAAAAGGTACAGGGAATCGATATCAGAATTGTGAGAATTGAGAGTATGTGCCAGAAATACCCACCTGTGCATAAAACGGAATTGTCCGACACTTGTACAATTGTACAACAGGACACCAAAATGAGGAGATGGGGGTAGATGCATCAATACAACAGGACACCAAGATGAGGAGATGGTGGGAGATGCATCAATACAACAGGACACCAAGATGAGGAGATGGGGGTAGATGCATCAATACAACAGGACACAAAGATGAGGAGATGGTGGGAGATGCATCAATACAACAGGACACGAAAATGAGGAGATGGTGGGAGATGCATCAATACAACAGGACACGAAAATAAGGAGATGGTGGTAGATGCATCAATACAACAGGACACCAAAATGAGGAGATGGGGGTAGATGCATCACTACAACAGGACACCAAGATGAGGAGATGGTGGGAGATGCATCAATACAACATGACACCAAGATGAGAAGATGGTGGGAGATGCATCAATACAACAGGACACCAAAATGAGGAGATAGAAGGGCACCTTGTAAGAAGTAGATTACAATAGGGCACCTCACAAGATGAAGAATACAATCGAAGGGCATCTTGTAAGAGGTAGATTACAATAGGGCACCTTGCAAGATGAACAATACAATAGAAGGACACCTTGTAAGACATAGATTACAATAGGGCACCTTGCAAGATGAAGAATACAATAGAAGGACACCTTGTAAGACGTAGATTACAATAGGGCATCTTGCAAGATGAAGAATACAATAGAAGGACACCTTGTAAGACGTTGATTACAATAGGGCACCTTGCAAGATCAAGAATACAATAGAAGGACACCTTGTAAGACGTAGATTACAATAGGGCACCTTGCAAGATGAAGAATACAATAGAAGGACACCTTGTAAGACGTAGATTACTATAGGGCACCTTGCAAGATGAAGAATACAATAGAAGGACACCTTGTAAGACGTAGATTACAATAGGGCACCTTGCAAGATCAAGAATGCACTAGGAGGGCACCTTGTAAGAGGTAGATTACAATTGGACATCTTGTAAGATCAAGAATATAATAGAAGGGCACCTTGTTAGAGGTAGATTACAATTGGACATCTTGTAAGATCAAGAATACAATAGAAGGGCACCTTGTTAGAGGTAGATTACAATTGGACATCTTGTAAGATCAAGAATATAATAGAAGGGCACCTTGTTAGAGGTAGATCACAATTGGACATCTTGTAAGATCAAGAATACACTAGAAGGGCACCTTGTAAGAGGTAGATTACCATAGGACATCTTGCAAGATGAAAAGTACTACCGGACACTTGGAGTGGGAGGGAAAGGACACACCATGAGACACACCACACTTCCTCCACAGGGATGTGTGTAGACACCATAACAGGACCCCAAGATAAGGAAACTCATAATTGCCTTAAAAATTCAGTCACAAATATCCACAGTTCTCAGTATCGACACATCTCACTCGGAACCTTAAGTCGGAAATTATGAAAGGAAATGTACTTTAAGGAGGATGGTACCAGAAATATAGGCACTATAAACCTAGAAGGCACCTATAATTCCCTTATAGCACAACACGAGATATGGAACTCGGCAGAAATAGTGGGTCATTGACGAGAATGGTAATGGCTTTGAATCAGCCCTCCTTCAACAATAACCACTGATCTATTCCCTCAACCACAAACAAAGTGCAGCAGGATGGCGACAGACAATGACCTTCAGACATCAAAAACTGGTCCAACAAGAGAAAACCCCAATTAATATTTTTCATTTGATTTTCTAGTCTTCAAGCAATGTTTGCCAATAAGATACAGAGATTCTGTTCCCAAATTTGAACATACATGAATGCACAAATTGTCTCTTTTGAATTTCATATCCCAGACATTTATGGATTTAGAAAAAGATGCAGAATTTAGAAAACGGATCCAGACAAATCCCATCTTGGAAAGGTTTGTTGGTACGGATGGTTCAAGCATATTGTATGATCACTCCATTAGTCAAAGTTAGGGTGGAAGTGGTAGTCAGTATCTGATGTGGATAATGTGGCCCCTCTGTGTGTTAATTGTCCGATCCCATGACAGCACATGGCTTAGTGCTCTCCTACTTACAGACTCTCCGTCTCCTTCCAGTATAAAAAATAACCAGTTTCTCAGACCATGTTGTCTTGTCCTGCTGACTTGTACCTCAACTGATTTGTTTATAAAATGAAGTAAACTTCACTTCCTTTAAGCATGTTGTACTAACATCATCATAAACAGCACATGATGGTTGACTTATAAATGTTTTGGAAATTGATTTCATAGTATTATTGACCCTTAGTAATTTACTTGGCATTTTCAGTCCTGATCAATTTAATTTCTTGACCGACTTTTTAAATCAATTAAGAAGGCCTTGAGACAAAAATAAGTAGGAACAATAATGTTACCCAAGCTGATCTGAGTTTTTTTTACTTAAAAACTACAAAAGGTTCTAAAGGTCACATTTTACTTATTTAACTGAATTAATTTGGATTTTATTGACATGAAATCAGAATGTTCTCTACTGGTAATAAACATTCATTACTATAAACTGTGACATGTTTCATTTCCATATAAATAAAAACAGTATTACTTGAAACACTCATGATTGATTTCCTAACTTGAACTGAAGACTTAATGAAATATGAATATGTGAAATTGGAGGTATTCAGACAAACATCCTTCTGAAAGTATAAATTTTTATTTAAACTCCTTCCATTCAAGTAGGTGGTATTGTTTTACACAGAATCAGTCAATGGAAATGATTTCAAGCCATTATTCAACTGACTGAAGATCTAAAAAATGTCCATTGATTTACCTGATACAGTTGATGTACTTGTATTATATTACTTTCTCTTTTCAGCGGCAAGGGAAATATTATATATATCTTGGGACCTTCAATACAACAGTTGCTTTCACAATGGAGTGGGGCCTACAGCCCTTCAACGTTCTCAATATCTGTACATATGAATAATGACATGTTGTCATGAAAACCTCACCCCCCCAAAAAAATAGTTGTCATGAATATCTTACCAAAGGGATTCTAACTAATTTATTTCTAGTGGTAAATGACTGCTTGACAAAGCAGGGATCATGGTTTATGGGACAAGATCTGAGAAAATAACTGCAATAAAATGGTGAACAGAGATTGATTTCCAACAGATGAGTTATATGCAATTCTTGTCAAAAATTTATGTTTCATTTAGCAAATTGTTTGGCCACTTTGAAAACACTGGTCATCCTTTGTTCTCCTGATGACTTTCAAGATCAGACATTATCCTGGAGTGAATGATTACGTTTTGTGTGGGTGCTTATAATTTAATGATTGATGACAGTTTTCTCTTTTAATGGGTTCATAAGACCTGCTGCCCCTCAATAAAGAAAATTATTGAAAGATTTTCTTTGATTCTCGATTCCCATGGAGCAATGTTTCACTAACATCAAATGTTGTATGTCTGAGATGTGCCTCCCAAAAATATAACTGTCACAATCACTCAGTATGATCATTCATTCCACATTTATTTTAAATAATTTCTTTAAAATGTATGTCCGCTTACAAGACAATGCCAATATCAGGGAAAATATTCACTTTGATCAACTGTAAAAATCCCTTCAGACAAATATTACAGAGATTGAAAAATGGTCTGTTTTGAACTCATAAACTGTCAAGTCTGTATGGACACATCATGTCTTAATGAAACATGCTATTTGACAGGATGTAGGATTCCATTATGCTGTCATAATGATAATAACTACCACTCCTGCTACACCAATGATGCAAAAGTGTTAATGTTGCTAAGGAACAGAGTTTAATCCCCCAATAACTCAAGTGTTTCAAGCAATAGAAGGAGTGCTTGTTTGCTTGGCTGATTGCTGAGGTGGTGATTGTGGGTTGTTTTCATGTTGGATTGACTGCTTGTGATGTATGAATGTGGGGTTGTTTGCTTGCTAGCTCAAGAATGGTTGGTTTTAAGGTGACTTGAGTGATAGGTTTCTCATGCGTTATTAGAGTCAGACAAATTGGTTCGTTTATGTACCTTTACCTTCCAAATCAGAAAATTATGTAAACCTTTTCTAATGCCAGACTCATCCAGTTACATGTCTACATATCACATTTTTCCCAAAACAAATAATAATACTGTGTAACAAGACAATCTGTGTTCTCTTTCATATCTCAAAATTTACAGCTACACAATTTTGCCAGTTTGTTCCTCCCAATCATACCCACTAAGACTTCACATGAAACTAAGAGATAGTATTTTTTTAAATAAAATGGACCCTGAAAAGGTGGGTATGTACTGTACACAACCACATGGTATATGGGAGGAATACGCTTAGTCATTGATTTTTTTATCTTACAAAGTGAACAAATGTTATATTTGGGTGAACACTTTCTTAATAAAGTTCAAATTCTAGGACTTTTTTGGATTGACTCAGATGGGACTCAACCCCCCCCCCCCCAAAAAAAAAAGTACTAGAATTTGTACTTTATTAAGAAAGTGTTCTCCCATATATCATTTGTTACATTTGATCACTTTCTAAAAGGCATTTTGTATTCATAGCTTTCGGCCATGGGAACCCTGGTGTGATCTAGACTACCAGTTGTCAGTCTTCCATTTTTTGGATGCCTTGGTGGATGAGTGGGTTAGATGGCTGATTTTGTGTGCTGGTGATTAGGTGCCTCACTCTGGAATTGTGTGTTCGATGGGACTTTACTCAGAAAGTGGTATCCTAAAATATAACATTTGTTACTTTTGACCATTTACTAATAGGCACTGTGTATTCAAAGGGATTTTATTTTTACTTTTTTCCATCCTAATGTTTCATATTGGAGGATAAATCTGTAGTATTTATAGTATTCTGTTAATTGTTTCTCATTTTCAAAATACATGTTTGGGTAGCTGGTGGCTGAAGTGTTATAAGGGGTGGAAGGGTAGCCTGGTCGTTAAAGCGTTTACTCATCATGCTGAAGACCCAGGTTCGATTCCCCACATGGTACAATGTGTAAAGCCCATATTTGGTGTCCCTTGCCATGATATTGCTAGAATATTGCTAAAAGTGGCCTTAAACTATACTCACCCACCAATCTCATTAAAATCAGATCTAAGTTCTCGCTGTCGCTAAACAAAGATCTAAGGACATCCCATTACAGGTCACGTCAGAACAACCTTTCGCGAACTTTGACCGACCACTGATATGACCAACAAGAACATCAGCCAATTAGAAAGCAGCTTTCTCGAGCACTTGTTTCAGACTACGCTTGAAAAACATGTTGACACAGTTCTTGATTAAAATTTAGAAAACTGAACGAACATTGAATGTCTAAGATATGGTTGCAATCGTATGGCAGTGCTTCCCACATACTGTGCAACGCCTCCTCGATTCAAATGTTTATCCCACGGACACGATAGATAGATGATAATTTTGACGGAATCAGTCGTACGGGCCGTAACTGTCCTTCGGAATACCCCCTGTTAATGTTTTCGAGGTTGCATGAATAGAAAACGCATTCCGACTGTCATTTTCATGATCTGGTAAGTGCCAGGAAGTTCATTCACCACCACTACATCCCCTCGGTCATCCAGGAACCAGGTTGTACCCCTTCATTGTTTCAGCCTTCAGCAATCAGATTTAAGAACAAGGGCACTTATTTGTCCATATTAAGCTTATGTGCAATTGAAACTTTTCTCATGGAATATTAAATGCAGTATACTTCATACTAAACCAAGTAGGATGGATCAAATGCATGGAAATTGAAATTTGTGTTGAAACTACAGCAGAAAATCTGTTATCATCAACATAAGAGCAGAAAATAGGAAATATGGTATTTTCACAGAAAATGATATTTAATGTTTCATGGACATAATGTCATATTTTCATGATTTTGCTAGATTTAGATTGAAAGATTTTTTTTCTTCGTTCGCAACATTACTTGATTTTTAATTACCGGTACCTGTTGGGATTCAATCCTCCATCCCATTCACTGACCAGGAGATTCTCCAGTAAGTGACGGAGGAGAGGTGAAATGGGGTATTATGTCGCATTATTGCACTTATGGTGACAAGCATGCATGTGTGTGTGTCTGTGTATGTGTGGCTACTTGAACTGGTCCAGACTACAGCAGGTTTTCTACTTCTATAGTTTTATAGCACTAAGATACCATGCCTTAGTTCAACATGGCCAGCCACCCCAGTCAGACACAGGACACAGACTTCGAGCCTACCAGTCCTTGTCTTATCCCATAAAATTTCAAGGGGCACAAGTACCATTTTTTAAGGTCTTTGGGATGATGCAGCCAGGGATGGAAGCACCAACCTTCAACTCTCTGGGCAGATGCTCCGGCAACTCGCCAACAGAGGTGGTCCAACAAAGTGGGGTTGGAGTCTCATGTTACTCAGTTTAACTTGATTTGCAACTCATGAACATATAAACTACAGAAATCACTCAATGACGTGTTTATTGTGTTTGATAATGTGCTTCAAATAGCTTCTATCTATTACCGTAAGCCACTGGGATTTGTGGAGAGATTTTCATCAACTAATGTTTGCCTAGAGAGTGTATGAAATGGGGTTAGGATGATTTCCACTGCTTCTGATAGTCATGGATGGCTGCCCATCTGGAAAGATAGCATCTCCCTGATATGGTCTGCCAAGTTAATTAAGGCATCTCTTGTTTATATTTCTGGTTGTCCATCGACCAGCTAAAAGTCACCCAAAAATCAAAAGGAAAAATAAAACAAATTATTAGCGCAACCTTCTACTGCAAACTGTGAAGGTACAATCAATGCCTCTAAATACAGCTTTTTGTTATATAAATAAGTGAACCCATGCATCCTATAGCCTCTGATCATAGTAGACACGTAATAAGAACAGACAGTTCTCAGACAGGATCTGATTTGGTATTAAATACAATAACGCTTTCAGAGAGGACCTGATTTATTGTGTCTTCATACCATGATGGTATGACATCAAGGATTGTCAGTCAAAATATGCTATGCACTATTGGGAGACATACTGTTTTCAATGTAGAACTAGATTACCTGTAGGTTTAACTCTGCTAGAATGAATTTGGAACCAAACACGCAGTTTGAAGTGGGCATCCTAAGAAAATTAAGCAAGTCTTGCAAAGTTTAGTTTCACACTTTAATGTCATTACCCGCTCATTGTGATGCAAAAATATGATCAGATACAGCAAATTTCAGGTTGTAACCAATTGTACATTTTATGATTTCAAAATGCCCACTTCCAATGACTGAAAAAGAAATACTTTTCCAAAACGACTATAGTGTCCAAGGTGATGCTGTCATATCAGCAATTTCAATTAGAGATGGTTATTGTGATTTGAAACTTCCAATTATTCAATTTATGGTCCTGGGTATTACACTTTAGCCACTATTGTTGGCTGAGTCAGCATTCCTAGTACAATTACCTTGAGCAGGTTTCAAGCTTACAGCAGTGATAATGCTGACTCTGTTGGAAGCCCTTCATGTCCTGTAATGCTGTAACACATGAAAACCACGCCAAGTAATATCCTGCCTCGTGATTGACAGTCATCTGTCACAGTACGTAGTGTCTTCATCAGGTCTGATGGAGACATATAGACATAATCCATTTCCGTCGTCACATGAAAAAAATCAATTTGAGTTTTTTATTAATACTGTTTAATGACACAGGATTGATATTTCTATTATTATCTATAACTAAAATACAAATGGTAATGTTTGTTTGAAAAAACATGAAAATCTCTAAAATGCAGATATTTCTTACAAATTACAGGCCAGGTTGACCAAAAAAATTGAATTGATGCTGCAAGACAATGTTAGACAGGAAGTTTTATTTAAGTTCCCATTCCTTACTTCAGATGTGTCCTTTGAGTAATAACATTCTCATTAATATGAAACTTGTGTGATAGCATATATAATATACGTGGGAGTACAATATAAAGAAAGACAAAAAATTATCTTATCATCGAACATTTACTGCAATAGTAAAAAACTTTATTGGTAAAAACCCATCATGTTTTCATTTCGAGCAAAGTCATTTCAGCGTTGTGTCATTCCAATGTCATTTAGAGCAAGGGTTCTTCCGCATGTGCCCCATGAGGATTCTGGGGCAGAATAGGATGTCATGACCTGTGCTTGTTTATTTTAGCTAGATAACATAAGGATCAGTTTGTGAGCTGATTATGTGCCATATAAGTGGTTTTACCATCTCCCTGGTCTGGTGGATATAGCATCTGCTTGGAGGGTTTAAGGTTGGTGGTTTGATCCCCTGGCTGGTCATATCAAAATATGTTAAAAGATACCCTGCCTGGTGCACAGCATTAAAAGGATAAAACACGGACTGTCTGGCTCGGTGTCAATACTGTAAATCTTGAAATTAATGCATCTCCACAGTAATACGACTGCTGACTCCTAGACTCAATATTAGTGCATATATTAGACAAATGGCCTAGTTCAAAATATGCCTTTGTTCACTCAGCAGTGAATGGGTACCTGGTAGGATGAGATGGTAATGTAACAGTAAACCTGCTAGGATCTTATAAGGCAGGTTGCTCCCCAGGGAGCAGAGGATGCAATTTGAGTGCACACTGATCCAAGGACAGGGGTAGGAATTATTTGTTATTGAACATATTTTATTTGTCCAAACAAAGACAAAGGGATTGGGCACAAGTGCACCACTTCTTATCGCCTTCTCCCTCAGAAGAATAACTAGTGATGTGAACATGCATCAGTCGGTACATTTGGTAGATTATTATTATTGTTGTTGTTATTATTATTGTATCTGGCATGCATATGAATAGTTGCTCAACTGCTGGTTTATTCACAAGCCGTCATCAAATAGCTGTAATATTGCTGGCTCTGACTGAACAACATTCATTCACACACTGAATTAGCACTGAAACAAGCTATACAGAATGGTCTTGGGTAGGGCTGGGACGGGTAACTCGGGTCGGGTTGGTACTGAGAAGGACCCAGGTACCCACAAGACTACCTGTACCCGTGGTTGATCACATGATATATTGTTTAATGACAAAAATTATCTAGAACTCTATGGCTACACTACAAGTCACTAATGTTCGCATTTCTTTCTGACCATGCACCCATTCCTTCTGACCTTTATACATATGTAGGTTGGAATAAAGATAAAACTTCATTCATCTTCAATGTATGCATGACCTGATCGTTCCGCACATGTATCTAAATACATCTTGTCAGGGCTACGGTCAAACTATTTCAAACTGGACATTTTATAACCAACTCTTAAAACCTACAGCGGGTACTCCGGTAGAGTCAGGTAATAGAGGTCCGGTACACAGGTAGTAAATTTGGACTCGTCCCTGCCCTATTCTTGGGTCCTTTCTACCTCATGAATATGTTACTCGCTTTGTCCTTTAAGCAAAGCAAAAAAAGTATTTTGAAAAAAGGATCAAACCACTTTGGGTCCACTAGTGGACTCATCCTCCCACCACCACCCCTCCTCTGGATCTGCTAGTGGACTCACCCCACCATTGTGTCCTGACAACCATCTGGATCTGCTAGTGGACTCACCCCACCATTGTGTCCTGACACCCCTCTCCGGATCTGCTAGTGGACTCACCCCAACAATGTGTCCTGATAGTGTCATTTAGCGCCATGTCATTCCACCATTCACATCCTATTTAGACAGTGATGAGGCACCATTCTCTGCTAATGAGGTTACACAAGCAAGATAGATGGGCCTGGGATAATTGATACAGTCTGTTGATAAGTACTCATCAGAGCATCATATTAATGACGAGAGGGTGTTGCTGAGCAGTTCAAGGCTAGATGCCTTACAATTACAACCCATTGATACCAGTACCTCATCACTGAAATCACTATGTAACAACCAGAACCCTCACAATGACCCCCAAAGAGACAAGAACCATCAAGTTTCAATCCAGACAGTTAACAATTGTGCTGTGATGTAGATGCCCACTCAAGGCATTGCTGTAATGCCCCAACATGGCCGCCAGCAGATCCAAAGAGTCCGGTCAACACCATATCGTTATGTTCCGTTTCTGACGCGTCTAGGCCTAATCTGGCCATCACGGACTGTGGTACAAGCAAGGGAGCAATTCACCCCCATGCAATTGTCCGACAGGATAGCTTCAGAGGGCAGTCTTATGGCAATCATCTTGGCTAGGAATGTAGTACATATAATTACTCAGGAGTTTTGATGTAGGCAGTAAAACCTTTTGGCTGTATATCACCCATTACAGCCATAACAAGGTCAGGACTGTTCAAGTTTGAGAAGTCCTGTCTCGGGGCATACTTCATCCACTGATACTCTTCAGGTTGGTGGATCAAATCCCTTGGGGATTCTGGGAAGTGGAGATCACTCCAGGAGGATACAGAGACAAAAATCACCTGTTATGGTACAATAAATAAATTGCAAGGATTCATTCCATGGCATTTGACTGGCCAACTGAGTAATATTTTTTGCCTTTGTTTCCATTTTAAACATTTTAAGAGTGCCCCTATATATGAGTGAGTGAGTGAGTGAGTGGATGAGAACTAATAATGCTGATACTGCTCTTATATTGCTTATACAGCTCTTTGATTGCTGATACAGCTCTAAGATTGCTGGTACAGCACTAATGTTATTGATACAACTCATATATTACTGACACAGCTCTTTACTGCTGATACAGCACTAATATTTTTGATACAACTCTTAGATTGCTGATACAGCTCTTATCTTGCTGAGACAGCACAGATATTGCTAATACAGTATATTGCTGATACAACTCTTATATTGCTGATACATCTCTTATATTGCTGATACAGCTCTTAGATTGCTGATACAGCACTAATATTATTGATATAGCTCTTAGATTGCTGGTACAGCTCTTATGTTGTGGATACAGCACTACTATTACTGATACATTCCCTCATGAATGAATGCTGTAACACCCTTGTAAAGTGTCGAGATTAACACCATTCATTTACTCGGGACAGATAATCCGTAATTTCTCATAGATTGTTGGTTATTCTCTTGTGAAAAGTAAATGCAATTCTTTCATTTTCAGATAAATCAGGAGGCCAGATGCAATTGAGTTTCTTGTGTCCATCAAGACAAGAACACCAAGAAGGAAGTACAAGAAGAAATAAGATCAGGATGAATGAGTGAGATGAACATTGTTTCAGTGAATATGGCATTCAAATCCAGCAGCTAACATACTGACATGCCTAAGGGCACATAACTCAGTGGTGTCTGAGGTCAGTGGGCCACTTGTGATTAGAAAAATACATATGATCGAAATGTAGGCACCCTATGACCTGAAGATGCCCTGTACTTGCCAAGCATTTAGAGAACAATTCAATCATGAGGAATTGGTGATTATCTGCTGAATATGAATGATGTAAGCCCCTTGGCGACAGACTAACAGCATTCATTCACAAGGGGCAGATGAAACCTGTTATTGCAAGGCTAGAGTAGATTATTACAAATAATACTCTTGTCATTTTTAGAGATGTGATGATGAAAATTGTAAGAAACCTCAACTCTACAGAGAACTGAAGTCAGCTGAATGATGAGATGACATAATGTTATCAATTTTTGACATCTTCCTTGTCACTGACATTGGACAACAGCATATCTCATATTTCACAAAAATTATGCAATGCCATGATATATTGATATAACTGACTTATCGTCATTGGGAAGCTCTAAAATGCACAGGGGCAAGTATCAGATCTACCATTCTGGGTAATATTAATTTGTAATGACAGTAGCAGCAGTAAAAAAGTCTTATTTCCTCAGATGACATAAACCTTTTTTGGCAGCAACATAATTTCTTATGTCAGACCTCGTACCCTTGAGCTGCAATATACAAAACATGGCCACATAGCTACATTCTCATCTTCATTAAAATTCTACTCATCTTTGGTGCTTCATTCACAAAGAGAAATGCTTTGAATAGATAACATTCAAGTCATCAGTATTTATCATGCTCAAACTGTTTTACTAAATACCCTCTGTTTATTTGCCAAGGTCATTTGGTTCCTGCGAAAGCCTCTTATGCGTTGAGAGTGGTCGTTAATCATCATGAATATCTGCACTGATAATCTTGTGTATTGTCCTTATAAAAGCTGGAACCCTGGCACAAGAGTAGCAGCTTTTGTATATAAATGTGTGTATTAAAGCAGCTACTGTTAATTTGGAGGAGAATTGTTACTCTTGGGAAATGACACTGAGAATTCTGACTTAAATGGAGTTTGTTTCTTCCGTTCCAATGGATGATGGCCTCGTTACAGTACTAAAGTTATTTTCCTCAGGGTAGTGTTAAGAAAACTGTACAATTTTGTACTTGATGTAAGGGTCAAAGTATTCAAGATCCCCTGGGGTACCACACAGATAACTACTGTAGCTGAAGAAATAAACAAATCAGGAAATGGGCCTTGTGAAAGACAGCGACAAAATTGTGGGTTAGTGTCAGTAGGTCAAGTTTCATGATAAGACAATGCCTGAAGAGTCGGTGAGTGAGTGAGTGAGTGAGTGAGTGAGTGAGTTGCATTTCATGTTTTTTTTTAATTCTGTACACACAACACAGGATGGCCTTATTCTTGTGGCAATAAAGAGTGTTCAACATAAAATCAAATATACAAAAAACAAACACCTTTTTTAAGCATGTGCCAGTAGATGCAATATTTCATTTTCACAACATATAAAATAAACATTGGGCCAAACTCAATTATCAATAATAACAATAACTGTAAATTACGTTTATAGTGAACACACTTAAAACAAACTGACGGATATAACAAACTGTTTTGGGGTCCCATCCATTTGCAGTTTTATACCGATATAACGAACTACTGTTATCATAAACTAAAATTAGTGGTTCCTTTGAGTTCGTCATAACCGTAGGTTACTGTATAAAAAAGCAAATGAACCCCAAAACACTGTGTATGTATTATACACAAGAAAACAAAATAAGACATACCATGAGTGAGTGAGTGAGTGAGTTACTCTCGTCTGTATTTCAGTCATATGATGCTGTGTCATCTTCATGTGGGTTAGAAAGAAGGTCACAAATTCAGGTCATTGATGCAGGTTACAGACATTTACCCAAGGACATGGATTGGTGCTGACAGATTAAGGATTGAAATAGGACCTACAGTCATTGAATCCTGGCATGACCAAAGGGGTGCAACCCTGCAAAGCAAGTGGCAAGGAAAGCCTGAACTCATGTCAGTCATAGATGTTTACCAAAATGATGAAACCTACGAACACAGGCATGGTGCAGACAAACGTGGTACATAATCAAGGCAGATCACAGATTCAAACCCAGGTGTCTTGCATGTCTAAGGGATGTAACTCTGTATAGCAAATTTCAGTGCTTTAGACAGCTGGGCCATCCATGGTTCCCTATCATGAATGAGCTACAATAAAAACTTGTCTGTCTTGACACTTCTAGTCTAGAAACATCCTTCATGTTGAGAACATCTACATGTAATAAAGGGACAAATGCTACTTTTTCCATTTAATCAGATAATTTGTTAATCTGGTGGATTAACAGGATTTCACTGTGGTGTAACAGGATTTCACAGTGGATTAAGAAGATTTCACTGTGGATTAACAGGATTTCACTGTGTTGTAACAGGATTTCACGTTGGATTAAGAAGATTTCACTGCAGATTAACAGGATTTCACTGTTGCGTAACAGGATTTCACGTTGGATTAAGAAGATTTCACTGCAGATTAACAGGATTTCACGGTTGCGTAACAGGATTTCATGTTGGATTAAGAAGATTTCACTGTGGATTAACAGGATTTCACGGTGGATTAAGAAGATTTTAGTGGATTAACAGAATTTCACTGTGGTGTAACAGGATTTCACAGTGGATTTAGAAGATTTCACAGTGGATTGTCACTGTTCACCGAATATCTGAATACTCTTTGCTTGTTTGTACCCGATTAACGTCTCCAAGTTATTCAGTGTTATGCTGTCTTACAGAAATATTTAACTTTTAAACACACAGTGCACTGGCTGCCCTGCCCTGCATCTCATGGCATCCTGGTGCCTTGCATGCCACAACCTAACCATGTTGCTTTAGAGCTCTACACGAGAAGACATTTTTTGTGATGCATGTGTTTTTTACCTGATGTATGTGCTAGGATTGGGTTCATTGTGTCAAAGTTGTACTGCAAAATTGAAATAAGAGGATTTTTTTCTTCAAGTACACTATAAACTGACATTTCCTTGAAGTTTGTGTCATAAACAAAACTGATTACGTTTCACAAAAGGAAAAACATTTGTGACTGCAAAAAAGCAACAACTACGCTTACTATTGTAACTATTTCTACTGTACTTGACACAAATTGGAGTGCCAATCATACCTAATACCACAGAACAATGGTGTGTTAATGATGGCTATCACCACTGACACACACTGAAGTCCCAATAACATCCATCACTATTAACACACACAAGAGTCCCAATAATACCTATCACTATTAACACACACTGGAGTCTCAATAACACCCATCACTATTAACACACACTACAGTCCTAAAGTACTGTCAGAAATGCTAGAAAAATGCTTTTCTGGATTCGTTTAATAAATACGAGTCATAGGACTATAAAAAAAGCAAATATCAAAATAACGCAAATTGCCCTAATCTAGCCTGTCTTAACTGATATGTGATTACCCTCAAAATGCACTTTTACAGGTAAAATGATGATAAACTTAGAAAATATTTGTGTGTTATGCATGTATGAAACGGCCTATAACCGTCCCGTGCATTCTCACAGGTGCAAATGTCAAAATGTCTCAAAATATTGCTGTTATTGTACTTAATTGACATGTGCGTTGATGGGGTAGTAATTTAAGTAGTATCAAGAAGTATTTGTTGTTCTACAGATGGTTTCTTTTGGTAGCATTTATCTCCGCTGATGATGTATATGAATCTGTACTTTTGAATGTTGTGTTATGTCTTGCCACGAACCCTTTACACTTATCCAAGATAGACACAACAGGGTTGAGCTCACAATGTTTGACTGGGGTAAGACAACGTGACCATGTTGTGCCGCCAGCACCTATGTCTTGTACTTTACGGGTTTCTTATTCAGCCTAATTTTCTCCATGAGTTAAACTATCATTTCATATGGTCTGAAGTCGACAGTGTCATATATTTCTGTATGGTCGCCTTCAGACTACTCATGGTTGGGGTGACAGTATCCGATTCCTGGACGTTATATTAACTGGCGTTATTCATGACAATGACACTGACATTGTTTAAAATGGGTTTAAAAAGTTCCAACCAGTCTGTTGCCCTATAATTTCCTGATGAAAATCACCAGTTTTCTTTTTCACCTCGAAAACTAGAAGACCTTCATCAATAAACCCCATATAATGGGTTACGGTGTGCGAAACAATGACATGATTTCCTTTACCTGATTGTACCAAGGGTGCTTTTTGTCCATCTGCCGATAGCCACATGTAGTCAGTGGAATGGTTCATCAAGGTAAATTATCTGGATGCCCTGACAGTGAGAGTTATGAATGGTCCGGAGATAATGTGACCTCATAGACAGGATGACATATTTTCCCCTGAAAACTGCTCGGTCATCGCCATGCACAGTGTATCGAAATCCCATCTCTTGGAGAGTAATAGTTAGTGCAGTCTGGGAAACATTAATTGTATCTTTAATTTCCTCCCAAATTCTGCTTCAAGTCAGGGTTGCCTTCTGCTCACAAAGCTTGTACACCGTACAAAAGCTGTATCAAAGCTGTCAAATATCATTTAACGTCCCAGTTTGGTTTTTGAGACCACCCCTATACCTGATTTGTTTACCATACTGTAGACTTGATGGTATGGATTGAATACCCCATAGCTTGGGCAGTTCTGTAATTCATCCTATCTAAATTAATAAATGGTTTCCCTCTATCTCTCTTAAGTGTAAAGAACTTGTATACATTTCCCAGTACAGACTCCATGTTGTGTACCATGGCAATGGCTATGCAAGTGTAATGTAACTTGCTTCATGGGAGCAATGTTAACAAAACAAACGCGGCGTCATTTTGTCATTTTAGTGAGTGAGTGAGTATGGTTTTACGCCGCTTTTAGCAATATTCCAGCAATATCACGGCGGGGGACACCAGAAATGGGCTTCACACATTGTACCCATGTTGCGAATCGAACCCGGGTCTTCGGAGTGACAAGCGAACGCTTTAACCACTAGGCTACCCGACCGCCCCTTGTCATTTTTGGAGATGCACATCTAAAAAAATTTCCAAATGACTTTTGTGTGTGGATTAGATGTTTTATGAAGATTACATTATTATTATTATAACAGAGTCACGTGTGCATATTTCTATAGTCCGTTTCAGACTGCCATCACTGGACTTAGAATAATTGTGAACTGGGATTCGAACCCACAATCCGTGCCCCCGCAAATAATAAGAACAGTTGACAGTTACAAGCTACATGATGCCTAAAGACAATGTCGGCTAGTAGACACAGAAGCTTGTGGCACCAACTGAAACTCTTCTAAAATATTGAATGATACATGGGGAAAATTATTTCTGAACATCAAACAGTATTAAATCAGTAATGTTAACTTCTTAAACAACTGTCATACACAGATGGTCACTAAAGTTGAAGGTATTTCAACAATACATTGCTGTCTTCTGATTTCTGATGGCAGTAAGTAGCCGTATCTTCTTCTTATGAAGCCTCCTTGAAGAAATCAAAAACTCCATGCACATGGCAACCATTCCACCCAGTTACTGTTAATCTAATCAACCAGCATTACATGTACGGCTTAAGTAAATAATTACCTGCCTATCAACTAATATTTGTTTTATATAAACTGTTATCAAATCCGCTGTGATCAAATCTATCATTTATTGGATGAATCATGTTTTTGTTTATTGCCCTTATTAAATTATAAGGTCTGTCTGATCTTATACACTGTTAGCTCTGCTCTAAAATGAATAGGGATGGTCGGGTAGCCTAGTGGTTAAAGCGTTCGCTGGTCCCGCCAAATACCCGGGTTTGATTCCCAACATGGGTACAATGTGTGAAGCCCATTTCTGGTGCCCCCCGTCGTGATATTGCTGGAATATTGCTAAAAGCGGCGTAAACCCATACTCACTCACTCACTCACTCACTCTAAAATGAATATAATTTTTTGTTATTTCAAACATGCTGTTGTGCAGAAACTGTTGAAAATGCAAATGGATTACACCATCAGATATGCCAGATTAAGTCTGAAGGAAAAGGTTCAGCCAGGTCCAACAGGCTCCTTAACACCAATTGTCATCAGGAACATTTTAACTTAAGCCTCAAGTATTATTTATGAACAAATTCAACAACATTCTAATGGGGATGTTATTATGCAACTCAACATTTGCTGAGGACCAAAATAGTCATTTTTAGTCAAAGGTTTCATCCTTAGCAAATGTTGAGTTGTATAATACATCAGGAAAATATTACTAAACATGATGAAGATCTATTTTCCCCAGGAACACCAAGGGTAGACAAGCAAGAAGGATTTGGTACCAATTCTGCCCAGAAATTCACTTCGGTCCTTACAAGGACCATTAAGTTTCATGCAAAAAAAACAAGTACATCACACATGAATTTTTCACTTTGCGGAGTCTGAACCACTGCTCTGAAAGTATGAATTATTTGCATAAGTCTATCTAGGTTCAGTCTCATAACATGATATTAAAGTAGCATACACTATATATATATATACAGAATTACCTTTCATGTCTGCTGCTTGGAACATCAGGGAATGATACAAGTGATGCAAGGGAACTAACTCTTGCTATCTTCAACATCCCCTATCTTCAAAACCACAGATATTGATAAAGGTGTTCAAATCCTTACAATTTAGGTATTGTGTTAGATCATAATTTCGTGAAATTTTATAATCAACCCACAGGGTGGCATGTTCATTTAAAATTAACGGTGAAATGTAACTGCCTATATTTAGACACGAATATATTTTATGTGTAATCTTGAAATTAGGAAAGACTATTTTCGCCCTTGTCCACATGCTGTATCCTCGATTATCCGGCTTATATCTCCATACAATTATATTACCCTGGACCTATCCGGTACACTGGATAAACAAGGATACAGATGCTGTGGTAGTGCTGGAATACTGCTGGAAGCAAATTTTTGCCCCAGGAGGAAGCCTTCAACACCAATGGGATCGGCGCATTCCATTGTTGGCAGAAGTGAGTGAACCCCGGAGGAGATAGTGTTGAAAAATAATTAACAACCAACTCAATCAATGCAGTCCATCACAGCTCAGAGTTTTCTAGCCACACCTTGTAGCCTGAATAATTGGCAATGTTTTTTCATAATTTTGGCAGAATTTGGTTTAAATATTGTAATGATTTTGCCAAAATAGTAATGGTTGTCACCTGCTTGAAGATACAAACAAATATTTCCACAGAACTGCAACATGTGTTTTTGAAAATTTAGAGTGATACATCTATGTTGACAGTCCACATGCAGTGATTATTTTGCAAGAAGTATTTTGAGCATTTTCAACAATAATGTCCAAAGTTAATAGGTTTGCATCTGACATTGTATTCATACACTTTATCCAGCCTGATTCCTCTGTAAACAATAGTAAACAGTCAGTCCTGTGAAAGTAGTCCATGAAACACACCTCTTGTGATAAACAATCTATCAAGGTGGTGCAGTTTAACAGCCCTCTGATAAATAAATCATCCCAAATCTGTAATGTTTTACTTACAGCAAACCAACACTACAAGTTATAACTGAAACATTGCAGCATCAGAGACGGAGTGAGTGATCAAAGTGCAAAGATCAAACCAAGGATCAGAACTCAAACATCAACAAGAAAAAATAAACAAAATATATATTAAGTGAGTTGTGTTACAGTTATTTGATGGCGTGTCAGCTTGATGTAGGAGATGGTGAGGTGAAATGGGGTTTAACATTGTGTCCAAGATTAATGCACTTACATAGCGACTTGCATGCACGTGTGTGTGGCTGCTTGTACAAGTCCGGACTGATGCCGATTTGATAGTGCTAGCCCACTGAGATACCATGCCGTAGAAAAACATGAATACCCCATTCAGACACAGTAAACTGAATCCGAGCTGACCAGTCCTTGTTTTAGCCCCTTAGTGTCGAGCACCAGTCAGGGTAACAACAAGTACCATTTTGGGGAATGATACCATTGGGGATCGAACCCATGACCTTCTCTCTCCAGGCAGAGGCTCTACCACTAGACTACGGAGGGGGTTGATGTAGGAGAAGTGCCAGAAGTGGTGCGGACCTTGGGCACATATCCCTTTGGTGATACCAATGAGAATGGGTTGGATGGTGGCTTGCAAAGTATTGAGTCTGGACCAGACGAAGCAGTGATCAATATTATTAGTATGATCCATGCCGTCGGGGTACGATGACATGAGGGGCATCCCCCTTCTTCTTACAAGAATGCAATCCATTGAACATCCAAACCAACAACTAACAATATATTCCGTCTTTATGAATTTATTGTATATAATAACATGTAGTTTGTACAATGACAAAAACAATGACAAGTTGTGTGCAGCAAAGACCCTCAATAGTGTAGTTGCACAATCAAGAAGGTGGTAAGATCATCGAGCACTAGTGATCTGAAACAATAACCATCAGTTGATTAGCCTTACAAAACACATCACATACCAGGCATACAACTCAACTTTCTATTGGTGACTTCTTTCAGTGGCATTTAGAAATTGGTGTGATGAAGAAAGACAAGTTCTATGGATGAACAACTTCTTTATTACAATTAGTGCGACACTTGCTTGATAAAGGTGTTAGGATCTACATCGAAACGTCGCACTAATTGTAATAAAGAAATTGTTCATCCATAGAACTTGTCTTCCTTCTTTCTATTGGTGTTTCAAGATATTATTACAGTTTCCTGCAACATTTCAGTCATATCATACCACACCAAACCTGACAAGTATGGACTTCACGCACTGAAGCAGGGCACTTGCAACCACATGTGAAAGAATACCCTATTTCAGACATTTGCTACTTCCGCGAAACCCATGAGGACAGGTTTACTGCTGAATCATCCATGACTATAGGAGCCCTAAGGAAGACAACTCTGCAACGCTGTAGATTATTAGGCCACCCATGCCTTATCTTCTATTGGATTTTGGTTTGTTGTTTAACGCCTCACTCAGCACTATTCCGGCTATATGACGGTTGTCTGTAAAATAATCGAGTCTGGACCAGACAATCCAGTGATTGACATCATGAGCATCGATCCACGCAATTTGGATCGATGACATGCATCAACCAAGTCAGCGAGTCTGACAACCCGATGACAACCAGATCCCATTAGTCGCCTTTTACGACAAGCATAGTCGCCTTTTACAGCAAGCATGGGTTGCTGAAGACAGTATACACTGGATAATGGAGGTTGCCGGATGACAGACTCTGTTTTTGTTGGTTTAACACTGCACTCAACAATATTCCAGCCATATGGCGGCAGTTTGTAAATAATCAAGTCTGAATTCATGTGACATCATGTGTACCAATCTAAACAATTGGAATACCATGGTATGCATCAACCAAGTCAGCAAGCCTGACCACCCGATCCTGTTCACCCGATCCTGTTAGTTACCTATAATGACAAGCAGAATCACCTTTTATAGTAAGCATGGCTTGTTTAAGACCTATTCTAACTCGGATCTTCACGGTTTCACTTGCTCTGATTGAATCACTGCGCCTTACAACATGTACAAGGCGCCAACATTACCAGTGTAATATTCTAGGGTGGGGCCTTGTTTTTTAGCCCCTAAATTTGAAAAAAGGCCCACATTTTCAAATACAATGGGGCATTTTAACATTGTGCTGCATAGGCATACTTCTGGATTATTTGGAATTTTCACATAAAGGGCCCATGTCACAAAATCCCTAGAGTAAACCCTGATGGTCATATAATGTAACATAGTCCAAAACACATGGGTTTGGTCCTGGATAAGCATTTATCACAAAGACACCATCTTCAGTTTTCCAGTCTACAGTTTGTTGCCATGACAAATTAGCAGTTCATTCCAATTTCCATGTTCTTTCGTGATTGAAACAAGCTGTGACATCACCAGTACTTGCATCACGTAGTTGCATAATGTCTCAAATACATCTGGGTTACATCTGATAGCATAGGGACTTCCTTACCCATCTTAACACTCATAAAACCTTTTTTCCCCAGCCAAACATACTACAAAATGATTATTCTGATCGATAATATGTACATGATGTATAGAGGGCTCGCTCGCACCCCTCCTCATCTAGTTGACTAATACAACCAGAACTAGGTTCAGCAATGAAAATAACCTTAATGCAGATGTGCACATTACTAATTCCTAAATCAGGTCTTGCGCTTAACGTCTCTTCATCTCACCAGTACATTGTCTATGATGAAGATTTCTTCTTTTCTGATTCCTTCTTCTTCTCAGCCTCCAGCTTAGCTTCATCCTCTTCGTGGGACTTGATCAACTTCTCCACTTCTCCATGAGGCAGAATCTTGATCTCAGTCTTGTTGTCCTTGCGTGTCAAGGTGGATATCTCCACTGAAACACATTAACATTTAAAAAATCAACATCTAGCATGTCAAAAGAGGCACAAACTGAAGTATCTTAAAGCCTATAACATTTTCAATCTGAATCAGTCCTGGTTCACTGTATTTTCAAATTGCTAACCGATATACAGTTGTCCAACTCGCAAATTCCCTTAATGAAAGTGCTTAAACCACAGGGTCATCAAAAGCTCCCCTAGATTTCTTGCTGTTTGTGATTATTTGGTGAGAGTACAGTAAAAACATAAATGAAATAAATGTACAATAAACTAATACACGTATGAGTGACTCTCACCAGCACCTGGTTCCTACCAGATGTCTATGCAATATTTCAGCAATGGCATTGGGCTTGACGCATAAACAGGACACAACTGACAAATTACATATACTTAGATAGATAGATACTCAGTACATGTAGTAGGGGCCATATCCAAATAACTTGTGAAGTTAACTCTATTTAACCAAAGATAGTTGACTAAAAAACCTTCCTTGTATATCAGCAGCAGAAAGTAACTGCAAGTCATTAGTTCTAATAATAGTGACTATAGTTAAACATGTTAAATACAGATATACATTCATTATTGGGCAAGCCTGTAGAAGAAACATGTTTTTTGCAGAAACAGTGAAATGAAATAATAAAAACTGTTGAAATGTGTCAATTCCTGCCAACCTTTCTCTGGTGTGAGTTTGGTCATGTCCAGTGTCTTGCTAAGGACCTTGACAGCAAGAGCCAGAGCTTCACTGAGAGTTGTCTCCCCATCTTTGTATTCTTGTTTCAACATTGACACAGCGTTCTGAAAGTAAAGGATATAAAAAAATGAAAATATGGACAAAGATGATAATGTGCCTGCTGTCTATTCAGGCATCTCTTCTTCTATAAAAAAGGTGATTACAGCACTGTTGTTGCCGATACAGGTTGCCATGGCTACTACTAACAGCACTGTTGTAGAGAATACAGGTTGCCACAACTACTACACACAGCACTGTTGTTGCCGATACAGGTTGCCATTTCTACTACTTACAACAGCGTTGTTGCCGCAACAGGTGGCCACAGCTATTACTTACAGCACTGTTGTTGACAATACAGGTTGCCAAGGGTACTGCTTACAGCACTGTTGTTGACAATACAGGTTGCCCTGGCTACTACTTACAACAGTGTTGTTGCTGATAGAGGTTACCATGGCTACTACTTACAGCAGTGTTGTTGACAAAACAGGTTGCCACAGCTACTGCCTACAGCACTGTTGTTGACAATACAGGTTGCCCTGGCTACTACTTACAACAGTGTTGTTGCTGATACTAGTGATAGAGGTTACCATGGCTACTACTTACAACAGCGTTGTTGACAATACAGGTTACCAAGGCTACTACTTACAGCACTGTTGTTGCCGATACAGGTTGCCTTCCAGCCTCCGTAGTTGCCGCTGGGGTCACTCTGGTACAGCTGATATCCGTAGTGCTTGTCCCAGCCCATGTACAGCAGAGACACACCAAATGGACGCTTCCCTGAAGCACAGTGGGAGGAGACAAGGTTGAGCCATTGAAGAAATAGAGCAAGTACGTTTTGAAAAAGCTCTC
This sequence comes from Haliotis cracherodii, assembly GCF_022045235.1. Taxonomy (NCBI): domain Eukaryota; kingdom Metazoa; phylum Mollusca; class Gastropoda; order Lepetellida; family Haliotidae; genus Haliotis; species Haliotis cracherodii. Next base: position 56,613,364 of record NW_027266264.1, read on the forward strand.
CTCAAGAACATTTTTAATAGTTGTCAAGGTCAAACCATACTAAACACTTACTAGCACTGAACATGAATTAGTGAGGTTTTTTTTGATGAAGCTTTGACATGTTCAACACGTCTACAGTTACATAAACTGAAAAACAATTAGGCTAAGCCAACTAACAGAAAACTGTTTCCTGAGTGAGTGAGTGAGTGAGTGAGTGAGTGAGTGAGCGAGCGAGCGTTTCACACGAGGGAACTTGAACCCGGGTCTGAGTCGCGACGAGCAAATGCATTAACCAAAAGATTACCCCACCACCCTTCCTGATAATAGAATGAACAAGGCTTGTGTTGCAAGATTGATGGCACTGACTTTATATAATCATGACAATTGTCTGCACTTTTTAACGAGCAGTTATTATCGTTGACATATCTATTTATCTATAAGAATTTACTTCAGCATGTTCAATCTGTTTTTGTATTTATGAAGTTATAAATGTAAAAAAAACCAGCGAGCACACTTTGCATTAACCGCTTTGAGGATTTACACAGTATGCACAGTTGTTTTATGGTCATACCTCCATCAACGCAAAAACTAATAAATATTGTTTAACATCACAGTCAGCAATACCCAGCTGTATGATGGTTGCCTGAAAGTAGTCAAGTCAGTGATGGAAAGAATCAAGGCACAATGACGCACAGCCAAGTTATCGAGCAGGACCTCCCTGATCCGTTCCATCTTTCCGAGGCAAGGGAGTTAACTGAACATGCTGAATGTAAAAGTCCAGTTTACAACCTTGCTGAACAAGGCTGGAATTTCTGGGCACGATTCCAGTGGCACCAGTGGCTATCATGAGTTATGTCCCTTCTATGTCCCTCTTTATTGACCAATCAGATTCCATCTCTCATATCACTTGCATTTGCCTCAAATAACATGACATAGTCTAGTGAAGACGATCTGATCGATAATCAAGATCTATTTCATAATAAAACTGGTCTTACTTTGCAAAGTGCATCAACTCATTTGAGCACCTTGATTAAACACATAAAAAGATTTGGAAATATCTGTTGACGCTAAGTAGTCGATACACATGCTTTGCAAAATCTGTAAGCAAAACGAAATCTGCACAGCAGTTAACGAACCGGTTGTCAATTTTGTTACCTGATTTGGATTGGACTATGCATAGACTCGTTAGTCCAGCCAAAATATAAATCTAAGCCTAATTCGGCAAGGAAACTGGACTTTTATAAGTCAGTTAACTCCCTTGCCTCGGGAAGACGGATCCATTTTAGTCGTCTCTTATGGCAAGCAAAGGTTACTGAGAACCAATTCTACCATGGAATTCCCACTGGAGCTGTCACAGTGTCATAACACTGTTTTTAAGATTAAGCTATGAGTTGTATATGATGTCCAATTGCAGTGTAGAAACTCACCTCCAAATTGTGTGTAAGCTTGCTTGATATCACACAATGTGCTGACCACTTGTTCACAGGGAATGGGTTCTTGATACTGGAGCATATATCTGCAACCAAATAAACACCTCATCTGAAATTCATTTCTCAAGATACAGAAATCAGCTATGTTGGTCTGAAAGTTTCACTCATTCGTACCATGAATTTAGAAGCCTCAAACCTGATTGGCTGATTCGAAAGTTCACATAAAGCGGCCTTCTACGGAGGTGTCCTCAAATGCAGAGAGGGACCATATAGGCATAAAAACATTTTTGAAATTATGCAATTGAAAAAAATACAAAGTTTGGGGAAATCAGAGAAATCAGTTCTGGAGACATTATTATGGTCCAAGAATGGTTACTACGCAATGTTTCATCAGTTTTACACACCTTTAATTCACAGACTTTCAACCAATTTCTGTCTATTCACTATGTTGACAGCAAACAACTCATATAGTAACATGGTTAAGGACATAAATCTAAATTTTCAGCTAGATGTACTGGTCACTGATCCATTGTTACTGGCATTTGTCTAATGGGTCAGCTTATTTGTCAAAGACTGCAAGCTTTCCAAAACATTTATATCAGACCAGGCTTCAGTATTATTATCAATGAAAAGATGCTATCAGTTCATTATTTACAGCAACATTCAAATACTGCTTTTAAAAAGTGCATTTAGACATGTTAGAACTGTCTTCCAGAAAGTAATGAGTTTTGTCTATTAGCATTTAACATGTTTAAGGCTTAACTTACCTCTGAGAAATAACTCGGAGTTCATTTGTAAGAACATTTGCATCTGCAGTGATTCCAGCTACACTACAAGCCATGTCACTGAAAGATACATTTCATGACATGTCATAATTACAAGAATAAAAAAGGTCCAACACATAAGCCACAAAATAACTTTCTGACATGTTTAACAAGGTTATTATCATGATGATGATGATAATGTATAGTCTTAACAAATAATTCAAACCTAACATAAATGTCTGCACTAGACCATGTACATAAATTAATGCCAGGATTAGCATGGTTAGAAATGTTGTTTTGTTGTTTAACAACGACACCACACTCAATAATATTCCACCTTTTGATGACACCATGTAAATAATCTAGTGAAGCCCAGACAATTAACATGATTAAGTAATTGACATCATGAGCATCAATCCATGCAATTGGGGACACAATGACATTCAATCAACCAAGTCAACCCATGAAGATCCGGGTTAGAATAGGTCTACATCAACGCATGCTTGCCGTAATAGGCGACTATGCTTGTCGTAAGAGGCGGCTATGCTTGTCGTAAGAGGCGACTATGCTTGTCGTAAGTGGCGGCTATGCTTGTCGTAAGAGGCGACTAACAGGATCAGCCCTGTGACTTGGTTGATGCATGTCATTGTATCCCAATCGATGCTCATGATATTAATTACTGGACCTTCTGGTGCAGACTCGATAATTTACAGACCGCTGTCACATAGCGGGAAGAACGTTGAGCATGTTGAGAGTGGCGTTAACAACAAACAAACAATCAACCAAGTCATTGAGCATAACCACCTGATCCACACAGGTTGCTGGGGGCCTGTTTAACAGTACAAGTAGCCTTGATGTTTAATAGTATTAGAGTACTAGGATACCCATACCATCAGCATGATCAGTATACTGGTATAGTAAGGTATGGTACCATGTTCATGTCAATTCAGTAATGGGCCATCTAAATGAAGTAATTAGGTGGGCCACTTTCCATTATTATTTCAAATATTGATGTTACGTGTTAGGACACCAAAAGTGGTCTTCAGACTTCACACATTGGAAAATTAAACAAGCCTTCGGCATGTAAGGCCAAAGCATGAAATTAGAAAGACTTTTAATCCTGCTACTATCGGCAATGAATAATAATATCCCAGTGAACTTACTCGTGCAGTTTGTAGATCTTCTCTGAGTAGGAAGCTTCATCTAGAAGTTTGTTAGTGTTTCTTCTTTCTGCAGCTAGGAGAACCCCATCCTTGGCCAGAATGCCAAGACAGGTGCCTGCATGCCCGATAGCCTCCATGGCATACTCCACCTGGTACAGGCGACCTAAAACAGCAAATCAATATGCTACTTCATGCAAACATTTTATCTGACATGCGGAAAATCTATTCTACAATCTAACAAGACCAATGCTTCAAATTCTTTCAAACCTATTTTTTGTATAAAAAAACCTACAGAAATCTGCAATAAAATATCACTGATTGTGTGGTTATCTGGACATACCCAGTATATCTTTTAGAAAGGTTAATACACTTACCGCAAAAATACATGTGAATACCATACATGTTGGTCAATGATCCATGACTCGAGATGCACCATTTGTCTCGTGCAGGATTAGCGTGTAAATTATTTCGTTTGGAAATCATGTGCAGCATATTGTGATCATGGTGATAAGAATAAAGACACTGATTGGTAACATTTGGCTGATTGTTAGTTTTGTCACTACTTAGTACACATTGGAAACATCTCTTCTTTAAGTATATATTTCTCTATATGTTTCTACGGTTCACGTTTCTTTTGGCAGTGAGTATATATTGACAAGTTAGGGCAACATTTCAGTGAAATGAAACAGAAGAGTAAATAATGAAGGTTTGTCTTAAAAATATTTGAAGTTTTATCAGTTGTCTGATATGCCTTATGGAAGTTTTGTCAAAACAACAAAACACATTCAGGTTGTCACTTAAAAACTTGGACAGTGAAAATAAGTTCACATTACCATGGTTTCATGTAGGAGAAAAAAAAAGGGAGTGACCTGTACATGCTGTAGGATGGTAAAGGGGATGGAAAAAGTTGAATATTCACATACAAGTCTTTCATAAAGGCATAATCATCATGATCGTGGGATTTGAAAAGTGCTACATATAATTATGGGTGATTATCATGTGATTAGGGTGAGTTTAGTAGCTGATCATGCTGATGTTTTTTCAATCAATATGCACGGATAGAAACAAAATAATTAAACTATGTATTCATGATTTGTCACTGAATGTGTGTCAGTGCTGTTCAGTGTGTTTACCTTCAGGGGAGAATATAGTCGTTCTTGAGTCATATCGTCGAGCCTGTAATAGAAAAGGTTAACGTGATGACACTGAAGAAGCATGGGTGAACAAGAAAGGGCCAATCAATCTGCCCAATTAAAGAAAATCATAAAATGTACTGACATTCTCTTTAGACATGTCTCTAGCAAAATCACTACAACTGTACATATTCATACATGCAAAACTAACATTAATTCCAAAATAGAACACAGTAAAGGGCGACAAAAGGGTTAAAGGGAATCCAACAAGATCATTAAATGGTGTTGGTATGGTGTAGAACCCTGTGGGGATTCCTGGTGAAAATATGTTTCTGTAATCAAATGGCTTTGATTGTGGCTCACAATATTGATCCCTGGACCATGAGGACTGTTTGGTTCAGACTCATTCATTTACAGGTTGTTGTCATATATAGCTGTTGACTAGTTTGGCATTAAACACAAACAAACAGCATGGTATAGAGCTGTAAGGATGAACAATGACAACATTGTTCAAGTGTGATGATTGACGAAGCAACCAAGATCGATCACTGAACCAAAAAGTGTGCATTTGGTAAATCATAAACACCAAATTACAATGTCAAGACACTGACCAAAATGAATTAAACTTCGTTTTGTGATTTAATCAGTACGAGTATCGAAGCCCAAAATTACACAACTCTTAGCAAGTGTCGACATTAAATATTGAACTGCATGGCACCTATATTTGAGCACCTATCGCTGTCTGCCCAAGTCAACATTTTGCATTTAAAGAATCAAATACAAAAACAGCTCTGTCACTCTCTACCAAAACAAAATCATTACCAAAATCGCACTAATCTAATGTTATTACAGAAGTAGATCACTCATGCACCTTGCATGACACCTCTTTCAAGTCGATAACACAAAGATAAATTCTTAGAAACCTATAAAGATGTAGAAATATCGCAATGATAGCAATATTCCGTCAACTCATGCCGTACTCACCATCTTGGAATTTAGGTAGAGCTGTTTCAAAATCCGAAAATGTATGTATCTCTTACCGATTAATGCAACAGTTCTCGTATAAATAATATGATAAATTAATAATAAAACCGTTTCGAGTGACTATAAAGTATATGTACTTTGAAATATATAATATTGAAGGTACGAAAATAAAAGCAAGGGAGACAACTTGTAAGAGTGTGCACACCTGTAAAATATTTATTGTCTGACGCTTATTGAAACTGTACGTGAAATCGGTCAAAGATCAACAAACGATGACAGATAAAACGAATTCAAGTATCATAAATGCATAGACCACAATCACACAAAACATTAACTAAATTCCAGAATATTTTCCATATATAGATCTAGAGTTTCATTCAGTGAAATCCGACAATATGTCGCTTTTCATCTAGATCCACCGATGTATAATCAGTTTCTTTCCATACAAATTGGTTTTCTTTGTCGAAACATATAAAAGCAATTGTCATTTTTTATCATTTCCAGCTTCTGGTGAAACTGTCTCTTTCCCTCGTTGTTAGACTGCATACCAATTCATCTTATTTTCTTCTGTTTTTTCCTATCTTTGTAAGAACATAGTTTTCAATTTGACCCGCTGTCGCATGCCTCTATGTGAGATGAACGCAACACAGGTACATCCGATATAATGTAAGTTTACTGTTGTTTTTAAACGCAAAGATGAAAATATTTCGTGACAGTATTTTGGGAACAACTACAGAAAATGAGTGTGAAACGTGACAATAGTGATTTTAAAACGCTTCAAACGGGCGGCCATGGGCCCTGTTCAAATGACTGCCACAACTATCGTAACTTCATGCTTTGACTTAGACTTGCGATAGACGTTGTTTTGAAGATCGCTTGAGGAACAAGGACCAGGACTGATGAGATACAGTTTATTTTTTCAATATGTTCAATGATGCAAGAAAATATGAAGAGCAGTGTATATTTTCAAGGGCAACGAACATACAGGATGGTTGGTTTGTTGTTTAACACCGCACTCAGCAATATTCCAGCTATATGACGGCGGTCCGTAAAATAATCGAGTCTTGACCAGACAGTCCAGTGATTGATATCATGAACATCGATCCACGCAGTTGGGATCGATGATATGCATCAACCAAGTCTGACCATCCGATCCCGTTAGTCGTCTTTTACGACAAGCATAGGTTTCTGAAGACCTATTCGACCCCGGATCTTCACGGGTCGATCCCACAGGAGCACTCAGGATTATGTGAAACGAAGGATTCAGATTTGCGAATGAAACTTTACACTACTGTATGGCGTAAACAAAATTGTCTATCATTAAAGGCCAAGCTCTTTATTTAAGAATTGACTTTAAAATAAGAAATTGTTTTAGAAGGTTTCTTATGATACGTGTACATATTCAAATGGATCAGGTGGTCAGGCTCAGTGACTTCGTGCGTTGGTCACACTATCAATCAGTGGATTGTCTGGTCTGGGTTCGATATTAAAGAGGCTGCCGTCATATAGCTCAAATTTTGCACAGTGCCTCTTTAAGAAATTATGCGACATAAAACCATATTCACTCACTCACTAACCCACTCGTTACCATACAATGTATGTGATCCAGGACTTGTACTCAGCAATATTCCAGCTATATGACGGCGGCCTGTAAAATAATCGAGTCTGGACCAGACAATCCAGTGATTGACATCATGAACATCGATCCACGCAATTGGTACCGATGACATGTGTCAACCAAGTCAGCGATTCTGACCACCCGATCCCGTTAGTCTCCTTTTACGACAAGCATAGTCGCCTTTTACACCAAGCATGGGTTGCTGAAGACCTATTCTACCCCAAAATCTTCACGGGTTGACGTTCAATGAACACTCTTGTGTGTTTCTTGTTTGGATTTAATTGACTTTATCAATATTCCCAGTTTTCTCACTGTGTATGGTCGTCACGCTTTGAAGCCCCGGGTTCGATTCCGGACATGGGTACAATGTGTGAGGCCCATTTCTGGTGTCCCCCGCCGTGATATTGCTGGAATATTGCTTGAAGCGGCGTTAAACCACACTCACTCACTATTCCTTAGGGAATTAGGGGTAGCGTTCGCTCATCACGCCGAAGACCCGTGTTCGACCCCCCAAAATGGGTGCAATATGCGAAGTCCATTTCGGATGTTTCCTGCTGTGATATTGCAGTAATATTGCCAAAAGAGGCGTAAAAGCATTCTCAGTCACTATTTAACGTGCGGCATATGCAAGAAGAACGTGCTTTCAATATCGCGACACTCAGCGTGGAAATAGAATACGCCTTCCCCTGACATGTATTGTAGTGCATGACTTGTCTTTCCAATTTGTACATGTTGAGGTTATCAGGCATAACCTGGCCCAGCCAATACATAACCAGTACTGTTGTAATACACGTCCGGCTTATCAACAGAACCGCGAGCGGCTTCAGCCTCATAGGAGAGGAGGGACGCTGGGCACCATGGATGTTCGGTTACAATCGTAAGTCAGGACACAGCCTAATGGATTGTTGATATATTTTAATATGTAACTTCGCATTTAAATCATGCACGTTAAAACTGTTTATGATACACTGTTTATAGCGCTGCTATACCATCTCTCACATGTATGGTCGCGCCACATGTATGTTCTGTTTTCAGGTCAAAATATCCGAATGAACTTGCTGTGATGCGAATTCATTACAAATTCGTTACGATTATAAACTTCTTATGTACCAAACGAGTGTAATCTCATTTGTAATATTTGAAATCTTGTTTGCGAAAGGTTAGAATAATGTACCATGGCTTTTGTTTTGTGAAAACTCTAAAATGATAAGGACAACGTACTCGCCATGTCGCTTCACAAGGAAATTAGATCCGACTAGAACCGATAAGCCATCCATGAATGGCGCAGTAACCTAATACTCAGCATGTCATAGTTTATGGATAAGAGATGCGAACTAAGTGTCTCCTGTCACAGATGACCAAGCCCTACCCGTAGGAACGTCATGTTCAATTTGCGACTTAATTACCAATATGTGAAAAACATGTGCCTTTTTTCGTAAAGGAAACGGCGCACGGGTGGCCCAGTCGTCTAAGGCGCCGCGACTCGCTGTGCAGAGTTGCGTCCCTTATGCACGCCAGAAATCTGATTGTGGGTTCGAATCCCGGTTCGCCCCGATTATGTTTCTAGGTTTGTCAGCACCATACACGTGCTCGTGGGTTTCACCGAAGCGGTAAACGTCTGAGACCTGCATCACTTCGGGCCTTCCTCCTACATTAAGCTGACACGCCGTGATATGACTGGAAGACTGTTAAAAGCGGCGTTAAACCCAACTCACTCACTCGTTAAGGAAGCCACCGAGCGATACCCGAAGACTGGAAGACCTAAAGTAACACGTGACCTGCATAAGTCACTGTGGAATTCCTTTTCTGTTCACGAGACCGATGTAAAATTACAAATAAATTATTTGGTTTGTCGATATTCTTTCTAAAACAGGAAGGGCGATCGAAATATTATCAAATGGCAGACTAATTTCAAAAAGCGATGTCGGTCGGCTCGAGGAAATAACATGGAGTGAAAGCAGCTGTTTCTTTGATTGACATTCAAAGATTTAGCCCCCTATCCATATCTATCTGCTTTAGAGATTTCGGGTGTAAAGACAAGACTTTCTTTTTAAATGTTCGGTTATTATTTTGTGAAGTTTGGTTCTGTCGATCCTTAAACCAATCACTTAAGAAAATAAAACCGACTTGGCTGAAAATGAAACACCCAGTTTATCTGATTGTATCTGTGTGATTCAACTCCGGAAATGTAATTGCGTTTAAGGGAGTGAATGAGGTAAGATGAGGTGAAATGGGGTTTAACATCGCGTGCAAGATTATTGCACTTATATAGCAACGTGCATGCACGTGTGTGTGGATGTGTATGGCTGCGTGTACTAGTCCGGACTAATGCAGAGTTTATAGTGCTAGCCCACTGAGATATCATTCGGTACTTTAACATGAGTAGCCAACTCAGACACAGTATACTGACTCCGAGCTTTCCAGTCCTTGTTTTATTCCTTTAATGCCGTCCGCCAGACAGGGTAACAACAAGTACCATCTTTTCACGTCTTTTGGTATGGCGCGGCCTGGGGGGACGTTCTACCACTAGACCACGGTGGCGGTCCAGTGAGTGAGCGAGATGGGTTTGAGGTCGCCTTGAACAGCAGTTCAGTGTGGCAGCTTAATGCAGAAGGAAACTTGTGACCTGACATAAAAGTTTGCAACTTTACGTTCAGGGAAACCCATGAACATGTTGCCAAACACAGGACAATAATCGAGGCAATTCTTGTATTTGAACAAAATAAAAAGCATCGGATCTTGTCACGACAAGAAGTACAACTCTTGCATCAGTTGTGTTTACTTAGCGGTCATCCTTGTCCCACGAACAGTTTTTTTAATCATTTAATTATTTTGCAGTGCCACTCATGACGTTATCAAATACGTATTGTTTTTCAGACTGTCAGTGCGGCCCATCATGCCACAGGTGGATCTATCTAACTCCACATTGCTGACTGTGTCTGTCATGTCACCAGCATACCCAGTTCCCGAACACTACATCATCCTGGCCATCGGCCACATCCTTCTGACACTGTGGATCTGCTTCTCCAACACCACCATCATCATCACCATCGGGATGGACCCTCATCTCAGGATTGTCCCAAAGAACCTGCTCATCGTCAACTCTGCAGTGACAGAACTCATCGTTGGCCTCTTCTGTTGTCCACTGTATACAGACAGCCTTCTCCACGGAACGTGGAGGAACTCCAGAGGTGCATGCATCACCTATGAGCTTGTCTTCTACATCCAAGTGTGCATCTCCGTATTGTCAGTCCTCATTATTAATGTCGAGCGATTCTACTATCTCTTGTCTCCCCGTATGATGGATGGTTCTGGGAAGGGTATCCTGACTTCAGTTCTCATCCTTCTTCCCTGGGTTATTGGCGTGGGTCTTGTGGCTCCCATGTACTCTGAAGGTATTGCCATGAACAACCTGCAGACTACAGATGCCGGACATTGTGTCATTCTCTGGAAATGGAAGTTCCAGATTGTTACATGCTTTGCCAGTTTCTTTGCTCCTTCATTCCTGGTGATATCAATGATGACAACAGTCGTCATTGTCTACGTCATATTTGGGATTCTGGCCAAGAGGGGGAACAGGGAAGTTCATACGGAAGAGAAACCTTGCCGCGAGTCTTTACACACGGTACTTCTCGCCAGTTTTGTGTGTGTAGGTATGCTGTTCCCAGTATTCTTCTGTCTCCTAATGTATCTGTTCTGCAACTCCAACAACTCGTCCTGTATTAGGTCGGACACACTCTGGGGGATCACCATGTATCTTGCGATGATCAAGTCTGGAGTGATGCCTCTGGTGTGGCTGGTATCAACTGATATCCGCCATGCAGTGTTATCGACGTGGAACAGGAACAGATGCAGGTCAAGACCAGTCTTGCAGAGATCCTACAGTTTTACATTATCACTTGCTTCATCTACTCGATCCACAGATACCAGCTTCTAACCCTTGGACGGCGAGCGTCATGACAGTCTTCTAGTCATGTGATGAAAGTCAGTTTGAACTTGTCTGCATCAGATGAGTAGCAGCAGATTACCTAGCATTATTTACTGATTTTTCTAGGAATATAAATAATAAAAAGCATACAAGTTTTTGTTGTGTGGAGAATGTATGTCAAGTGAGATTTTCATGTCACTCTGTTTTGTTGAAACAATCAAAATGGTGAGGAATAAAAACAGTTTAATCTTGTTTGTGTGTGGGTGTGTATTATTTCACAGGAAGTACCTGGCAGAGGTAAGAGCTTGGTAGGTGAGTATTTACCTGATTGAGCTTTTTCATGTACATATAATATTAAATTAACAGTCACCTACAGAGTCACACGTATAAATCTGACAACTGATTCAATGGCTTCAAAGCCTGCCAGTATCAATGTATGGCCACAGTGACCCCTTGCCCTCAATTCATAATTTCAACTAATAAAGTGATATTTATAAAGAATTAGATAGATTGTATACATGCTTTCCATCACAATATTGAGAGAGGTGTTTAATATTGGTTCAACCCTATTGCAGTAATTCTTAACATGAATTAGTAATAAAAGCAATTACAAAATAGACCCCTGAAGATCCGGGGTAGAATAGGTCCTCAGCAACCCATGCTTGCCGTAAAAGGCGACTAACGGGCAGGGGTGGTCAGGCTCGCTGACTGTGTGGATCGATGCTCATGATATCAATCACTGGATTGCCTGGTCAAGACTTGATTACTTACAGACCGCCATCATATAGCTGGAATATTGCTGAGTGCAGTGTGAAACAACAAACCAACCAACCAGCCAAATTACAAAATAGTGCCATGGCACTGTAGCTCACATTGATGTTTACGAACTTAACATGTAAGAGGAAGGCAACCACTTTAAATAGACTAATCAGATTCAAGTCTGTTATGGATAGTTTTGTTTGTTTGTTTGTTTGTTTGTTTGTTTGTTGTTTAATGCAATATTCCAGCTAAATGACAGTGCTCTGTAAATAATCAAGTCTGGACCACACAATGCAGTGATTGATACGATGACATGCATCAACCAAGTCAGCTAGCCTGACCACTCGATTAGTAGTAGGAACAAGCATAATCAGTTTCGTTAATCCACTGGTTACTAATGAAAAGATATTTGCAGACAATGCTGCCTCAGACGGTGAAGCAGGCTATAAGCTTACATGAGTGAGTGAGTGAGTGAGTTGGGTTTAACGCCGCTTTTAACAGTATTCCAGTTGTATAGATGCGAGTCAACTTAATGTGGGAGGAAAGCCGGAAGTGATGCAGGTCTCAGACGTTTATCACTTTGGTGAAGCCCATGAGCACAGGTATTGTGCAGACAAACCTAGAGACATAATCAGGGCAAACTGGGATTCAAACCCACAAACATAGGTTTCTGGCGTGCACAAGGGACGTAACTCTGCACAGCGAATCGCGGCGCCTTAGACGACTGGGCCACCCGTGCCCCCTAAGCTTACAGGAATTTCAGTCAGGTGAGCTTATAATGAATCCCCAAAAACAGTACACTCGGCCTGCCAATGTAACACCTCCATGGATACTTGGATAAAACAGAGACAGTCAAATATAAAGACAATATTTTATTTCAGATATTACAGTGATGTCAGTAGCTTCAAAAATAAGTATCTGGACAGTTCTATGTGTTTGATAACAGTAGTCTTAATTTTTTTAAAAAATCAATGTTCACAAATACTTACTAAATATTCACTCCAGATACTAGTATTCATTTATAATGTTGACCGCATTTCCTAACATATTATATGAAAGATTGTGCATTAAGAGTACTCTGTGTCTTGTCTAACTGTTTTTCATGTAACATCCAGTAATATGTCTGCATGTCTCAAGTTCTTCCACAGGACACAAACCATTGGTACCTCTGATCAGAGATATAATTCAGCATATGGTTCGGCAAGGATGCTGTTGATGCTTTCCTGTGAGTTTGTGAAATGTACTAGTTACTTGCACCATTGCTTGAAGAAACAGAATATTAACAAGGTCATTGAAAAAGACAATTTGGGGGACAGATTTATTTATACCAACTTGTTCTGTAAGTGGGTAAGTGAGTGAGTGAGTGAGTGAATTTGGGAGATTGAGTGAGAGAGTTTGTGAGCAAGTGGGTGGGTGGGCATGGATATTGAGTAGGTGGATGGGTGGGTGAGTGAGTGAATGAGTAAGTAAGTGATGTGAGAGAGCAAGAAGCAAGCGAGCAGGTGATTGGGTGAGTGAGTCAATGGGAAGGCAGATGTGTGGGTCAGTGAGTCAATGGGAAGGCAGATGTGTGGGTGAGTGAGTCAATGGGAAGGCAGATAGGTGGGTGAGTGAGTGAATGGGAAGGCAGATAGGTGGGTGAGTGAGTGAATGGGAAGGCAGATGTGTGGGTGAGTGAGTGAATGGGAAGGCAGATGTGTGGGTGAGTGAGTGAATGGGTAGGTAGATGTGTGGGTCAGTGAGTCAATGGGAAGGCAGATGTGTGGGTGAGTGAGTCAATGGGAAGGCAGATAGGTGGGTGAGTGAGTGAATGGGAAGGCAGATGTGTGGGTGAGTGAGTGAATGGGAAGGCAGATGTGTGGGTGAGAGTGAATGGGTAGGTAGATGTGTGGGTGAGTGAGTCAATGGGAAGGCAGATGTGTGGGTGAGTGAGTCAATGGGAAGGCAGATGTGTGGGTGAGTGAGTCAATGGGAAGGCAGATGTGTGGGTGATTGAGTGAATGGGTAGGCAGATGTGTGGGTGAGTGAGTCAATGGGAAGGCAGATGTGTGGGTGAGTGAGTCAATGGGAAGGCAGATGTGTGGGTGAGTGAGTCAATGGGAAGGCAGATGTGTGGGTGAGTGAGTCAATGGGAAGGCAGATGTGTGGGTGAGTGAGTCAATGGGTAGGCAGATGTGTGGGTGAGTGAGTCAATGGGAAGGCAGATGTGTGGGTGAGTGAGTCAATGGGAAGGCAGATGTGTGGGTGAGTGATTGGGCTAGGGTTTGACTGAGTAAGTATGTTGCTGATCCTAGGAAATCTGCAGCCACATGAAGCAGGAACACCAAGAACACATTGTAATCATAACCCAGGTCTTCAACATGATAAGGGCGGTGGGGTAGCCTAGCGGTTAAAGCCTTCGCTCGTCACGCTGAAGGCCAGGGTTCGATTCCTTACATGGTTACAATGTGGGAAGGCCATTTCTGGTGCCCCCACATGATATTGCTGGAATTTTGCTAAAAGCAGCGTAAAACCATACTCACTCTCTCACTCAACATGATAAGCAAACACCTTAACCACTACCCAATCAGCAAAAAAGACAGAACAGTTGATGCAAGTAGGGATGTAATGATTCAAGGAACATTTGGTGCATCGATACATAGGTTATGGATCAATACAAGTGATACAAGTATCAAGTTGATAGAATATGTATCGATACAAATGACACAAGCACAAAGCAAACCTAACTACTTGATCATATATCACCTTACTAAAATACATTTATGGAAGCACTTAAATGTATGAAATTACAAAACCAAAGTACAAGGGAACAAATTGTGTCTCAAAGAATAGACAAAACAAACTCAATGAATCCAATATCCCTTCAATTTGCTCTGAAATAAGGCATTGATCACAAAACATCCAAATCAAGTGAATTGGGTTTTAAACTGCTTGTGCTGACAAAGCAGTAAAAACAATCACGGCACATCTGGGGTTTGAAAACACAATCATCGGCTTCTGGCACAACTGAGAATGAAGAGGCCATATTCTGGTCACAAGATGCCTTGAGGTAAGGTGGGTTTTTCAAGGCATACAGGTGGAGAATGTAGTATCTCAATGCTGACTGTCTCATAGGACCTGAGGATGGTGCATTGTGATATTTACTCAACCATAAGGAACTCTTTATTCTGCAGTAATACCGTATTCGACGTAATAAGCGCTCTCAAAATTGGAAATAAGGGGCTCTTATTAGAATGTTATTTTGGTGAAAACAAAAACAGAGTTGAAAGATAAATTTCGTGGTTTATGCTGACAGCCTGAATTGTTTATATACGACAGATATATTTTTCCAGAATTAAATGCCCGTAATTAAAGGTGCATATAACACACGAGTGCATATTATACGCGAATAAATAAGTTTTGTGTACATTGATCAATCGGAAGGGGTGCTAATTGAGATTGTTCATAAGTCAATATCTCAGCAAATATCGCCGTGGGCGCTTATTAGAGCAGGGCGCTTATTACGTCCAATACGGTAAACATTATAAGTTGTAGCAAGATCATGAGGGGTACATGGGGTTTTATGTGTTCCGCCTTAGGTTTTATGTAATGGTGATGTGATTATCAACAACTGATGTAACATTTCAACAAAACAACAAATGTCCCCTCTGGAGACCGATATCTGTAGCATCACTTCATGGCCACAGAGGAATGGTGAAATAGCTTTTCAAGATGGAGATGGGGGGAGACCAGTCTGTTACAGGCCACAAGTCTGTCTGTGGTGGCAATGTTGGTGGTGTTGATGTCAGGGTGTTGATGTTGGTGGTGTTCATGTGAGGGTGTTAATGGCAGCTGTGTTGATGTGGTGGTGTTGATGTCAGGGTTTTGATGTTTACTGTGTTGATGTGTTGATGATGATGTTTGCTGTGTTGATGCTGGTGTTGTTGTTGGCCGTGTTGATGTGGGAGTGTTGATGTTGTTGATGTTGGTGGTGTTGCGATTGTGGTGTTGATGTTGGTCAACTTATTGGTTGTGCTGATTTTAGCACTGTTGCTGTAGCCAGGTGTAGTGTGGAGTTGATTGGCTGTGTTGATGTGTGTTGACTAGTCTGTTATGCACTACAAGCCAGCATTGTGCCAGCACTGGTTCCGAGGTGCTGCGTGGGATCGATGTTGACACCGTTGATGACAACTTTCTGCACACAGCCTTGCATGCTGGCTCTTGACACTTGGGTCTGGAAGGCCAACCCTTGGACTGTAAATAGTAACAAGTCAATGTATCTATAACACTATATAAACTACCAAGTGTTTTAAATAGTATTGATATTTTGTTTCATCACGCAAAAGTTTCTCTACAGGACAAAGCCGACCGATACAAACGGGGTCAAAACTTAGAAGGATATCTCACTTACTATCTCTAAAATTAATGAATGTCATATCACACAGTATTCCTATCTCTTATCACACACTTTTCCTTGATGTCTTATCACACACTATTTCTGAATGTCCTATCACACACTATTCTTTATGTCTTATCACACACTATTTACGATTGTCGTATCACACACCATTCCTGTCTTATCACACACTATTCCTAGATGTCTTATCACACACTATTCCTAAATGTCTTATCACACACTATTCCTAAATGTCTTATCACACACTATTATTAGATAATGTATCACACACTATTCCTAGATGACTTAATAATTATCACACACTATTCCTAGATGTCTTATCACACACTATTCCTAGATAACGTATCACATACTATTCCTAGATGTTTTATCACACATACATATTCCAGAATGCAAAGAGAACTTTGAAACAGACAGTATCATGCCTCTAGCTACCTTAATAATAAGTTACCCTGACCTTCAATCTGAGTCACAACTCCCTTATAGACATCATGTTTATATAGTTTCATCATATTCTTTTTATAAAGCTCAAGACAATATGTACACTGGGTTTTTGGAACTTTGTACTGAGTGACCTTGACCTTCAACATCATCCAATCACATGCAAGAATATTAAGTTGAAAGTTGAAAACTGAGGTTATGTTTGACAAATCAAGTCTCCTTACCATGGTAACAATAATTCCTGAAATGAGTGAAATATATTACCTTCAAAATATATTTACCTTCATCTCAACTGATTGCCTAAATTTGAAAATTCCTGAAAGTTTGTCTAATAATTTGCCTTCTAGTGACCTTGAACGTTTGTAGGGATCACCCAAAACTTCATGTGAGATATCTCTAATTTATTAAGGCCTTAGAGATCATGTATAATAATTATGTTTTGTCAAATTCCAATACCAAATACTCAAGTTCTCTTGTACTTAAGCTTTCATGAAGCCTAACTCACACTGAGTGACCTTGACTTTCAAAGTCATCCAATCACATGCCAGAACATTATTGTTACTTAGGTGGTGTTACAAATATGAATACTTTCTGAATGAAACTATTCAATGTGACCTTGACATTTGACAGAACCATGAGATACAACAGGTTTTGAGTGAGTCAAACAGAGGTCACCAATAATTTATGCAATTGAACTCCACCATAGACATCATGTACAGTAAGTTTGATCAAATCCATTTATAAATAATCAAGTTATCAAGTGCACAAGCTTTTAGGACACCTAGTTCATACTAACTGACCTTGACGATCTAAGTCATCCAGTCATAGATCTGAAAATTCCCAGAGGTATAGAGTATAGAAGATACAATGTATAAGCATGTGGTTGAGAAAACCATCACAACAACTGAGTTACATAATGGTGACCCATTACAAACGCTTGCTTCATAATTATTCATTAATGTCTCACCTAATTATTCATGAATTTCTTATAACTCACTATACCTTGATGTGCTACAGAATTGTCACAATGTGGCTCACTCACTCATCATTAGGGCTGGGACGAGTCCAAATTTACTACCCGGTACCCACCATGCTATTATCCAACCCTACCCGAATACCTGCTATATGTCTCAAGACTTCGGTGTAAAATGTTCGATTGGGAATAGTTTGACCGTAGCCCTGGTAAAATGTATTTAGATACACGTATAAAATGATCTGGTCATGCATACACTGAAGTTGACCAAAGTTTTATCTTAATTCAAACCTATAAAGGTCAGAAGGAATGGGTGCATAGTCAGAAAGAAATGCGAACATAAGTGACTTGAAGTGTAACCATAGAGTTTTAGATAACATTAAACAATATATCAAGTGACTAATCACGGGTCCGGGTTGTCCTGTGGGTACCCGGGTCCTAGTCAATACCCACCTGACCCGAGTACCCGAGTTACCCGTCCCAGCTCTACTCATCATATAAGAATTCATTCAAGCCTCATCGCAATATTCCTGAATGTTTTATCACACACTATTACAAGACATGTTTTCACATACCATGGAGTCCTCCAACAGATGTAAGTCCGCCAGCCAGGGTTGGCATTTGGAAGTTGGCTGGGTAGGGGAACACCAGGTTGGCTTTACTGTCCACTTGGATCTCCACCCCAGCAGTGGTCAGCTTGAGGAGGTATGTGTGGGGCTGACCGTCACAGAAGTTGGTCAGGTCAGAACTGATCACAGTGAAGGCTGAGACAGAATTTGACCCCACGACGACTTTGATCTGAAACAGGTAGTCGGATCATACAGTAGACAAGAGGCTATCAAAGCAGATAAACATGTGCCATTCAATTATTTATAATTAAATTTTTGTTGTGTTCATGGAAATTCCTGCATTCTGATTAGCTGAATTGGTCACGTGTTATTGCATTCATACAGTTTGCACATCGGTTTTTCGATTCATACCTCAATGAACCGAAAAAAATACACAGTCAATCCTTAAACAAATGATTTTGTGATACTGACACACCTAGTTTTTGATGAAACCCCCAACACTCTACTAATACTAATACTATATTACTAACAGGATGATGTTTTTTATTTATCTATGTGTATTTATGTGTATGTCTGGGTATCTACAGTCCATCTTTTCATCTTAGACTGTATTTAAACAAATTATTCACAAGATCTTCAAGGACATGATAGATCTCCTGGCCAGACACCACCATAAGATCTCTAAGGACAGGACATATCTCCATTACAAGATAGATGGATGGATGGTTGGATGGTTGGATGGTTGGATGGACATTGTTGCAATTCTTACTCTGTATTCCATGGTATCTAGAGCCACGAAAAGGTTGGGGCCCGAGTACACGTAGAAGAGCATGGCAGATGGTTGTATGTTCGTTACTGTCAGCTGGACTGTCAGTGGTCCCGAGACAGCCTGCGAGCCTGGTGGTGAGAATAATCGGGTAAAACAATGTCAGATAAAGATAGCACTGTATCACTCATGGTGCAAATGTTTGCTGTTTGATGCTGCGCCCAGAAATATTCCAGCTGTACGACAATGGCCTGTAATTAATTGAGTCTTGACCAGACAAGGCAGTGATTGATATTATGAGCAACAATCCATGCCATCAGGTACAATACGTAATGAACCGAGGAATGAGCCTGACCACCCCATCCATAAAGTTCCTCTTACAGCCAGCATCCCTGCGGACCTACTCTAGTTATTATCCCTACGGTAACGCTAGGGCTGGGACGAGTCCAAATTTACAACCTGGGTACCCACCCCACTATTACCTGACCCTACCCGGTAGCCGCTGTTGGTCTCAAGACATAGGTACAAATGTCCGGTTGGAAATAGTCTGGCAAAATGTTACTAGATACTCAAAGATACTCATAGAAATGTCATGCATACATTGAAGTTGACTGAAGCTTTATCTCTATTCAAACATATAAAGTCAGAAGAAATGGGTGTATAGTCAGAAAAAAATTTGAACACTAGTCACTTACAGTGTAACTGTTGAAATTCTAGATAATTTTTGCCATTAAACAATATATCACGTGACTAACCACGGGTCCGGGTAGTCCAAGTGGGTGTCCAAGTCCTACTCAGGAACCACCCGACCCGAGCACCCGAGTTACTAAACCTTCACTTATAGTGTAACTGTTGAAATTCTAGATAATTTTTGCCATTAAACAATATATCACGTGACTAACCAGGGGTCCGGGTAGTCCAAGTGGGTGTCCAAGTCCTACTCAGGAACCACCCGACCCGAGAACCCGAGTTACTAAACCTTTGGAAGAACAGGTCAGTCCTCAGTATCTAATGCTTTTCACAAGGGCTGACAAGATGAGGATTGGGTGGACAGGCAGTGACTTGGTTGATTGTGTGTAGATCATTGCTCATGACTTCTGGCAATGATTTGTTTGTCCCAGACTAAGTATTCAAAGGCTGCCATGATTTTTTACCCCAATGCTAACAAGAGTAAGGGAACCAAGTCTGTCTTCACAAATCTTTGTAATGTACACAGGGAAAGGATTCAACTACAGTGATCCCTCAATATACCGCTGTCATCGGGGTCCAAGAAACAGAACCCGCGGTGTAGGAAAGAGCGGTGTACAGATATTCCTTGCTGAGGTTCACATTACGTAATGATGGTAGTGAATGGAACAGTGGCGCAATTATTTCACAGTGGCATGGGACATGTAGATCTATGTAACACTGATCATGGATGATGATTCAAACTACATGCGTAAAAAAATAAAAACACTTTGTGTAAATTAATCAAAGTAGTCTGTATTATTTTACGACTGGATGTTATACATGTAGAATCTAAATAAATGTTGTTATATTTTAAGTTTTTCGGGAGAAAATTGGTCCGATCGCCGACCAACTCACATTATCGGTCGATGACAGTACATTACAAAGCCAAACCAGCCTTGTAACGAAACTAATGTGCAACCAAGGCTGTGATTGGTTAATAAATAATGACGTGTTAAAGTTATGAAAAACCCGGACATGGCCGGCTCTCTGTATGCAATTTATGTACAATGTACATTGACATGACGTGCGTAACTACACGGTCATTTGAGCGATTTATAAAAATCAAACACAAACACAAACGAAGATTTGAGTGGATAAGAGATATTTTTCGTTCTGTTAAAATTGCACTCAAAATTCTAAGATTTTTTAATACCCTTTGTAATTACGCTATTTAAACAATGAAGTTCCAATGTTTTTTATAGGTCTCTCACGGTTACTCAAGTCCGGATTAAATATCCATTGTTTCGATTGTTGTTATTGCATTACACGAAGCCGGTTAGAAGTTCGAAGACATCTCACATGTTGTCTTACCAATCACAACAAGCTGAGATGAGTATTAAATGAAACAATGTGGCTTATGTTTCTTGTTGCTGTGATTTGATTTTATGTGAGTTTAATGCCAGATCTGTGTACGATATGTTTTTTCACAACCGGAACAAAAGGCAGAATGGTTTCGATCACATTCAGCCGGATACAATGAACGTGATTGTTTTACAAATACACACACGTGTACATCGACTTGGAATTAAATTTCATCAGTTTATTTGTAACTTTATTTGCTTTAACGAGCTTTTAGGGGAAAATTCTTCATGCATTTTTGGGAGCCATGGTTTACCCCGCGGTGCATCCGGAGTAGCGGTACATCGAGGAGCGTTAAGTCGAGGGACCCCTGTATCTTGAAGGCCATATAGTAGTTCTCATAAAATTAATGTCCAGTCATCACTAAATGTATATATATGAATACAATTACCTTTCTGCCAATCAAGACTCACCTAGCTGGATGTACGAGTTGGTTCCATTCAGAGAAACCCCATAAGCTGCTTGAAAAGGGACATCAAATACGTCCTTAACTGTTATTGAAGAATCAGCGCTTGTCTTCCTGAAAAGTTCAAAAGTGGACATGGATTTAAAGAGGTTTTGCTATGTCTTCTGGAAAGGCAAAAACCTGGCACCATGAAGGCACCAGAAGATCCTAAGAAACAAATACAGAACAGTCAATATATGTTATGTTTGACATTAATACAGAACAGTTTATTATCTTTGCCTAACCTTTATTGAAGAAACCGACAAAACTAAAAATGATAGACTGATTTAAAATATGCTTCTTAAAATAAATAGTTTCTGTATGATTGTCTAAACTTTCATTTTCAAGGTGTTTTTATGGAGAGATAAAACAAGTCTTCCTTAACATTTTTATTCTTTTGCTTCCTGTTGTTGTACTCTGACAATCTATACAACCAGAAATGAGTGAGTGAGTTGGGTTTAACGCCGCTTTTAACAGTATTCCAGTTATAACGCGGCGTGTCAGCTTAATGAGGGAGGAAAACCCGTGTGATGCAGGTCTCAGACGTTTACGTTATTCGGTGAAACCCAAGAGCGCGGGTATGGTGCAGACAAACCTAGAAACATAATTGGGGCGAATCGGGATTCGAACCCACAATCATATGTTACTGGCGTGCCCAAGGGACGCAACTCTGCACAGCGAATCCAGCGCCTTAGACGACTGGACCACTTGTGCCCCCAACCACAAATAAAATGGTTCTGGCCAAAAAAAATAATATAACATTGGACTGACAGTCATGACAACTGGGCATCATATCATTAGGAATGACAAAATTAGAAATTAGGTCCACAAGGCTCTGTAGCTCATCTGACATAAATACATTTATGCCACTTCAACAAAGGTTATGGGGAGAAACATCTTGGTTAAAAGGTTTCTAGGCTAAAGAAACAAATATTGTTGAGTACAGTTCTGATGCCTTCAACAACCTTGAATCTTCGTTTGGTCATTATCATTCACATACAGAGTCATCTTCCCGAGGCAAAGGAGTTAACTAACAATAAAAGTCCAGTTTCCACACTTGCTGAACTAGGCTGGTATTATGGAGTTACATTTTGGCTGGACTAACGAGTCTATGCATAGTCCAATCAAAATCCAGTTCGTAAACTGTCGTGCAGATTTTGATTGACTGCAGTATTTGCAAAGCATGTGCAACGCCAACTCGTTGTCAACAGATATTATTCCAAATCTTTTCATCTTTTTTAATCAAGGTGCTCACGTCATTTGATGTATTTCGTGATGGATGCCTGTTTTATCACAATATAGATCTTGATTATCAATCAGATCGTACTGACTGGTGTTACCATTTTGTGTGAAGCAAACGCAAGTGATACGAGAGTTAGAATCTGATTGGTCCATAGGAGAAGCTAAGAAGGGATATAACTGGTAATAGCCACTGGTGGCGCTACGATCGAGCCTAGTAATTCCAGCCTAGTTCGGGAAGGGTGGAAACTGGACTTTTAAAGTCAGTTAACTCTCTTGCCTTGGGAAGATTATACAGAGTCAGCTTTCTGCAACCTGTAGTTCTTAAGAATATGATTTTTTAAACATATTTTTAACAATACAAATCTTGTAGTACACCACATTGATTTGAACAAATAATGATGTTTTCATAAGTGGAACATGCATGCCAAAGTCAAATCAGTCAAGCAGTATCAGAAAAATAAATATTTAAGGGTATGGTAAAATTCTATCTACTGCAAAGATCAGTCTTGTGGTTACTTGGTGTCATAGGATCATGTATTGTGTTTTTAGTCTGTCACAAGAAAGACACACTTGAAGGGCTATAAGTCCAATGCCTTGCCTGGATGGCCAGTTAAGGGGTAACTAATACAATTGGCCAAAATGCTGACCAGCTGTCCGTTTACAGTTTGGGTCTGCTTGAAGGTTTGGTATTTTCTCCAATGTCACAATATTGTAGGATGGTGAAACTTTGTCCACACTATCCTATCAAGAGCCTCTCCTAATGTTGCTCAAAACAGTTCGGTTTGAAGTCAAGTGTGGTTTCCAAGGCAACAATATGTGAAAACCTACTTTTTGCCAGTGCTCCGATGTATGCGGATTAAATGTTGAGAGACATGGTGACAGACTAGAATGTGGTGGCATTAGATAATGATCTCCAATTTTGAAATAATGTTTTCATTTTCTTTGGCCATGATAGCATTTTCACTTTGGTGAATTGAACTATCATTCAGTAAAGGTCAAATTAAGGTCAAAATGAATAATATCCCAAGAAACTCTGGATGCTGCAGTGTCACATCATATCTAAATCCAATCTTAATACAGACACCATGGCTTGGATTGTTCTTGCAAAGTTTCAGCTTCGCAGGCTTTATAGTTTCAGGGGAGATGCCAAAATGCTGTAATGGGGGATAAGTGTAACAAAGTATCCATGAAAGTCAAAGGTCAAAGCTGGACCAGAAATATAAATATTCCCCCCCCCCCAAAAAAACATTGCATGTTATCCTGAAATCCAGATACTTTCTACCTATCAAATTTCATAATGATATATGAAAATCTGACTGAGAAAAATGACATTTAATGTTGGTTCCCAAAAATCAAAAGTTATTGACAGACAGATGGACAATGTGCCATGACATAACCTCACTTGATTTTCAATCAGATGCTGACAAGCATAAATAAAACTATATTTAGTGGACATCCATTCAGTATTTTTCTAGGTGTGAGGGTATAGCTGGAACATGTTTTGAAAATATAACCTGTATCTAAAAATGTTTAAAAAGAATTTGTTTTTTACAACAACAAAAAATTCACTTGACATGGTGGTTGTTTTAAAATTGATTGACTCCTCCTTGAAGATAGCCAAAATATAACCTCGACTTACTTGAATATGTAGGGTCGTGTGCCTATCTTGTTAGAGTGCACAGTCACTTCATAGATGGCGCCCTGGAAGTCAGGCACAGGTGGCTGAAGAAACAATGCATGTATATGTGGAATCAGAGGATGTGAAGGGACACACATACACCCATTCATACACCCGTTTTTAGTGAAAAGGCTTAATATATATAAAAGGGGTTTCCCTAGCTAAAAAGGGTACCTATTTTCAAACATTCACAATCAAGCATTCTTCAATGTCACAGCAGAATTCAATTTAGAGGTTTCAAACCCCCGATTTGATACCCCTGTGAATTGTTCTTGTTTGATACCTCATAGTTATCGCATAGTTTGTATACAACATGTACTGTACACTTCGTTTAACAAAACTTCCAGAGGAAACATCAGAATAGTGACTGCCTACCAGCATTGTGAGGAAGGACCTTGTGGTGGGCGACCTCACCCCGCCGACTGTAAGTTCATTGATGGTGGACCAGATGGCAGGCGCAGATGTGTTCCCACCAACGTTGTTGACAAAATCCTTTCTTTTATTCTCTATTAGAACAGCATATGTTCCATATATGAGAAAATCCACCTGAAAATCAACAATATGAGGATGTCAACATTTTCAAGTATCCATTAATGTTTTCAATTTTACAAAATAATGTCTCTTTCATTCCTTCTTAAAAGAATTTAATAACAGATTTCTATGACCCCAAAATAACTAAAAGTGGTACAACATAAAATCTGAAAAGGTCTATTTGCCTTATTCCACCAAATCCAAACTCACATGTTCAGTAATCACTCCAAATCATTTTCCCTACAACAGGTTAAACCGCAAGTTGTACGAGACAAGATTAACTGACTCCCTCAAACAGCAACATACTCAGATGAATTTTTGTGGAAATAAAAAAGTCAGACTGTACAGTTGTATCTTGTGCATGACAAGCAGGTTTTCCATTTGATTAATATATAGGCTATGAATCAGTATAATATCATATAACAGTATCAATATAACGATAATCAAATACGATAAATTTGGTGTCACAATCTAATAAATATGCAAATGAGGTAAGCTTCTACTATTTATTTGATAATACGCCCCATACATTGATGCCACAATGTCTATTTGTTCAATACACTTTTGCGCAACATTACTAATATTGCAAAGTAATAAATGGAACGATTACCATCACTCCAGTATTGTATTCCCACAGAGTTTCTAATGGTACTTGAGTGAGTGAAATTACATCTCAAACATTGATATTATACTACTAACAAGAAGTGAAGTACCACCTAATCCTTTCATATTGCTATAGCTTATCTGTCACGCCATAAAGAATGACATTATGTCATAAAGTGATTATCAGCCAAGTATTTCCATATTCTAAATATCATATGAAGTGAAGAATTCAAATTGTATTAGGCGAGCCTTTGTACAACTCCTGCCGAGTGAATAACGCGTGGAAGTTTTTTATAATCTCAAGTTGTCCTTTGTATGATGGAACCAAAGACTTTGTAGCTCACCTTAACTTTTCTGGAATATTTGCAATGTTAGATCAAAAAGGTGTAGTGACAAGAACATGCAACATTTCTCACTGGATACCAATCTCACTAAAGTCAGGTCTAAGTTCTTGCTGCCGCTAAACGAAGATCAGAGGACACCCATTACGGGTCACGTCAGAACGACCTTTTGCGAACTTTGACCGATCACTGAAATGACTAACAAGAAGTCGACATCAGCCAATTAGAAAGCAGCTTTCTTGAGCTTTATGGCACTTGTTTCAACATGGCAACTTCCATTTCAGACTACACTTGAAAAATATGTTTACACAGTTCTCAATTAAAATTTTGAAAACTGAACGAACATTCCAGAATGTCTAATATATGGATAGAGATTGTATAACAGTGCTTCCCACATACTGTGCAATGCCTCCTCCATTCAAACGTTTATCCCACGGAAGCGAGAGACACTTGAGGGAATCATTTGTACGGGCCGTCATTGTCGTTCGGAATACCCCGTGTTAACGTTTGCGAGGTTGCATGATTTGAGGTTTCCAACTGTCACTATCATGATATGGTAAGCGACGCTTTGATTGGTCAGATGAAAGGTCGTTCTGACGTGACCCATAATGGGATGTCTTCAGATCTTTGTTTAGCGGCAGCGAGAACTTACATCTGATTTTAATGAGATTGCACTGGATACCTATTAAATGTACACACTTGAATGACTTGAAATTGAAAATGGTAGCCGCAATGTTACACAAAGGTCAAAGTTCCCTACAAGGTTTATACACATTGTTATTCATACAAAAAAAAATTATTAACTATCCTTGAGTTCTCTGGAAACAAAATTCAGAGCTACATACCATGTAACGAACCCCATCATTATACGTGAACTCAGACATTATTTGCGAGGTGAAGCTTGCTCCCTTGAGATCGAGATGAATCCGTCCTGCCTTTAAGTAGATGAGTAGCCACTGAGTGGGCGTGGTTGCAAAGTCTGACGCCAGGAACAGCAGTCCGTTAGAACCATACGACTGAAAGTCCACAGACATGGACAATCTGGGAGCAGAAGAAATGAAGGCTTGTATTTATCATTATCATTTCAGACAACTTGTGTACATCAAACAGAATTATAATAAAAGAACAAACTTGAGTATCTCAATATTTTATATCACCTGACATAGTTTTGGTTTCTTTTGTTTATCTTTAGTTTATTCCATGGTACCTTAGCTCACCTGGATATGTAATCTACAGCTTAAAATGTCCCCATAGACAGACACTTCGAACATACTGAACTCTGACACTAAATCTAATGATCTGAACAAGATGTAATGGCATCCTGTGGAACATACAACCCAAATTCAGCTCCCTCAGGCAAATATGACTTCAGAGAGAATTTGATAAAGAACATGGTCAACAAGGTCAAATTAAAAATATTGCAAAACAACCCTGGAACAAATGTGTTGAAATTCTACAAATACCAAATTTGTTACATTTTGAAAAAAAATGTCTGAGTAATGAGAATAAATAGATTTTCCAACATAACTGGTGTGACAGATCAGATATGAACCTCTTGAACAAATTTGCGTGTCATCATTCATGGGAAAAAGCAGCTTCACTGGTCAGTGGTTTCTGACGAAAAGATGTTACGGCATAGGTCAGATGAGATGACTGAAAATGCAGGCTGGATGCTGGACAAACAGGACATAAGCTCACTTGACTTTCAGTCAGGAGAGCTAAAAAAATGAAGAAGCCACTTTTTGTTCGGTTGATCTGTCAAGTCCAAAAGCAAAAAATATGTATTTAATTTTTGTTTAAGACTTTTTACTGGCTACTCAGTTGATTCACATAACCCCAAGAACAAGACACTATAACAATGTGGCTCATATGTCTTGTCATGACACAATATGCATCTTCAATTAAGTTGTACTACGATACAACATATTAAACTCAGTACTTGTTACGTCAACATAGTACCAGTACTGGGAATGCACTGTGGGCAAAACCAAAACGTATTTAATGTGAAGAGAATCACCAGGATTCAGTACATCGTCATCTCAGAAAATGGCATGTTACAATGAACTATGATTCCATTTCACATATGTGTCCCCCTAATGTATAATGTATTATCACGAAAGAATCTATCTCTCATTGACAAGTCACCGTCTCAAACAAAAAACAATCGGCTGGCAAACATGGGCCAGGTCACTGATCACACTAAAGTTTCCCCACTAAAAATATTTCTTTGTAACTTGCAAACCTGTTATAATACATGTGACAATAGTATAGTTTACATGATTCAATCTTTGTGCACATCCCTTGGTAGTTTTCAAAATTAAGATGATACATGATAAATTTCTTACATATGTTAATGTGGCTTAGAATAGATCTTCAGCAACCCATGGTTGCTGTAAGTGACGACTACGCTTGTCGTAAGAGGCGCCTAACAGGATCGGGTGGTCAGGCTTGATGACTTGGTAGATGCATGTCATTGTTACCGATTACATGGGCGGATACAGAGGGGGGGGGGATGTTTATTTCCACCACCAAAGACAATAAATAGATCTTAATTGTGCACCCCCCCCTTTTCAAAAAAGCTGTATCCGCCCATGCAATTAAATAGATTGATGCTCATGACAACAATCACTGGTTTGTCTGATCTCGACGCGATCATGTATGGAACACCGTCATATAACTGGAATTTTGCTGATTGCAGCATTAAACAAACAAACATGTTGCAATAATAAGGTTTACATGATTGAATCTTTGTGCACATCACTTCACAGCAGGGGTCCGGAAAATTTAAAATCCCAATCGGACATTTACATTTATGCCATGCCCCCTTCAAACAGCGTGTTTTAGTACGACTTTTTACACGCAAATTACAAGTTGTTACGTATTCATAATATGATGAATTATGAATTGTTTCAATTTAAATTGTTTAATTCACCGGACAATTGATAACAAATAATATCATTTTAGATATATATGGAAAACATATGTTTGTTTCTGTTATAATAACGATCTGTCAACGTTGTGAACGGTCTAATTAATATTCATGAGTCTGCTCAAGTGTAGGCGTTGTAACATTTGGATCGAGACTATTATCCCATATTTGGTGATCACGTGACCTCACGGGAAAAGTGTTTTTTTTAAACTAAAGATTATTTAAAAACAAGACAGATAATATAATCATAAATCCTAAACTATCGTTGATAGCAGTAGTTATTTGAATACTTTTTCATCTGTACTTAATTATTGACCATAAAAAAATTTGATATCGATCATCCGAGAAAGCAAAATGGCGGTCAATCAAGATTCAATATACGACTAGCTACTGAAAACAATAAAATCTGCAAATCCTCGTTGTATGTCAACCAAGTGAAAGTCGTTAGCCACGACTTACAAAATGATCATTCAGACTTTGAGGGTTTGGCAGATCCGCTCGACTGATCTGCATCGGTCGACTGGCTGTCGTCACGCTTTCGCTTCTTGACTAAGGTTACGTATCGTAGCATTGTGAGGATAATGAGGTACATCGATGATGCAAGGTAAACACCTTTCACGCAAATGAACAAGATGTTCTCAGTAATTAATCCTTGATTAATTAGTGTCAACTCAGTTTATTGCCAATTACAGTGATTGACCGATTGGACTATCATGTAGGTACGATGTATTTACAGCAATCAAAACAAACAAAGCTTGTCAGTGTAGATAATCTTAATTGTGTTGCAACTGCAGACAGAAACTGCTCAGTCCTAACTGATGATCATGTCCGGTCAAAATTTAAGAATGTCCGGACAATACTTTTTAAAATTTCCGGTAAGCAATATTTTAAACCGGTCATTTGAGATTCCCAATCGGACATGTCCGGCGCATATGACGGTTTCCGGACCCCTGCTTCACAGTCTTCAAATTAAGATGAAAGTCAAGGGGTCTCTGATTATGTTCCGAGGTTTGTCAACACCATATTTGTGCTCATGGGTTTCACAAAAGTGGCTTTCCTCCCTCATCAAGCTGACATGCTGTGATACAACTGGAATACCGTTCGAAGTGGCGTAAAAACCAAATTCCTTCACTTAGTTAATCAAAGCAATGGATCTTTAATCGATACACCCCCCATCATATGCATCCTGACATAAACACATACATAGATATGTCAATGAAAACAGACAGCATAGAAAACATTCAATTTTAGAAATTGCTGTAAAATAAGTTCTCTGAAATATTATCCTTCTGACATATATTTATTAATCATTCCTACTTACGGATTCTTATAATACTCTTTTTCTGTAGTTCCAAGATTTTTGTGCCAGTAGCTGCTGCCAGTGAACCACAGTCCTGAAGTGCTGGATGTGAACGGTGCCAGGGTGCCGCACGTGGGGGGCGGCAGAGTTGTAGGGGGTGGGGAGGTGGTGTATGGAATCGGAGGGGGAGCATTTGGAGGGGTAGGGATTCCAGAAAGGTCGACTCCTCTCGATGTTTTAATAACATCATTCTGATAGATATTAACTGGGCTGAAACAGATAGGTGATATTTGTTATTTACGGTAATCCCAAAAAATATTTTTAAATACAATTCTTTTATATTTTGCCATTATCAAATAATTTCCTCGAATATTGTATAATTTATCCAAGAGCTTTAGGTTAAACTGAGAGCTCAGGGTATTGAACTCAAGGCGGTCCTTTCTGAGTGCATGTACCGTAAGTTCATCCTTCAGGTACTGCATAGTTCATCTATACACCAAAAGTGCTGAAAAGATTTCCAAGTTGTTGACAAATGTTTTGTCCCCAAGCTGTCCATGTGAGTGAGTGACTGTTGTTTTAAGCCACATTATTATCAGCGTTATTCTAGCGAATATATAATAAATAGCACATTCTGAGACAGGCTGATAAGGGGTTCCTATTCTAAGCTGTCTAAACTCTTTACCTGCCATTTATCTGCAAGTTTCTTATTCCACCAACAAATGACGACTTGACAGGGTAGGCTGGGCCGAGGGTAGTGCTGTTATTTGTTCCTCCAAGGAACACTGGAGTGTTAGCATTCAGGGTGAGCGGAGACCCAGCAGTAAGGGAAACATATCTCTTACTGTCAACTGTGATAGCAGGGCTGAAAACAGACATGACATATATTGAGATTCACACAGTTGGAAATGTAGTCATCACAAGACATAGATTGGTGTGTTGTTTCAGGTAATAGTACAGTCAATTATGTTATGTAATTTATCACCCCAAATTGGCTTACACAGGTGATATCGCTTGGGTGAGAGACCATTGCGGCATCATGGGCTACTGAAATTTATGTTGTTGTTGTTTTGTTGTTTAACGCCGCACTCAGCAATATTACAGATTTATGAGGGCCGTCTGTAAATAATCGAGTCTGGACCAGACAATCCAGTGATTGATATCATGAGCATCGATCCACACAATTGGGACCGATGACATGCATCAACCAAGTCAGCGAGCCTGACCACCCGATCCCATTAGTTGCCTTTTATGATAAGCAGAGTCGCCTTTTACGGCAAGCATGGGTTGCTGAAGACCTGTTCTACCCCGGATCTTCACGGGTCACTGAAATTTATAAAGCGAAGTAGTCTGGCTATCAATAGACTACCACAGACAGAATAAACAATATATTTTAACGAAATTAGTGACGATCATAAAATTGATATTTCTTTTGCATATTTTATAATCAAAATGGTGTCTATCACTGACAGCCCTGACTCTGAACTGGTCAAGCTACCGATCATTCGTCCTCAATATCTGTTTGCATTTGAGATGATCATTTGTCTGGATTTATTCTTGGAGGAGGAAACTGCAAACGGAAATTTGCTAGCTGTACATACACACAAATAATTATTCATATGGTATCCATACAGTACGTTATGTAATCGTCCTTCTCCGTATAACACTCAGTAACTATTTATCGCCAAGTAATATTAACAGCTATCATTAATTAATTCTGATAACCATGAATATGTTGCAACCACAGCAAGTAAATGAAAAACGATAATACCATGAACGGAAATTGTCTGTGATTCTAAATTGTAGTTTTAAACTATTTTTGTTTTCTTGATAAAAATAAACAAGAGTCATCCGAAGATGACATATCCCCCCGACGTGGCATGTCGGTAAAACAACAAAAAAACAAACCTATACATCTTGTTTCATTTTATGTCAGGGGCTACAAATTAAAAAGATTAAAATCTATAAATAACAAACTGCACTACTAGTGAACATGATTGATATGTGCATAAAGTTTAGTGAATCTCTGTCGCATGGTTTAGAAGATATGCTCCAGACGAGGACATTACCCTAAGTTCATCAATTTTCAATTTAAATTGAAAAAAGATAAAAAAAAGAAAAAATCTGTTAATAGCAAAGGCACCACTACATAACCTGCTTGATAGGTGTAAAATCGTTTGAGGAGCTAAGTTGTATGGTTCGGGAGATATGGTCCGGACAAGAGCACTACCCTCAAATGTCCTATGTTCATCATATTTCCATGGAAACAACAAAAATATAAAATTTTAAAAATCTCTAAATAGCAAAAGGCACTTCTACTGAGCCTGATTGTTAAATGTACCAAGTTTTGTGAAGCTAGGTGGTACGGTTTAGAAAATATGCTCCGGACAAGAGCAGTACTCTCAAATTTCCTAAGTTCATCATATTTCCATGGAAATGACAAAAATATAAAATTTAAAAAATCTCTAAATAGCAAAAGGCACTACTACTGAGCCTGATTGGTAAGTGTACCAAGTTTTGTGAAGCTAGGTTGTATGCTCCAGACAAACAATGATTACAGACAGACAGACAGACGTACCGACAGACGGACATACTCATGGCTATATCCCCCCGTCATTAAATGTCGGGGGGATAAAAAATTAAAGTTGTAATTTACCTTCTTCAAGTGTTACTGTCACTATTTTACAAATCTCCCCCTTTGGAGGCAGATCTCCCCCATCTTAAAGTCTGATCTCCCCCACAGTTGCTCACCAGGTGTGTTTAAAAGTGAGCTTAAAGCCACATTATTTCAACTCAATGTGGTGAAGAAAGGGAGTCACATTTTGTGCAAGACATCTCCTGATGTGTCAGGATCATCCCTTCACAAAACTACCGTATTCAACGTAATAGGCGCCCCGCTCTAATGAGAACCCACAGTGATATTTGCTAACACATTGGCTTGTGAACAATCCCAATTAGCACCCCTTCCGATTGATCAATGTACACAAGACTTATTTATTTGTGTATAATACCGATTGTGTGTTATATGCACCCTTAATTATGGGCAATTAAATTCTGGAAAAATATATGTGTCGTATTTAAACATTTCAGGCTGTCAGCATAAACCAACTTTATGATTTTTCAACTGTTTTTTTTGTTCACCAAAATAATATTCTAATATGAGTTACCTATTTCTGATTTTGAGAGTGCCCTGGTCGCGTATTACGTCAAATACGGTAATTGCCGGCAGGTACGTCAGATGAAGAACAGACAAAGTGCCAGGCCATGAGCTCACCTGGACCGCTGTGCAACATGGCAAGGAGATTAAACAACGACCTTCCAATCTCCAGGCAGATGCTCAAACCACTCCACCACATGGGCATTTGGATCATAACTGAGACAAATCTGAGGTTGGAACCCGTTACCGGCAGATCCTGGCATTGCTAAGGGACATGACTGCACTATACCTGGTGAGGTTGACTGTGACCGAGTGCAGCCGTCCATCACTGAGGTACGGGTCAAAGGACACCAACTGGACTTGGCTGGAGGCTGTGTAGTCCAGCATCAGGTTTCCATTGAATAGTGTCAGGTACAGGGCACTTGGCTGAAACACATGCAGCTCTTCAAACACATATCAATCTCACAATAGTACTATAAAGTGAAGCAAATATTAATGAACATATGAAGATGTTACTTTGAATCTCACAATACTTGTTAGAATATATTTGGTGAAAATTCCATCTCGTATGAGGAATCAAAATCTTCACAAGAATCAAAGCCAACATAAAATGTCTTCATGGAAAGAGACCTTTAAACAAATGACGCCTGTTTGTTATTACACACAGGGATAAGACTTTGGCACAAGTAACTATATTTCTGCATAGACTTAGTCATTTCTTGAAATCGTATCCTTTTCTAATTTTACAAGAAAACATGTATTTTTAAGTGACATCCTCATATTGCAATACAAAAGATGAGTATTTCATGACATGATATGTTACTGCTCAATGGCAATAGGAAATGGACAAACCCACTCACTGATGTTAGAGACTAACTGGAGATTACAGCACATTGATGTTACAGACTGACTGGAGATTACAGCACACTGATGTGAGAGACTAACTGGAGATTACAGCACACTGATGTTACAGACTGACTGGAGATTACAGCACATTGATGTTACACACTGACTGGAGATTACAGCACACTGATGTTACAGACTGACTGGAGATTACAACACATTGATGTTACAGACTGACTGGAGATTACAGCACACTGATGTTACAGACTGACTGGAGATTACAGCACATTGATGTTACAGACTGACTGGAGATTACAGCACATTGATGTTACACACTGACTGGAGATTACAGCACACTGATGTTTGAGCCTGACTAGAGATTACAGCACACTGATTTGAGAGACTGACTGGAGATTACAGGATATCAAGGACAATACTCACTGATGTTAGAGACTGACCGGAGATTACAAAACACTCGGGCAATTTTCACTGATGTTAGAGGCTGACTTGTGATTACAGGATATCAAGGCAATACTCACTGATGTTAGAGGCTGACAGGAGATTACAAGATATCAAGGCAATACTCACTGATGTTAGAGACTGACTGGAGATAACAGGATATCAAGGCAATACTCACTGATGTTAGAGACTGGAGAGATTACAGGACACCAAGGGTAATACTCACTGATGTTAGAGGCTGACTGGAGATTACAGGATATCAAGGCAATACTCACTGATGTTAGAGGCTGACTGGAGATTACAGGATATCAAGGCAATACTCACTGATGTTAGAGGCTGACTGGAGATTACAAGATATCAAGGTAATACTCACTGATGTTAGAGACTGACTGGAGATTACAAAACACTCGGGCAATACTCACTGATGTTAGAGGCTGACTTGTGATTACATGATATCAAGGCAATACTCACTGATGTTAGAGACTGACTGGAGATTACAGGACACCACGGGCAAAACTCACTGATGTTAGAGACTAACTGGAGATTACAGCACATTGATGTTACAGACTGACTGGAGATTACAGCACACTGATGTGAGAGACTAACTGGAGATTACAGCACACTGATGTTACAGACTGACTGGAGATTACAGCACATTGATGTTACACACTGACTGGAGATTACAGCACACTGATGTTACAGACTGACTGGAGATTACAACACATTGATGTTACAGACTGACTGGAGATTACAGCACACTGATGTTACAGACTGACTGGAGATTACAGCACATTGATGTTACAGACTGACTGGAGATTACAGCACATTGATGTTACACACTGACTGGAGATTACAGCACACTGATGTTTGAGCCTGACTAGAGATTACAGCACACTGATTTGAGAGACTGACTGGAGATTACAGGATATCAAGGACAATACTCACTGATGTTAGAGACTGACCGGAGATTACAAAACACTCGGGCAATTTTCACTGATGTTAGAGGCTGACTTGTGATTACAGGATATCAAGGCAATACTCACTGATGTTAGAGGCTGACAGGAGATTACAAGATATCAAGGCAATACTCACTGATGTTAGAGACTGACTGGAGATAACAGGATATCAAGGCAATACTCACTGATGTTAGAGACTGGAGAGATTACAGGACACCAAGGGTAATACTCACTGATGTTAGAGGCTGACTGGAGATTACAGGATATCAAGGCAATACTCACTGATGTTAGAGGCTGACTGGAGATTACAGGATATCAAGGCAATACTCACTGATGTTAGAGGCTGACTGGAGATTACAAGATATCAAGGTAATACTCACTGATGTTAGAGACTGACTGGAGATTACAAAACACTCGGGCAATACTCACTGATGTTAGAGGCTGACTTGTGATTACATGATATCAAGGCAATACTCACTGATGTTAGAGACTGACTGGAGATTACAGGACACCACGGGCAAAACTCACTGATGTTAGAGACTGACTGGAGATTACAGGACACCACGGGCAAAACTCACTGATGTTAGAGACTGACTGGAGATTACAGGATATCAAAGACAATACTCACTGATGTTTGAGACTGACTGGAGATTACAGGATATCAAGGACAATACTCACTGATGTTAGAGACTGACTGGAGATAACAGGATATCAAGGACAATACTCACTGATGTTAGAGACTGACTGGAGATAACAGGATATCAAGGGCAATACTCACTGATGTTAGAGACTGACTGGAGATTACAGGATACCAAGGGCAATACTCACTGATGTTTGAGACTGACTGGAGATTACAGGATATCAAGGCAATACTCACTGATGTTAGAGACTGACAGGAGATTACAGGATATCAAGGCAATACTCACTGATGTTAGAGACTGACTGGAGATTACAAAACACTCGGGCAATACTCACTGATGTTAGAGGCTGACTTGTGATTACAGGATATCAAGGCAATACTCACTGATGTTAGAGACTGACTGGAGATTACAGGACACCACGGGCAAAACTCACTGATGTTAGAGACTGACTGGAGATTACAGGACACCACGGGCAAAACTCACTGATGTTAGAGACTGACTGGAGATTACAGGATATCAAAGACAATACTCACTGATGTTTGAGACTGACTGGAGATTACAGGATATCAAGGACAATACTCACTGATGTTAGAGACTGACTGGAGATAACAGGATATCAAGGACAATACTCACTGATGTTAGAGACTGACTGGAGATAACAGGATATCAAGGACAATACTCACTGATGTTAGAGACTGACTGGAGATTACAGGATACCAAGGGCAATACTCACTGATGTTTGAGACTGACTGGAGATTACAGGATATCAAGGCAATACTCACTGATGTTAGAGACTGACAGGAGATTACAGGATATCAAGGCAATACTCACTGATGTTAGAGACTGACAGGAGATTACAGGATACAAAGGGCAATACTCACTGATGTTAGAGACTGACAGGAGATTACAGGATATCAAGGGCAATACTCACTGATGTTAGAGACTGACTGGAGATTACAGGATATCAAGGCAATACTCACTGATGTTACAGACTGACAGGAGATTACAGGATATCAAGGACAATACTCACTGATGTTTGAGACTGACTGGAGATTACAGGATATCAAGGACAATACTCACTGATGTTTGAGACTGACTGGAGATTACAGGATATCAAGGGCAATACTCACTGATGTTAGAGACTGACTGGAGATAACAGGATATCAAGGGCAATACTCACTGATGTTAGAGACTGACTGGAGATTACAGGATACCAAGGGCAATACTCACTGATGTTTGAGACTGACTGGAGATTACAGGATATCAAGGCAATACTCACTGATGTTAGAGACTGACAGGAGATTACAGGATATCAAGGCAATACTCACTGATGTTAGAGACTGACTGGAGATTACAGGATACAAAGGGCAATACTCACTGATGTTAGAGACTGACTGGAGATTACAGGATATCAAGGGCAATACTCACTGATGTTAGAGACTGACTGGAGATTACAGGATATCAAGGCAATACTCACTGATGTTACAGACTGACAGGAGATTACAGGATATCAAGGACAATACTCACTGATGTTTGAGACTGACTGGAGATTACAGGATATCAAGGACAATACTCACTGATGTTTGAGACTGACTGGAGATTACAGGATATCAAGGGCAATACTCACTGATGTTAGAGACTGACTGGAGATTACAGGATATCAAGGCAATACTCACTGATGTTAGAGACTGACAGGAGATTACAGGATATCAAGGCAATACTCACTGATGTTAGAGACTGACTGGAGATTACAGGATATCAAGGACAATATTCACTGATGTTAGAGACTGACTGGCGATTACAGGATATCAAGGACAATACTCAATGATGTTAGAGACTGACTGGAGATTACAGGATATCAAGGGCAATACTCACTGATGTTAGAGGCTGACTGGAGATTACAGGATATCAAGGCAATACTCACTGATGTTAGAGGCTGACTGGAGATTACAGGATATCAAGGGCAATACTCACTGATGTTAGAGACTGACAGGAGATTACAGGATATCAAGGACAATATTCACTGATGTTAGAGACTGACTGGCGATTACAGGATATCAAGGACAATACTCAATGATGTTAGAGACTGACTGGAGATTACAGGATATCAAGGGCAATACTCACTGATGTTAGAGGCTGACTGGAGATTACAGGATATCAAGGCAATACTCACTGATGTTAGAGGCTGACTGGAGATTACAGGATATCAAGGGCAATACTCACTGATGTTAGAGACTGACAGGAGATTACAGGATATCAAGGCAATACTCACTGATGTTAGAGTCTGACAGGAGATTACAGGATATCAAGGCAATACTCACTGATGTTAGAGGCTGACAGGAGATTACAGGATATCAAGGCAATACTCACTGATGTTAGAGACTGACAGGAGATTACAGGATATCAAGGACAATACTCACTGATGCAGGGTCCTTGATGTACATGAGGATACCATTGGACTTTGTGGTTACAAAATCCATGTTTATATGCGAGATGACACCCGGTGGTAAAGCCAGTTCCAGGAATGAAGAGTCTGAAGTTAACATGATGCCCGAAATTGTCTGAAAAATAAGATGTGAACATAATAATTAGTTATCTCTCATGATCGTAACTACAAATTATAACTATATCCATCTACTGTATCACCCTATCCACTACCTACAGCTTCACACATCCACTATATCATTCTATCCACTACCTACAGCTTTGCCCACCGACTATATCACCCTATCCACTACCTACAGCTTTACCCACCCACTGTATCACCCTATCCACTACCTACAGCTTCACACACCCACTATATCACCCTATCCACTACCTACAGCTTTACCCAACCACTATATCACCTTATCCACTACCTACAGCTTTGCCCACCCATTATCTCACCTTATCCACCCACTGTATCACCTTGCCCACCCACTGTATCACCTTACCCACCCACTGTATCACCTTACCCACTACCTACAGCATTATCCCACCCACTGTAACACCTTACCCACCCACTGTAACACCCTATCCACTACCTACAGCTTCACACACCCACTATATCACCCTATCCACTACCTACAGCTTTACCCACCCACTATATCACCCTATCCACTACCTACAGCTTCACACACCCACTATATCACCCTATCCACTACCTACAGCTTTACCCAACCACTATATCACCTTATCCACTACCTACAGCTTTGCCCACCCACTATATCACCTTATCCACCCACTGTATCACCTTGCCCACCCACTGTATCACCTTACCCACCCACTGTATCACCTTACCCACTACCTACAGCGTTATCCCACCCACTGTAACACCTTACCCACCCACTGTAACACCTTACCCACCCACTGTATCACCTTATCCACCCACTGTATCACCTTACCCACCCACTGTATCACCTTACCCACCCACTGTATCACCTTACCCACCCACTGTATCACCTTATCCACCCACTGTATCACCTTACCCACCCACTGTATCACCTTACCCACCCACTGTAACACCTTACCCACCCACTGTATCATCTTACCCACCCACTGTATCACCTTACCCACCCACTGTATCACCTTGCCCACCCACTGTATCACCTTACCCACTACCTACAGCGTTATCCCACCCACTGTAACACCTTACCCACCCACTGTATCACCTTACCCACCCACTGTATCACCTTGCCCACTACCTACAGCTTTACCCACCCACTGTATCACCTTGCCCACCCACTGTATCACCTTACCCACCCACTGTATAACCTTACCCACCCACTGTATCACCTTACCCACCCACTGAATCACCTTACCCACCCACTGTATCACCTTACCCACCCAATGTATCACCTTGCCCACCCACTGTAACACCTTACCCACCCACTGTATCACCTTACCCACCCACTGTATCACCTTACCCACCCACTGTATCACCTTACCCACCCACTGTATCACCTTGCCCACCCACTGTAACACCTTACCCACCCACTGTATCACCTTACCCACCCACTGTATCACCTTACCCACTACCTACAGCGTTATCCCACCCACAAACTTCACATCCCCCCCCCTCCACAAGAGACCCCCATGCATCCCACTTGTGCATGTTTGTTCTCACCGTTTGTGGACACCCACTGGGTGAGACACCTGTCTGACTGACAACGCCCTGGGTGAAGAGCCGTGTGACAACGCCGCCTCCACTTGAGTGGGTGAAGTCCTTCATACAGCCAGAGAATGTCTTGGAGAGTGTTGCGGCACTAAGTACATTGTAACAGAAAGTTTAGGATGCTGTAAATCAATCAAATTTATATTACCAGGAAAGAGATGAAATGACGGTGATTTAAAGACAGTTCAATATTAGCATTAGAATTAGAATTACCATTAGAAACCTGAATTTTCCAAAAATATGCAGCCTAAAAGAATATTGAAGACAAGTAACATTTTCTTCTTGTCACATGATATATTGTTTAATGACAAAAATTATGGTTACACTACAAGACACTAATGTTCGCATTTCTTTCTGACTATGCACCCATTCCTTCTGATTTTTCATACGGTTGAATAAAGATATAACTTAATTCAACTTCAGTGTATGCATGACCAGATTGTTTAATACCTGTATCTAAATACGTTTTGCCAGGGCTATGCTACAAATATTCCCAATCGAACAATTTGAGACATCTCCTGAGACCTACAGTGGGTACCCGGGTAGGGCTGGGTAATAGGGGGTGGGTACCTGGTTAGTAAATTTGGACTCGTCCCAGCCCTAATACAGATATCATCCAAAATCCACCCTGTTCAAAGAGACATGGTTATCTGAAAATGATAAGGGGTACCTTCCTTACGCCCTGACATGGTCCCAAGCAGTATCTGCTGAATATAGCACTATGCAGATGTGTTAGGCTGTGTTACCATGTTGAATACCAAAAATACTCTTGAAAGTCACCCCTCATGAATAATATCTCACGTGATTGAGTTGGGTCTCTTATCTGAGCCGAATGTGATGTCCAGCCCTTGCAGAGGTGTCAAGTCTACAGGATTATCAGGCACCGGGGTGACAGCTTCAATAGATCCCACTCCATCTTTGAAGATCTCAAGGGAGTTCTGGGTGCTGTGCTGAGCAACAACCTGTCAGGGAAGTCAACATATTTAATCACTTTGACGGTTCGTCCTTTCCTCACTTAGGCACATGCAACACACTCTCAACACATATACCTTAATACAACCCTACAACCTTCATACAACCCTACAACCTTCATACAACCCTACAACCTTCATACAACCCTACAACCTTCATACAACCCTACAATCTTCATACAACCCTTCAACCTTCATACAACCCTACAACCTTCATACAACCCTACAACCTTCATACAACCCTCATGTAACCCTACAACCTTCATACAACCCTACAACCTTCATACAACCCTACAACCCTCATACAACCCTATAACCCTCATGTAACCCTACAACCTTCATACAACCATCATGTAACCCTACAACCTTCATACAACCCTACAACACTCATACAGCCCTTAAACCTTCATACAACCCTACAACCTTCATACAACCCTACAACCTTCATACAACCCTACAACCTTCATACAACCCTACAACCTTCATACAGCCCTACAACCCTCATGTAACACTACAACCTTCATACATCCCTACAACCCTCATGTAACCCTACAACCTCTATACAACCTTCATACAACCCTACAACCTTCATACAACCCTACAACCTTCATACAACCCTACAACCTTCATACAACCCTCATGTAACCCTACAACCTTCATACAACCCTCATGTAACCCTACAACCTTCATACAACCCTCATGTAACCCTACAACCTTCATACAACCCTCATGTAACCCTACAACCCTCATACAATCTTCATACAACCCTACAACCCTCATACAATCTTCATACAACCCTACAACCCTCATACAACCCTACAACCTTCATACAACCCTCATGTAACCCTACAACCTTCAAACAACCCTCATGTAACCCTACAGCCCTCATGTAACCCTTATGTAACCCAACAACCACAAACGTAACCCAACAACCCTCATACAACCCTACAACATTCATACAACCCTACATCCCTCATGTAACCCTACAACCTTCATACAACCCTACAGCCTTCATGTAACCCTACAACCTTCAAGGGCGGTCGGGTAGCCTAGTGGTTAACGCGTTCGCTCGTCACGCTGTAGACCCGACGCCATAGAGCCGTAGATTCCCAACATGGGTAAAATGTGTGAAGCTCATTTCTGGTATCCCCCACTATGATATTGCTGCAATATTGCTAAAAGCGACGTAAAACCATACTCACTCACTCACTACAACCTTCATAGAACCCTACAACCCTCATGTAACCCTACAACCTTCATACAACCCACCAACCTTTATACAACCCTACCACCCTTATGTAACCCTAAAACCTTCATACAACCCTACAACCCTTATGTAACCCTACAACCCTCATGTAACCCTACAACTCTTATGTAACCCTACAACTCTTATGTAACCCTACAACCTTCATACAACCTTTATTTAAGGTACTTGTACTCATGGATGCAAATGGACATACATTTATGTCCTATTCACCAAGTAAAACACCTGTAACAACATTATCACAAATGCACCAATTCAAAGTGTTAACCAAAGTGTATAAATCTAATTGTTACGCAAATTGTTAATGATTACAAAGTAAAAGGATACACTGATGTAAATCAATAGCGTAAATTACAGACAATAATGTCAGGAAGACATCCTCGAATTTGTTTAACAGACCAAGTCTTACCTGGAACCAATCTCCTGTGTTGAATTTGTTGGTTGTCTGAATGCGGTTCTGTGGGTCACCGACAGTGCCAATTTCTAACACAATGTAGCCATTACTCAGGTAAATACCAAACGTAACAGGAACACTGTCTCTTGCAAGCAAGAACAGATATGCATTGGGGTTAAATGTCCTGAACTTGAGGGTAATATTCAGTGGGACGTCTGTGATATTCAGGAGTCCTGCATTCAGCACCAGTTGTCCGAAGCCATCGAAGCTGACCCCTGCACCCAATGTTGGGGTCGTTGGTGTGGGCGTTCGGCAACACTGAGGTGTGTTCCCAGCATTGATGGACTCTTGCCATATTTCCACATCTCCTCCATTGAATTTGACATCATACATGCAGCCTTCAAACCCAGACCGGCTACTGACTTTGCTTGTCTGAAAAATACAGTTCACATTTCAGTGGTATTAATAACTAAAACTTTATCTTATTTAGTAGGCCACATGAATCAGCAAAGCATCACATTGAAGCATTTTATTTATTTTGAATGAGAATTGTTTCATCTCACAACCATTTTTCCATCAACTGTCTGCTTGCACAATTGTATTCAAATAAATTGTCTAACAAGTTTTATTCTATATTATTTCACACCACATATATTGATTGACACAGATAACATTTGAATAGAATGGTTTCTTCAAAATAGTTCCTGAGGCAGTGAGGTAGCCTAGTGGTTAAAAGCGTTAGCTCGAGACGCTGAAGATCCAGGTTCGATTCCCGACATGGGTACAATATGTGATGCCTATTTCTTGCGTCCCCCGTCGTGGAATATTGCTAAAAGTGGCGTAAAACCATACTAACTCACTCCAAACCGTTCCTACAATAGTCAAACAATTTAACAAATTGAACATACCTGAACACCAACAGGCAGGCTTCCAAAGTAAAGTGGCGAGTTGAACGTCAATGGCTCCTTAGTTATAGGGGGGGCAGCAGCAGCAGCTACACCGCCAGTCGACACCAACGTCACTGCCAGGAACACCAAGGTGTTATACCTGTCACAGATTGTATCTTCATTAAAACATTTATCTTTGTTCCACATACTCGTATAAAGAATTAAAGTTAGCCCAGTGGTTACAATGTTTGCTTGTCAGGCTGGCATCCCTGGTTTGATTCCCAGCTCATTCTTGGTATTCTGTTATTGCCATAACACTACAGAAAGCAGCATTGATCATCTTATAATGATAATAAAACATCAAATAATATTCTTTAAAAAATCAAATCCTTCAGAATTAAGACATCTTGA
Source organism: Haliotis cracherodii (assembly GCF_022045235.1). Classification (NCBI taxonomy): domain Eukaryota; kingdom Metazoa; phylum Mollusca; class Gastropoda; order Lepetellida; family Haliotidae; genus Haliotis; species Haliotis cracherodii. The sequence goes on from NW_027266264.1 coordinate 56,657,557, forward strand.
GACATCACCTATTCCCTATTAGATGGTTGTTAGACTTTTAATTGTATTAGTTAAATCACAAGGACAAAAGTTTCAACATAAGCATGAATTTAAACAAACAGTAACAGAGCTGACTGACTGCAAGTGTTCATTGAGATTGTAAACAGGTATTCTATTATCATAGATTGCTATGAATAAATGAGATACCAGTATACATGAAACATTATTGGATACCATGCATTAATGGATTTTTTTAGATAGAGGCTGGAAAAGTCTGTAGCTGACTTGATTTTCTTAATTGAACATTATATTTGATCAGAAAGGCTATATAAGGGTTTCAAAACCCTAAAAACAATTGAAGATTATGATGGAGACGACAAAGCACCATAACATCAGGTCATCTAAGGTGCCACAATTCACACTAATAATGTTTCTCGATTTTGAGGACCATATCCATGCTCATGGGTTCCACCAAAGTGGTAAACATCTAACACTTGCATCACTATGGGCTTTCCTCCCACATTAACCTGACATGCCATAATATAATTGAAATATTGTTCAAAGCAATGTCATACCAAATCAATAAGGTGAGCTACAAAAACTGCTACATCATCCAGATTTACCTTGAGGCTTGCACTCGGAACCAGCAGTCATCACAAAGAGTTGCCAGGCTGGTGATGGCAGAGTTTCCAGAGGTCCAGTTGAACTGCATGTGAACCTGATTATTAACAATCTCAACACTGAGCACTTCAACTGTGGCAGTATTTTCAGAGAAGAACAGCAGGGCATTGTTAACCGTTGCAATCTTCTGGAAAGTGAACTCCACGTCCGTGTAAGGCAGCGCTACATCTTTAGAGGGGTTTGTGACAGACACGCCTGAAGACCCATTGAACTTGACAGGATAGCGGAACTTCCCTAGCAATGCCTTGGCCCGGAGCAACTTAGCTTCAATACTGACAATTCTGTTGTTGACGTCTGCTTGTTGGCCTGTCACAGTTTGTTGGTGCTGCCTGATACCCTCTATTGTTCTTGTCATGGAGTCCATGCGAGCTTCGATGTCACCGACTGCAAAATAACAACATTGAAATACTTGCAGGTCTCTTTCCTTAAATGACAACAAAACATGTCTAAAATTTGAATGATGTTTTGATGTTGAAACAAGTTATGTATATTACAGATAGCTGTAAAAGACATTCATTTAGTAACATCCAATTTTGAAAAAGCAGGTTATAAAATGTAATCAAGAAGGTGGTTTAAAGGGGAAGTGTACACGCAAAAATCACTTTCTTTCTTTTTCTAAACAAAACGCAATTTTAGAATTAGTTAGTATCTGTGTTTGAAAATATACACTCATTTTTTTCACAGTGAAAGTAGGAAGCTCACAACAGTGTGAAAGTGATATGCCGTTATGAGGCCTTCGTTTTACGAGCGAAATAGGCCTGAGTTATCCCCCTTAGATTATGACGTAATTGGTGCCAATTCAACTGGGTCCCTGTCTATTCTCAACGCAAAAGATATCAAGGACCAGTTTGCGGTAAAACAACATGGTCTACGACACACTCCGGCGCAGTGGTGACTCAGCATAACACAATTCTGGATGGCATCTGAGATGCTAGAATCACAAAACTGTACCTACACCACGTGAAGCGGCTCTAACAAAGCATGATGACGTCATAATGTTTATCAATTGGCACCAATGACGTCATATTGCAAGGGACATAAGCCATGGTGTTTTTGTTATGGAAATAGAACACTTGGTAAATGTGAAAAATATAAATTGTTTTAGTGCAAAAAATATGTGAATTAAATATGATGTTTTTATATTTTTGTCTATGACACTTCTATGTTAACACTTTTAATGTGGAAAAAGTACAAGAAAAAAAGGTTCATTTCCGTGTGAACTTGCCCTTTAAGAAAAAGCAAGTTGTGTGTTTGTTTAGTGGTTAATACATGGTATACTTCTTCCATAACATGACTGTGAGGTAGACAGGGACATTATTTTATGTTGAAATAACCACAAAGGATGTCAAACAATGAGTGAAGAAATATTAGTATTGCCTGAACAAATCAGAAGCCCTTTGGAATAGTAGTCATAAGTGACATATCCATTGTTTCAAAGAACATTTCATATTTCTTGTTTAATATTTATATTAAATTTGAGGCATAATTTTACTGACTTGGTAGTTCTTATCAGGAATGTACAAACTTCATTCACAGTAGTCTTGTCTTAAGAAATGTCTTGATTTAGTATCTAGATGATACATTGTGAACCTACACTCAAATGGACAAACATGACAAGACTGGAACCTACTGTCTCCTGGACAAACATAGTAATTCTGAAACCTTAAATCCACTGGACTAACATGACAAGACTGGAACCTACTGTCTCCTGGACAAACATGACAAGACTGGAACCTACTGTCTCCTGGACAAACATATATAATTCTGAAAACTTCAATCCACTGGACTAACATGACAAGACTGGAACCTACATTCTACTGGACAAACATGATAATTCTGAAACCTACAGTCTACTGGACAAACATGATAATTCTGAAACCTACAGTCTACTGGACAAACATGATAATTCTGAAACCTACAGTCTACTGGACAAACATGGCAACACTGGAGCCTACCGTCTAGTGGACAAACATGGTAATTCTGAAACCTACAGTCTACTGGCCAAACATGACAAGACATGAACCTACCGTCTACTGGACAAACATGAAAAGACTGTAACCCACTGTCTACAGGACAGATATGTAAAATATTTCCATACTATCTTTCGTATTTACCTTTGTTGGAAACCGAGCTCGTGAGCTGTAGACCCCTGTCATTGAGGTCTTTAATTGTATTGACACTTGTCCTCACATTAGCTAAAGTCATATTCGCCGATGACAATGAACTCTGCGTGGTTGAAGTCTTCAATATAGCCTCTTGGGCAAGGCTGGTAGCTTGATTAACTTCAGCTGAAAAATATCCCATTCATAATAAAAAATCCATTAACTATTCACATATACATGAACTTGAAATATCCCATCTTCCCGAGGCAAGAGAGAGTTAACTGACTATAAAAGTCCAGCTTTCACCCTTGCCAAATTAGGCTGGTATTATGGAGTTTTGGCTGGACTAACGAGTTTATGCATAGTGCAATTAAAATCGTGCATTTAAATCAAAATCTGGTACATAAACTGTCATGCAGATTTCGGTCAATTGCAGGATTTGCAAAGCATGTGCACTGTCAACAGATATTTGTCAAATCTTTTCATGTTTTTAATCAAGGTCCTCAGGTGATTTGATGCACTTCACGATGTAAGATCCGTTTTATCACAATATAGATCTTGATTATCGATCGGATCGTCTTGACTGGGTGCCGCAATTTTGTTTGAAGCAAATGCAAGTGATACAAAGGGTGGAATCTGATTGGTCAATAGGAGAGGCATAGAAGTGACATAACTCGTAATAGCCACTGGTGGCGATACGATCGAGCCCAGGAATTCAGCGTAGTTTGGCAAGGGTGGAAACTGGACTTTTAAAGTCAGTTAACTCTCTTGCCTTGGGAAGATGGAAATATCCTTTCAGATAAAGTAACTTTCTAGTCATGCCCCCGGGCGCACAAGAGGCCCAGTCGTCTAAGGCTCCGCGATTCGCTGTGCAGAGTTGCATCCCTTGGGCACGCCAGAAACCTATGATTGTGGGTTTGAATCCCGGTTTGCCCCAATTATGTTTCTAGGTTTGTCAGCACCACACCCATGCTCGTGAGTTTCACCAAAGTGGTAAATGTCCGAGACCTGCAATACTTTGGGCTTTCCTCCCATATTAAGCTGACACGCCGCGATAGAACTGGAATACTGTTAAAAGCGGTGTTAATCCCAACTCACTCTAGTCATGCCCCAATTAGTTTAGATACACTCAAGCCCTGTTAGTTCTGATTCCATTAATCACCTTCTGAAACATTCCTGCTGAAACAAGGGACATTTCTCCAAACCCATATGATTCATTAATTTTGTATGTATTTCAGTGGGAACTGGACTAATAGGCTTTTAGTGTATGGTCCAAACTCACCACCCCTGTTATAGATAACGTCATGTATCTACAAGTAGTGAGTGAGTTGGGTTTAACGCCACTTCGAACAGTATTCAAGTTATATCAGGGTGTGTCAACTTAATATGGAAGAAAGCCTGAAGTGATGCAGTTTGTTAACCACATTGGTGAAACCAATGAGCACTGGTATGGTGCTGACAAACCCAGAAACGGGCGGTCGGGTAGCCTAGTGGTTAAAGCGTTGGATCGTCACGCCGAAGACCCGGGTTCGATTCCCGACATGGGTTCAATGTGTGAAGCCCATTTCTGGTGTCCCCCGCCGTGATATTGCTGGAATATTGCTAAAAGCGGTGTAAAACCATACTCACTCACTACTAAAGGCCAATGATTGTTCAGCCTCCAGCTAGCACAAGTCTCAAGTACTCAGTAGAAAAACTTGCAGCCTAACTTTCAGTGCTGGATTTCTTTTATTGAGATCATACTAGCATAAAAATAGGTGATCTGTATTCCTATTATTTTATATCGGCTAAAAGTTAGATACATTCTGAAATAAAACCAAACAGAGAAGTCAACCACTGGATAATCAGAAATAAACTTTCAGCTATCCATCAGAAGTACATATATGGTAGCGCCGTGAGTATCCAGGTTAGAATTGGTCTTCGGGTTAGCACTGGTTTTCTGCAACCCATCTTGTCATAAGAGGCCACTAACAGGATTGGTATGTCAGGCTCGCACACTTGGTTGATGGTCATCGAATCCCAACTGTGTAGATCAATGCTCATGCTGTCAATCAATGGACTGTCTGTTTCAGACTCGATATTTTACAGATTGCCATCATATAGCTGGGATACTGCTGAGTGGGCTTTACACAACAAAAAATAAAACAAAAAAATAACAAAATGTATATGGTAGACAACACTGACTAAATTCAACAGCCAGCTTTGGATGAGAACTGACCTCCACTTCGAGTCTTGAGTATGTCTGCCCTGAGCTGCAGTTGTGTAAGTCTTGCATCAATGGGAAGCCATGTGGCTCTGGCAATTTGAATGCTTGTGTTGACACCTTGCAGACGGCTGTTCAAGACTAAAAACACACAAAGTTAACAATTGCATGTAAAAATTGCAAGGATCAAACCATTAAGAACTGGCAGAAGGAACCAGACAAAAAGTATTTGATGATATTGGAAAGTAAATTTACATTGTGTATTGCATTGGATTATTGACTTTTTTTCCAACCTAATTTAACTACAGTTAAATACCATTGTGTCAAAGTTAACTTGACAAACGTAAATACTTTGAATTATCCGAGGTTTGGAAACCATAGAGTGATGAATAAGGAAGGAATACCAATGGGACCAAGCTTTTACTTCGAGACAACCATAAGTTCAACACATCAAAGTTTGACACAACGGTGTTTGACTGTATTTCAGAAAGAAACAAATATCAAAGTAGATCAACAAACATGGAAAACTGTTTAACTTTTTCAATTCTTTATTTTATCTGAGCAAAAATCACTTAAGAAAACAAGTTTGTATCATTTCTTAATAAAAAAATTTTTTTTTCTATGAATCACCATCCATAACGCAAGTTTTCATTGTCAAGAATGACATGGGATTGCATGTTGCACAGGGTAGAGGATCTCACGTTTTTTGTACTGTTTCTCAGCAGAGATGGTTCAAAGCATATTTAATTAGCCATATAAGGTCAGTTCTGAGGAAGTATTGGAGACTACTTCAGGTACTGTAAGGAAGTCTCGGATACTACTTCAGTAGGTACTGTAAGGAAGTCTCGGATACTACTTCAGTAGGTACTGTAAGGAAGTCTCGGATACTACTTCAGTAGGTACTGTAAGGAAGTCTCGGATACTACTTCAGTAGGTACTGTAAGGAAGTCTCGGATACTACTTCAGTAGGTACTGTAAGGAAGTCTCGGATACTTCTCAGGAAGCTGCAAGTTGGAGCAGTTTGCCGAGATGGTGTGGAGACATTTGCCGGGAATATCTAGAGACGTCCTTAAGACCCGGCGGAGAAGGTAAAAATGTGCCTTGTGGGGAATGATTAAGGCGGTCTGGGATGCATCTTTTCAGGCCTTTTTTTTATAAGGGAATTTGAAAACCAGCCTGGTAGTGACGTTAAACAGTGAAACATCACATTTCGTCCGAAATAACTATTACTAGAACAATTTTTGTACATAAATACCAATATTATATCCAACATCCTTATTTCATAAATTTCCAGAAAAATAGTTTATATGAGCCTCACCTTGATCTCTTTCTATTCAATGACCAAAGTGATTGAATCAAACAAAACACCTAACCCTGCACAAGTCTCTAAAGCAATAATTATTTTTGATAAATAATTTCTAACTCATATAAATAATCTGAACAAGTTGTCCCCATAAAGGTCTGGTTTCCTTAGACTGTCCCCTTATCTAGACTTGCCTATTGCAAAGATAGAATTATACACAGTCTGTCAGTACAGCCTTGAAGCAAGGCTACGAAGCACCTTACCCTCAGGTTGATAGTTGATGGTGTTGATCATGGCCAGTATTTGGTCGCTCTCTGCCTTCGAGGCATTAGCTTGTGCCTCCAGATTTGCTATGGTGACACTGTTGAGATTGGCCTGTGCTTCTGCAATGGTTACCCTTGCTTCAGCAGCTGTTGTCAAGGTGGTGTTTAGGGTGAGGATCACCTTCTCAAAGTTGGTGATGGCGTTCACTGCACCCTCGCCTCTTGGTCTGACAATCTGAAATGTACTAAGGAAAGGGGTACATTCATCAATACTTGTTGAAAAAGGAACTTGGATCACTTAAAATCAGCAAAATCCAAACAAATCCATCCAAGATGGCAGAAACTTTGTTAACTTATTGAGGAAAATAATATTTGTGTCCCAGAGACTCACACATATTTGTTTTTAGGTTGGTGTGGTGTAGAAACATATTTAAAAATAATATCAACCTGTTTTCTTTTTACATTTTCTAATTTCACTTGTCAGGTATTATTGGACTTTTCACTTATTACATAAACCAATATTAATGCATACACTGAATATTTTAAAATGAGCAATATTCACATGAAGAGATGCACTTCTGCTGTCCGCTACACATTTTACTTTTTCAATGTCAACGTATTTGTAATGTTTGGCCCGACAAAACACCTGTGTTGTTCTATTCCTAACACTTTATTCTCGAACTATTCCAAACAACACTCTGGGGAACTATAACACTGTTTGTGGTTGAAGTATCAATGTCATTGCCATGAGGATGTTTGCATGTTTGCAACATGTTTCACAAAAACTTCAACTTGATCATGAAGAAATCCACAAAAGCAAAAATGCTAGTTGTCACTTTAATTTTAACATATCTAATAATTTTCATATACAAATTTCAAAGTTATTATAAAAAGCAAACTCCATTATATTGTTTAAAATTTAAATGCAGCTGTAGTGTCCCGGAGGACTCCATATACCGTATTTGACATAATAAGCGCCCAGGGCGCTCTAAAAATTAGAAATTGGGGGCTCTTATTAGAATATTATTTTGGTGAAAAAAAAACCAGAGTTGAGACATTGTAAATTTCGTGGTTTGTGCTGACAGCCTGAAATGTTTAGATACGTTTACGACAGATATATTTTTCCAGAATTTAACTGCCCATGATTAAGGGTGAATATAACTCACAAGTGCGCATTACACACGAATAAATAAGTCTTGTTCATTTGTGGAACAACTTCAACAACTCAGCATATACAGAATTGTGTCCAAGACCCTGCTTCACAAAGCTGTCAGAGTGCTATGACTGTTGTAAGCCTATGTTTAAGCATGGGAATTTCAGAAGTCACAGCACAACAATCACTTGGTGAAATGAGTCCCTGGCCTATCAGGGGACAAGACAAGAGTCTGCTACTTACTCATTGACCCTCCGGGTATCACTGTCAGAGGACAAGAGTCTGGTACTTACTCATTGACCCTCTGGGTATCTCTGTCAGAGGACAAGAGTCTGCTACTTACTCATTGAACCTCTGGGAATCACTGTCAGAGGACAAGACAAGAGTCTGCTACTTACTCATTGACCCTCTGGGTATCACTGTCAGAGGACAAGACAAGAGTCTGGTACTTACTCATTGACCATCTGGGTATCACTGTCAGAGGACAAGACAAGAGTCTGCTACTTACTCGTTGACCCTCTGAGTATCACTGTCAGAGGACAAGAGTCTGCTACTTACTCATTGACCCTCTGGGTATCACTGTCAGAGGAAAAGACAAGAGTCTGCTACTTACTCATTGACCCTCTGGGTATCACTGTCAGAGGACAAGACAAGAGTCTGCTACTTACTCATTGAACCTCTGAGTATCACTGTCAGAGGACAAGACAAGAGTCTGGTACTTACTCATTGACCATCTGGGTATCACTGTCAGAGGACAAGACAAGAGTCTGGTACTTACTCATTGACCCTCTGGGTATCACTGTCAGAGGACAAGACAAGAGTCTGCTACTTACTCATTGACCCTCTGGGTATCACTGTCAGAGGACAAGAGTCTGCTACTTACTCATTGAACCTCTGAGTATCACTGTCAGAGGACAAGACAAGAGTCTGCTACTTACTCATTGACCCTCTGGGTATCACTGTCAGAGGACAAGACAAGAGTCTGCTACTTACTCATTGAACCTCTGAGTATCACTGTCAGAGGACAAGACAAGAGTCTGGTACTTACTCATTGACCATCTGGGTATCACTGTCAGAGGACAAGACAAGAGTCTGGTACTTACTCATTGACCATCTGGGTATCACTGTCAGAGGACAAGACAAGAGTCTGCTACTTACTCATTGACCCTCTGGGTATCACTGTCAGAGGACAAGAGTCTGCTACTTACTCATTGAACCTCTGAGTATCACTGTCAGAGGACAAGACAAGAGTCTGCTATTTACTCATTGACCCTCTGGGTATCACTGTCAGAGGACAAGACAAGAGTCTGCTACTTACTCATTGACCCTCTGAGTATCACTGTCAGAGGACAAGAGTCTGCTACTTACTCATTGACCCTCTGAGTATCACTGTCAGAGGACAAGACAAGAGTCTGCTACTTACTCATTGACCCTCTGAGTATCACTGTCAGAGGACAAGACAAGAGTCTGCTACTTACTCATTGACCCTCTGGGTATCACTGTCAGAGGACAAGACAAGAGTCTGCTACTTACTCATTGAACCTCTGAGTATCACTGTCAGAGGACAAGACAAGAGTATGCTACTTACTCATTGACCCTCTGGGTATCACTGTCAGAGGACAAGACAAGAGTCTGGTACTTACTCATTGACCCTCTGAGTATCACTGTCAGAGGACAAGAGTCTGCTACTTACTCATTGACCCTCTGAGTATCACTGTCAGAGGACAAGACAAGAGTATGCTACTTACTCATTGACCCTCTGAGTATCACTGTCAGAGGACAAGAGTCTGGTACTTACTCATTGACCCTCTGAGTATCACTGTCAGAGGACAAGACAAGAGTCTGCTACTTACTCATTGACCCTCTGAGTATCACTGTCAGAGGACAAGACAAGAGTCTGGTACTTACTCATTGACCCTCTGAGTATCACTGTCAGAGGACAAGAGTCTGCTACTTACTCATTGACCCTCTGGGAATCACTGTCAGAGGACAAGACAAGAGTCTGCTACTTACTCATTGACCCTCCGGGTATCACTGTCAGAGGACAAGAGTCTGGTACTTACTCATTGACCCTCTGGGTATCACTGTCAGAGGACAAGAGTCTGCTACTTACTCATTGACCCTCTGGGTATCACTGTCAGAGGACAAGACAAGAGTCTGCTACTTACTCATTGACCCTCTGGGTATCACTGTCAGAGGACAAGACAAGAGTCTGCTACTTACTCATTGAACCTCTGGGAATCACTGTCAGAGGACAAGACAAGAGTCTGCTACTTACTCATTGAACCTCCGGGTATCACTGTCAGGGGACAAGACAAGAGTCTGCTACTTACTCATTGACCATCTGGGTATCACTGTCAGAGGACAAGACAAGAGTCTGCTACTTACTCATTGACCATCTGGGTATCAATGTCCAGTGCCTGTGCTTTACGTTCTGATTCCTTCACATTGGCATCCGTGATGGACACCTTCGCTGCAATGGCTGTCTGTACCTCCTGCAGCTTTGCGTAGCCAGTCGTCCAGTTGCCAACACCTGTCAAGTAACAAGTGAACAAAGTTGGTATAAGTCCATGGTGAACTAACTAACAACCACCCTACAGATGCTGGGGGAAGTTTAGGAAAGCTGATCAGAACCAAATGTGTGAGGACTGCGAAGGTCAAGAAACTTTCATCAGAGCAGCTAGGAACATCCGACAGCTATAACATTTGTCAGAGCAGCTAGGAACATCTGAGTGTTATTACATTTGTCAGGGCATCCAGAAACATCATAGAGTTATTACATTTGTCAGAGCAGCTAGGAACATCTGAGAGTTATAACATTTGTCAGGGCAGCTAGGAACATCTGAGAGTTATTACATGTGTCAGGGCAGCTAGGAACATCTGAGTGTTATTACATTTGTCAGAGCAGCTAGGAACATCTGAGAGTTATAACATTTGTCAGGGCAGCTAGGAACATCATAGAGTTATTACATGTGTCAGGGCAGCTAGGAACATCTGAGTGTTATTACATTTGTCAGAGCAGCTAGGAACATCTGAGAGTTATTACATTTGTCAGAGCAGCTAGGAACATCTGAGTGTTATTACATTTGTCAGAGCAGCTAGGAACATCATAGAGTTATTACATTTGTCAGAGCAGCTAGGAACATCTGAGTGTTATTACATTTGTCAGAGCAGCTAGGAACATCTGAGAGTTATTACATTTGTCAGAGCAGCTGGGGACATCTGAGAGTTATTACATTTGTCAGAGCAGCTAGAACATCTGGGTGTTATTACATTTGTCAGAGCAGCTAGGAACATCATAGAGTTATTACATTTGTCAGAGCAGCTAGGAACATCTGAGAGTTATTACATTTGTCAGGGCAGCTAGGAACATTTGAGTGTTATTACATTTGTCAGAGCAGCTAGGAACATCTGAGAGTTATTACATTTGTCAAAGCAGCTAAGAACATCTGAGAGTTATTACATTTGTAGAGCAGCAAGGAACATCTGAGAGTTATTACATTTGTCAAAGCAGCTAAGAACATCTGAGAGTTATTACATTTGTAGAGCAGCAAGGAACATCATCGAGTTATTACATTTGTCAGAGCAGCTAGGAACATCTGAGAGTTATTACATTTGTAGAGCAGCTAAGAACATCTGAGAGTTATAACATTTGTAGAGCAGCAAGGAACATCTGAGAGTTATTACATTTGTCAGAGCAGCTAGGAACATCTGAGAGTTATTACATTTGTCAGGGCAGCTAGGAACATTTGAGTGTTATTACATTTGTCAGAGCAGCTAGGAACATCTGAGAGTTATTACATTTGTCAAAGCAGCTAAGAACATCTGAGAGTTATTACATTTGTAGAGCAGCAAGGAACATCTGAGAGTTATTACATTTGTCAAAGCAGCTAAGAACATCTGAGAGTTATTACATTTGTCAGAGCAGCTAGGAACATCTGAGAGTTATTACATTTGTCAAAGCAGCTAAGAACATCTGAGAGTTATTACATTTGTAGAGCAGCAAGGAACATCTGAGAGTTATTACATTTGTCAAAGCAGCTAAGAGCATCTGAGAGTTATTACATTTGTAGAGCAGCCAGGAACATCTGAGAGTTATTACATTTGTAGAGCAGCTAGGAACATCTGAGTGTTATTACATTTGCAGAGCAGCCAGGAACATCACCGAGTTATTACATTTGTCAGAGCAGCTAGGAACATCTGAGAGTTATTACATTTGTAGAGCAGCCAGGAACATCTGAGAGTTATTACATTTGTCAGGGCAGCCAGGAACATCTGAGTGTTATTACATTTGCAGAGCAGCCAGGAACATCATCGAGTTATTACATTTGTCAGAGCAGCTAGGAACATCTGAGAGTTATTACATTTGTCAGGGCAGCTAGGAACATCTGAGAGTTATTACATTTGTCAGGGCAGCTGGGGACATCTGAGTGTTATTACATTTGTCAGGGCAGCTAGGAACATCTGAGAGTTATTACATTTGTCAGGGCAGCTGGGGACATCTGAGTGTTATTACATTTGTCAGAGCAGCTAGGAACATCTGAGTGTTATTACATTTGTCAGGGCAGCTAGGAACATCTGAGAGTTATTACATTTGTCAGGGCAGCTGGGGACATCTAAGTGTTATTACATTTGTCAGGGCAGCTGGGGACATCTAAGTGTTATTACATTTGTCAGGGCAGCTAGGAACATCTGAGAGTTATTACATTTGTCAGGGCAGCTAGGAACATCTGAGTGTTATTACATTTGTAGAGCAGCTAGGAACATCTGAGAGTTATTACATTTGTCAGGGCAGCTAAGAACATCTGAGTGTTATTACATTTGTCAGAGCAGCTGGGGACATCTGAGAGTTATTACATTTGTCAGGGCAGCTAGGAACATCTGAGTGTTATTACATTTGTCAGAGCAGCTGGGAACATCTGAGAGTTATTACATTTGTCAGAACAGCTGGGGACATCTGAGAGTTATTACATTTGTCAGAGCAGCTGGGGACATCTGAGTGTTATTACATTTGTCAGAGCAGCTGGGGACATCTGAGTGTTATTACATTTGTCAGGGCAGCTAGGAACATCTGAGTGTTATTACATTTGTCAGAGCAGCTAGGAACATCTGAGTGTTATTACATTTGTCAGGGCAGCTAAGAACATCTGAGTGTTATTACATTTGTCAGAGCAGCTAGGAACATCTGAGTGTTATTACATTTGTCAGAGCAGCTGGGGACATCTGAGTGTTATTACATTTGTCAGAGCAGCTGGGGACATCTGAGAGTTATTACATTTGTCAGAGCAGCTAGGAACATCTGAGAGTTATTACATTTGTAGAGCAGCCAGGAACATCATAGAGTTATTACATTTGTCAGGGCAGCTAGGAACATCTGAGAGTTATTACATTTGTAGAGCAGCCAGGAACATCTGAGAGTTATTACATGTGTCAGAGCAGCTAGGAACATTTGAGTGTTATTACATTTGTCAGAGCAGCTGGGGACATCTGAGTGTTATTACATTTGTCAGGGCAGCTAGGAACATCTGAGAGTTATTACATTTGTCAGAGCAGCTAGGAACATCTGAGTGTTATTACATTTGTCAGAGCAGCTGGGGACATCTGAGTGTTATTACATTTGTCAGGGCAGCTAGGAACATCTGAGAGTTATTACATGTGTCAGAGCAGCTAGGAACATCTGAGTGTTATTACATTTGTAGAGCAGCAAGGAACATCTGAGAGTTATTACATTTGTCAGAGCAGCTAGGAACATCTGAGAGTTATAACATTTGTCAGAGCAGCTAGGAACACCTTAGTCTGGTCCCACTTGTCAAAAGGGTAGGGACTGAATTTCCCGATTTGCCAGTAAATATAAATGTAGGTGTGTTCAGTGTACATGTTCATTGGCATCAAGGTAAAAAGGTACTGTTTACTCGCGGAGAATGTTACATTTTGACAACTGTTTGATGACATACCTGCTGGGAGTGTCACACCTGGAAGTAATGGGGCTGCGTCGCCTGACATAATGGCCTGACATTCACTGAAGACTCTAGCAGCTGTTGTCTGGGATGCCGTAGCTTCAGTTGTGATGTTGTTCACACCATCCTTGGCTTCTAATATGACTGCATTGTTTGCCTCTGCTTGTTGTTTTGATGCCTGGAGTTCCCACACAAAGACTATGATCAATACAGGATCGTTTCCAGCTTCAGCTCAGAAGAATTTTATTATCTGTGTCTTTAACACTCTAATTCTCTGCATTTTGCTGTGCAGGGTTATGTTCCTTGGATGTGTCAGGATTCTTGGTTTTATTGGTTTGAATCCTGATTATAGCCTTCGGATTGTCGGCACCATATACGAGGGGCGTTCTTTAAGTTTTGCAACTTCAATATAAGACCAAGTCTGTACAGTTAAATCACCCACCCTAGCTCCCAGTGACTATTTCCTGTTCCAGCAAATGAAATCAGCCCTACGTGGAAGACGCTTCCAGGATGACGAGGACATAAATGCTGCCACAGAGGCGTGGTTAGAGGGCCAATATGTGCATTTCTATAAAAGTGGTAATAAAAGCTTGAAGGTCAAATGGAAGAGTGTATTGAGGTGAATGGAGATTATATTGAAAAATAAAAATGCAAAAGATATTCTGCAACTTGGTCTTGTATTGAAGTTGCAAAACTTATTGAAAGCCCTGTGTAAATACTTGTGGGATTTTGACCCCTTTTCATTTGCAGTAGACATCTTTAAATGAATAATGTTGAACTTGATAACAAATTTCATAAAAAGGTATTTAGTAATAAACAGCATATTTTGAGACATATTGTTTTGACCAGCACCATACTATGCATGGTAGTATCCCCCCTTGGTAAATCAAACCCAATTTATGCAATAGTGAGTGAGTGAGTATGGTTTTACGCCGCTTTTAGCAATATTCCTGCAATATCACGGCGGGGGACACCAGAAATGGGCGTCACACATTGTACCCATGTCGGGAATCGAACACGGGTCTTCGGCGTGACGAACGAACACTTTACACACTAGGCTACCAGACATCCCCCAATTTTTGCAATAACCCTCCCAGAATCTCACATAATATATTTTACATATTTCACATATAGTCCTAATGAGCTGATAAGGAAAGTTTTGGACAAGTTCAAATAAGGTGAAATGTAACATGATAATAATGACAGTTTTACCTGAGCTTGTGTCTGGTGTACAGAAATCATGTTCACTTTAGTCTGCAGATCATTGAGTTGTGCATCGCTGGCCGTGAGTTCACCAGACTTAGTCTTGTAGTTCTCTCTTATACCAACTTCTTTAGCCAGCAGTCCTGCTACAGTAGCAGCCTAAATGAAAACAATAATAGTAATAATACTACAATAACATTTAGAATTAATTCACTAAATGGGTTGGGCATAATAAAGGTCTGCATATAAATAACAAGAGTCAGCAGAAGATGACAAATTTCTATCTAATCTGTCTGTCCGTATACAAGAGTAGTTATCAAGCTATAAAAACAATAGCATTGAATTGTGATTTCGAACTTTGTATTTCTATTTTAGGTACACATCACTATGAACAGAGTCACAATCAAACTTGTTGCCATGGACACAGAAACAAATTATATTTTTTTAAATTACTAAAAGAATATGTCCTTAGTAGCAAAAAGCACCACTTCATCCCCTGGTCAATGGATGGGGGTCATTCAATCCATATCGTATATCTAGGGTAATGTATACTTTTCTTCCCTAGTACCATACTTTTAACAGGTCAAATCCAAAAGAATTGTTCTTTATTTTAATGTTCATTTCTACCAAATCTAGGGTTATGGGTTATTCACAAAAAAATTGTTGTATAATTAAATGTTCATATCCACCAAATCTAGTGCTTTGGGCCATGCACAAAAATATAGTTCTATAATTTAATGTTTATTTCTACCAATCTAGGGGTTTGAAAACCAAGAAGTTGTATGAGGACTGACCTGTCCTTCTGCCTTAGTCCTCATGTCCTGCAGGCTCTGGTCACCGGTGATCTGCAGATAGGTTGTGTTGGCCCGGTCCAACTGGGGGCTGAAGTTGAGGCTGAGTGACCCTCCTCCAGTGCCCTGACTGCGGTACTGAAACATCACATCGTCATCAGTCTCCTGTACATGCTGCATCACTCACTGACTCGTTCACTCACTCCAGTGACCTGACTGCAGTACTGAAACATCACATCGTCATCAGTCTCCTGTACATGCTGCATCACTCACTCACTCACTCACTCACTCCAGTGACCTGACTGCGGTACTGAAACATCACATCATCATCAGTCTCCTGTACATGCTGCATCACTCAACTGACTCGTTCACTCCAGTGCCCTGACTGCGGTACTGAAACATCACACCATCATCAGTCTCCTGTACATGCTGCATCACTCACTCACTCACTCCAGTGCCCTGACTGCAGTACTGAAACATCATATCGTCATCAGTCTCCTGTACATGCTGCATCACTCACTCACTCACTCCAGTGCCCTGACTGCGGTACTGAAACATCACATCGTCATCAGTCTCCTGTACATGCTGCATTACTCACTCACTCACTCACACACTCACTCACTCCAGTGCCCTGACTGTGACATCCTCACATTCACATATGGAAGATCCAGTAAAGCTCCAGAAGGCAGGGTTTACAGCTTCAAGTCAAGGGATTCATTGTTTCATGATGTCAGTTTGTTACAACAAATAATATCTACTCAGCTTTGCTAGGAATAGTTGAAGATTGTACCGTTTGTGCTGTGACATTGTACTGCTGGAACTTGTACTCGTAGTTGTTTCCTTTCTGTGTCTCAGTTTGAGCAAGGTCAAGGGTGCTAAAGCTTTCAGTAAGGAGGCCATTTAGCCTCGCATCTTCAGAAATGGATATGTTTTTCTGAAGACCCGCTGCCATATTCAAGCTGGCAACCTATAGAGAAAACAAAAAGGATTTGGCAATTGTCGTAAAGATTGCCACCATAACACAATGAAAGTCTCAAAATAATATTCTTCATTCCCATGCACAACCACTCCTATCTTTACTTTGTTTTCTGAAAAATGTAATAAGTACAATATGGCCACCCACAGCACACTAAAAACTCAAATAAAGTCATAACTACACCTATTCTTGGGACCTTTCCCTGAGATCGTAGACAACAGGCCATCATGCCTAGTTTAGCCTATATATTACCCCACTGCAGGGCTGCATGTAGGAGTTAGAAAAAGGACAGCACATTACTGTTACATGGTTGCTCCACCTGACAAATTAGAGTTACCTCCCTTACAGAAATGTGTATTACATCGCCATTTTGTGATAACAAGAACTCCTTGCAAACCCTCTCTGCATCCACCAGTGCATTGTTGTTTGAAAAAGAAAAGAGGCAACATGTATGACCCATCAGCAAAGAATTTAAACCATTGTTCCAGTTACTGATGGCCTCACATCAGACTGTTATGATTGATGCACCATTGGGATGGAATATATCTTCAACTGACAAATCAGTAATCACTAAAATGCGCATCTGCAAATGTCCGAACATTTTTCAAACTCATCTTTCAACCCTCACATGTAATATCATTGACTACATGCATCCTGCAACAGTTTTGTAATACCTTCTGTTTGAGTTGCTCCACCTGCTGTTTGGTGCTGTTTTCCTGAAGAGTAATGTTTGCTGTCATCTCACTGACCGTGCTGTTGTTGGTGTCGGTCAGACCGAGGTCTGTCATGGCTTGCTCTAGCTGTGTGTGAAGAGACTGCAACAGAATCCACTTCATGTACAGCATCACAGAAATGCTAACCACTGTGAAGACATTCTCCCTTTGCATTTTTACAACTGGACTGATATTCATATAAATCTTTGCAAAATTATTAATAATTTTGTCACAATGTCTATAAACAGCTTTTTGTGAGAACAAGAAGACCTATTATACACAGGCTTTTCCAGATTAATCCTGTAACTGAAGGACTAACCGTCTGCTGAATCCCTTTTGATATTGCCTCATGTACGAGTTAGTGAGTGTAATTTTACCACGCAATATTCCAGCAGTATCATGGCAGGAGACATCCGAAATAGTTTCACACAATGTACAAATGTGGGAATCAAACTCATGCCTTTGGCATGGTGAGTGAATGCTTTAACCACTAGGCCATCCCACTGCTCCATGTTGGTTAGACTATTCCTTGAAACAACATGAAGCTGGTCTGTCCTTACCTGAAGTTCTTTGTCTTGTGCCTGGATTCCAACAATATGCTGTGACACTGTATATGTTTCCTGCCATTTTTCTTCCAATTTCCTAGTATCATTACCCAAGGATGTTGAACACACATCACACCCTGCAGGAGGTATAAACAAACAAAAGAAAATTACAAACAACTATTTAAAATTCCATATTTGTTAAGATTTGTTTGTTTGTTGTTTACTGCTGCACTAAGCAATATTCCAGCTATATGACAGCGGTCCGTAAATCGAGTCTGGACCAGACAATCCAGTGATGGACATCATGAGCATCAATCTAAGCAATTGGGATATGATGACATGCTTTAACCAAGTCAGTGAGCCTACTGTGTTATCTCCTACTTGTGTTAATAGATTTCAATTTAGGATTGACTGTGTATTTTTTTCGGTTCATTGAGGTATGAATCGAAAAACCGATGTGCAAACTTTTGTAAGAATCCGCATAAATAGCGGATTCTTACAAAAGTTTGCACATCAACGGAGAGTGGGATTAAAACAATGTTCATTGGACCTGTCTGTTAAGGCAAGAGGCGAAAAGACTTGCAACAGTCAGACTGTAACGAACCGGAAGAAATATGTCCGAGAGAAGGCGGCTGTTTCAAATAACATGGTCATTTACTGCGTGATTCAAACATTACTTCCCTGATTACAGTAAAACACAGTTGGAGAAGTGCTAGTTAGAAATGAAACCCGAAGACATGAAAGTTGAACCGAGGCGAGCGGGAAAAAAACAGGCGAGCGAGCCTGCACGTTTGCTGTTTCATTCAATCTTAGCCTTCTGTTTCAAAGGATAGTTTGGACAATGAATATGCATGAAAGTCGCTAAAAGTCCTGTACATGACGATACACGTGAGCAAAAAGGGAATTCCCTCGACCGTAATATTGGGATTCACCGACATTCCGCAGTAATAAAAGTAGTGCGCAGCGGTGGGCGTGGCTTAATTTTTTACATTCATTGGGAAATGAATGCAATAACACCTGACCAATTCAGCTAATCAGAATGCAGGAATTTCCATCAACACAACGAAAATTTAATTATTAACATATCAATTAAATCTAAATTGTCCATTGACATCATTAATATGTTGATAGCAAAAAACGCTTTAATAAAATATATTGACATCTTGTAAATTCCAACGGCTCCATTGTGAATGAAATCAACTAACAAAATAACAAAATGCTTATAGGGTTGAAAGAGATGTCTTTTGTATAAATATTCCTAGATTCTAAAATAATCAAATTTTCTAAACATTGAAAATCCCCATCCATTTTAGCAACTGGACATCCTCATCCAGCGTATTTATCTTCATTCTACTTTGGTCCTGGGCCCAATCACCACCATACATTTGGTTTTACTGCAGTTCAACTGTTGCAATGCTAAAAATAAATATCCAGTCAAATTACACTATTCTTTCATGATTCGAATAAAGCTGCAGTATCAATAGTATATTCAAAATGCCATAAGGAAAGTATTGTAGCATAAGGCCTTCCCTGTTCCTGTCCAAATAGTCAGCAGAACATAACTTTATAGCTGAAAGTCAATTTGTAACAGCCTTCTATTTCAATTATAAAATATCATGGCTTCGTTTAGAAGAGACAGTGATTTTGAATGGAGATCTATGCCGAACGCTCTTTCAGAAGAAGCATTGTGCTTGGTTGTCAGGCTGGTGACATAATTCTTCTGAGATGAAGCTCTTGTGGCCAATAGCTCCAGCGTATATATATCATTACAGCATGGAAACAATGGCAAAAGTGAGTGTGTCTCACTAATACCCCCGACCCACCTAGTGTGTCAGTAGTTTCAAATCAAATAGCTAGGATAGGGTTAAGGTTTGAAAAATTTATTCAAAAAATGGAAAATTAATAAAAAAAAATATTTTTTTTTGACTGCACCCCCATAAAGACAGACGTGCATTCCTGACAATACCTTTGCATCCAGTGTCGCTGAAGTCTATAAATAGAGCCTGGCAGCTGTCACATGTCCGACCGGTCACTCCTGGCTTGCATGGGCACTGACCAGTCGCTTTGTCACATACCGAAGCATTCCCACCGACAGCCCCAGTCAGATTGCAGTTACATGCTACAAGAAGACATAGTTGGAAGTTACACTGACTACTGTTACACTGTTAATATATCTTGTTAAAGTTTTCAAGATTTTCATAAAATTAACCTCAAAGCCCTGTTTTTGTTTGTTTTCTCCTGGTGTCATACACTTACCAGTACATTCTTGATCTGGTAGACCAAAGTAGCCATCAACACATGTATCACACCGTTGCCTGGGGGCAAGAACATTGGCCTTGCATACACACAGCCCCTGGTCTGTACACTGGGTGGTCACACTGCCTTTCTCCACACAGTTGCAGGCCTGACAACCTGTAAGATAAAACAAAACTCATCCTGGGCTTATAAACCTCCAGTGACGTCATCTTATTGTTCTCCAGTCTGGTTAAATCTCCAATCTCATTAAAATCGGATCATAGTTCTCGCTACCGCCAAACAAAGATCTGAGGACATCCCATTAGGGGTCACGTCAGAACGACCTTTCATCTGACCAATCAGAGCTTCGCTTACCAGATCAAGAAAGTGACATTCGGAATGTGAATTCTGATAATGCAACCTCGAAAACGTTAACACAGGATATTCTGGACAATAGTTACGGGTTTAACAACTGAATCCATACACTGTAGACCATCTATTAGCCATACCAGAATGTTCTTTTGTTCAGGTTTCAAATTTGTAATCAAGAATTTGTCAAAATGTTTCGAAGGGTTGTCGCCAATTTGACATTAGTGCCGTAAAGCACGAGAAAGCTGCTTTCTGATTGGCTAATGTCGACTTCTTGTCAGTCCTTCTATCGTACTGTCAAAGTTTGCGCAAGGTCGGTCTGATGTGACCTGTAATGGAATGTCCTCAGATCTTTGTTCAGCGGTAGCGAGAACAAAAATCTTATTTTAATGAGATTAGTTAAATCTCATAAACAGGGACATTATTATTTCCCAGGAATTTTATTAATACAATTTCTGTTTAGATTGTGACGTATGAATGCTTGAACACAATGTAATGAAATGTAAAATGATAAATTTCTATCTCTACATTCATGAGGCTCGAACACTCAACCTCCGTATCTGTAGCCCAGTGAGTGTACCACAAGGCTACAGAGGTGCTGATAATTTAAATCACACTGCTTTTAAAATTTTTTTTTTCAAGTACCATAAGAAGCCAGCAACAGATATTTAATACCCATTTCAAAAGGTTCATGGAAAGTATGCTTGAAACCTAAAATGTTGATAAATGTTTTAGGTTTCAGTTTTCAGTTTATATAAGGATTGACTGTGAATACTTTTCGGTTCATTGACAAGCCCATAAAGTCAGCAGCCAAACAACAGAGAGTAGGATAAAAGCAAAGTTCATAGGACCTGTCAATCAAGGCAAAAGGCGTCCGGGGAAAAGGCGTCTGTTTCAAATAACATGGTCAGTTACCGCCAGGTTCAAACATTAGTTCCCTGAGAACGGGAAGACAAAGTTGGAAAAATGCGGGTGAGAATGAAACCCAAAGACATGAATTTCGCTAAATGTCCTGTGCATGACAAACTATTCATTGGTTACACATGAGCAGAAAGGGAATTCCGTTGACTGGAATTGGGATTCTCCAACATTCCATGATAATAAAAGTAGTCCGCTTCAGTGGGCGTGGCTTAAACATTTACATTAATTGAGAAATGTATGCAATATAACCTGTGACCAATTCAGCCAATCAAAATGCAGGAATTACAATGAACACAACGAAAATTCAATCATAAGTTAGATAAAACACTTCCCCTCAGTTTTTTATGATATTTAAACCCGTACCGGCTGGATAGAATTATTAATTATCATAAAAATCCTCGTCTTGTGCTTTATCCTACACTAGTCTCTGAACATATCAAATGTTCTTTGCTTGCATTAAGAAAGGGACACATTTTTATCTGGACATACTGGAGTTCTGTAACTCATGAAATTGATGCTGGCATGAAATGAAAAATGTGAGTGTCTTTAGCTTGCATTGATAAAGTGGTGCCTTTTAATCTTGACATATTAGGTGTCCTGTACATCATGAAACAAATGTGAAATATGTGTGTCCCTTGCTCACATTAAATAAGTGAAACATTTTTATCTGGACACACTGAATTTTTTGTCATCTTATGTTCGCGGTGCACATGCATGACAAACATTACAAAGCTCACAATAAACAATGTAATTGAGTGCGAGATTTAGAGAGTGCTTCTCACAAAGTTCCACATTTAAAGGTGTCCTTATTCATTTTCAGTGATCTATTCATATAATATTCACCCTTATTTTGTCTTTTACACCAAATTGAATCTATTTCTGCACATAAATAACATTATGACTATTCTCTGGCATTAACATTTGACATTTACACAAGTTCATCAAGCTGTTATGACCGTCGCCAGCCATGTATGCTGGCATCTTTGTTCTTGGTAACCTTGTCAAATAATCTTAAACACCAAGGTAGTGAAAATGTCAAGTACATCAAAAGCAGTCATTATGGATACATAACACTGCTCACTTACATTCAAAGGATCGTGCTAACTCATATAACAACAATCGAAAGCTGTACAATCCTCGTTGGTGACTCAATCTATCTCATCTGAACATTCATTATTTGGAATCTCATGCTCTTGATTTCATTGAAGTAAGATCACACGTCAAGCAGTTAAAGTTAAGTTTGAGAAGATCGCAAATAATATTAAATCTACCAGCTATCACCCCATACTGTAAGAGGGAATACAAAGTCAACAGCCTTGGTGTTATCATTTGCTGATCATATTTTTTAAAAGTTCAAAGGCAAATACATAAAGTTAACTTCTGATCTCAGGCCCTTTGACACATTTCTGCCAAACTGTGATGATCTTGTTATTAATTCTAGAATTTCCAAAAGAAAACGATAACTTAATTTCACAACAATCTGACATTCTCTGCACCCAAAAAGACCTAAACAGAAAACGTTAATGCCAGAAAATAATCAGCCTTGATTATCTGCCAAACAGGCAAAAAAGTATACTGAATAAAAGTGACGACACCAGGTGTTTGTGAAAAGGGCAAGCATGTCCTTCTCTACCGGTAGCACCCGCCATTCACACAATTTGCCTTAAAAGGTAAAGTGTTTGTTAAATTTTATGTCACCTGTTGATAATGCTGCACAGCAATACTAAAATTTTCCATGTATATTTCTAAATATTTACATGATAAGGAACATTATTCTTTTTAAGGATGGTTGGCATTCAACATTCCTTGTTGGTTTAACCAACCTACATGGAATGCTACATGAAAAACCTGTTAAAGTTGCAAGCTACTAATTTGGATCTGTCAGCTTCCTTATTGGAACAGGATTGTCCGACTTATGACAGCAGATGACAGATCAGCTAGGTGGTATAGCCTCGTGGTTAACCCTTAGGCTGCATGTCGCGACAAGACTTGTGCAGCCCTATCGAGCATGGCAGAGCATGTCGTGACCAAGTTTGGTTGAGATATCTCTCATGGTTTTTGAGTTCACGAAAACGTGATGGATGGACAGCACCCATTCCTATATCCCCCTTCCACTTCGTGACGGGGGATAATATACCTGCCACCTCCATCAACACTCACCTGGCGGGCTAGTGCTATAGCCCCAGTAGTTGTCCAGACATGTGTTGCAGCTCCTTCCCCCAACCCCAGGATAACAGGGACAACTGCCATTGTACCGGTCACACACAGCGTCGGTCGATCCTGTTGAGTTGCACTCACATACTGGAATATTAAATATTAAATATTCATTGTTGTACAAGGAATGTCAGCACCACCTTTGTGTGTATGATACAGTCAAATCTTATACTCACAATCACAAGCATTCGTCACCGAGTTCCGATAGAAGCCAGTTATGCAGAGTTCGCAGTGGTTTCCTGTTGTGTTGGAGTCACAGCCATTACATATTCCTGTGACTGTATCACAGATATCAGTCCTGTTGTTGCAGTCACACGCTGTGCAGCTTCCGGTTCCAGGGATTGATGGCTGACCGTAGTGGAACGGTTTACACCTGACAAAGGGAACAGCATTTTGTGACTCACCTCATGTCAATTAAGTCAAGGAGTAGAAACTATGAAAACTGAATATCAAATGCTGACTGGACATTTAGATGTGAAACTGAATTGTTTTGTAGGTCCCATCAAGTTCAGCTGCTATAGTCTAGAGAGGAATTTAACTTTTACAACCAGTCCTAGAGAATATATTGGCTGTTAGAATAATCACCTCCAGAGTTAGAGAGGAAGCTGCAAATATTAAAAGATAGTTACTATTGTTAATAATTTGAAGAATACTACCTCTATCAGATTTGTGCCAGAAATCCTGTTTTTCAGCTGTCATCACACTATAAAATCTTAATATTTTCAACAGAAGTCCTCTTTACTGTGAACTATCCATGACCAGTTGAGACACTAATATTAGCAGGTGAACAGGTTTAGGAAGGGAGGTGCTATTAGTATCTTGACTGGTTATGGATGGTTGACAGTTAAGAGGACTTCTTTTGAAAC
Source organism: Haliotis cracherodii (assembly GCF_022045235.1). Lineage (NCBI taxonomy): Eukaryota > Metazoa > Mollusca > Gastropoda > Lepetellida > Haliotidae > Haliotis > Haliotis cracherodii. The sequence continues at coordinate 56,682,031 of NW_027266264.1, forward strand.
TCTCAAGATAAAGTAGTGTTACAACAGTGTAAAAAGAGGATTTCTGGCACTGATGCAAAAGAAGATTAGTATTCTAAAGAACTACAGCAAAGACATTGTATATACGTCTTTGACTACAGATAATACTACAATGTACTGACTTGTCACAATGGTCGCCTGTGTATTCCGGGTTACAGAAACACTTAATGACACTGGCTTCCTTGTAGCAAGTTGTGTTTACAACTCGTGGGTCATAACACGGACACTGGCTGCAGTCGTTTGGATTCCCAATGGTAGCGTTACCATAGTAACCAGGTTTACACATCTCACAATTTGCACCTGAAACAGTCAAACATATTTTCTATTAAACTTCGAAAATGATGGATTACTTTCTTGTGAATGAGTCCTGTAAGTTTGTAAGTTGTCTAACATTTGTTCCCTCGATTTGGACATGTAACAGTGATTAAATATCCATTTTACATAATGGAATTTGAACCACTGACTTTCTGAATCGAGGTCAGACGCCTTGTCCACATGGCCAAAGAGGTTAATCCCATTAGCAAACTGACATGGTACAGATGTCAGCTGTGGGATGACTCCCTGCTACAGATGGATAATCTCTAATCTTTGTAGCTCTTTAGTGCTTTAAGTCAGTATTTCATCTTCAGATGAAACAAATTGAGTTCATGTGATGCAAGTTCCTGCGGCTACCTGTGGTTTGATGCTGACAGTCGAGACAGTTCCCGGTGTTGGGGTCACAGGTAGAGGCATGGTTATTACAGGTGCAAGGTTCACACACACCCAGATACTCATGGCCGGTCACGTTGGCACGCTTGAAGCCTGTTGCACAACTCTGAAGAGGAAACATTACCACTCACGCCATGTTCGACAAGGAAATTATAGACCTATGTCCATCATAACTGTACACTTTAACATTGACCTATAATGGCTATATTACGCTAAGAGTGTTTTGTGGAACAAGATCCAGGGTGTCGTTTTACAAAACAACCTCAGCGCTATGATCGTCATAAGTCTATGTTTAGGTATGGTAGTTACGATCACTTTAGCGCTAAGATCACTTTGTACAACAGCACCTTGGATGTCCAATGTCACTTGAGAGTATAATGCACGAATAACTAGGGCTGCAACGAAACACCTAGATCACGATACGATACATATCTCGGTATTTACATCACGATTCGATACGTATCTCAATACGCGACGATACACATAATGACAAGAGAAGACAAAAGATAAATGAATTAGTTTATTAAAATGAAAAATAAAAATGAAAGTGAATGAATTTTCATGAGTCATAAAATATGTACTGTAATGAGTATTTGAACTTAATCATCTGACATTTCCATGTAATGGCAAGCAACCAGAAAAAGTAACAGTCCTACATATTTGTGAGTTGTGACTAGATAGTAATGTCTATAATTGGGTGATGGCTGCGTATGTGAGTTGTCATGTTTGTCGTGCTGCCCGTCTATTACAACATTGCATGACACATGCGACAGCACGTTTGATCTTTGCACACGTGTTTGATTCCATCTTCAAATGTTACTAGGAACCCGAAATGTTCCCAAACTACTGATTTGTGAATCCCCGGTGGTCTCTCCAGCAAAGGACAAGCGTCTGCTTTTTCCGACATGTTTGAGTTAGAGACCGCTCAGCCAATCAGAAAGCTTGAACTGCTGCTGATATACAAAGCTAGCATACCCGCTGTATTTTTGAAGACGTACATGTGTGAAGAGAAAATTATATTTTCCCTACTTTTTATGACTCGAATGTTCGAATTTGAAATTAATTTAAAAACCATTTAAAATGTATCTGTGATAGAAGTTTATTAAAAAAAAATGTATCATGGAAAATCGAGATACAGCACCTTACAAACTGTGCACCATATCGTATAGAGTGAATCGCGATGCATCGGTGTCCCGGGATATCGTTTCAGCCCTATGAATAACCCAGTGACGTGAGAAACAACACATCTCATGACAGGTCATTCTATTTCAATGATCTGTCAACATTTAATATATGAGCCCTTTAGGCTTGAAAAAATAATAGTCTTGGTTCTCAGGCACCACCCACTTCATCAGAAAGTCTACCGCATGTTTCGTTTTATTTCCATTTGAATTCCTTTTTAAAACCCTAACACCGCCCATTGCATTATAGTTTAACAAAATATTGTGTGTCTGCTGAAGTATATAAGTACAACAACCACTGGGCCATCAAAAAAAATAAAAACATTCTCCTTTGTCCTTATTTATTCCCTTTCTGCTTAGCAGTCATTATCATGCACCACAATGTTACAAACCTCGCACGACAGTCCTGTATATCCTGTTCCACATTCACATTTCTCGACACTACTTGCTACAAGGCCCACAGCACCATCTAAACTGTACTCAAGACGTGACAAGCTGCAATGATAGAAGGTCTATAGTTAAGAAGGGGCACGTACAACACGAGACGACAGCTAGGTCAAAGTGCAGACAAGAATATTCAGCTAGTCAAATCCTGCACAACCTCCTTGTTATCATGATAAAGTTTCTGGTTTGCAAAAGAAGAAAAATAATACTATGAAGTGTATAATGTAATATCAGTGAAAAGCTAACTAAACTAATAGTGAGGTTTCAAGTTAAAAAATGAAAAATGGTTTTATGAAGGTGAAAAAAATGTATCTTTGTCATTTTATTAATATTTGGCCGTTACTTTAAGTAAAACTTTATTATGGGCTAAACATACCCAGGATGCAGCATCTTAAGCAAGAGAAGTGGAATGAGAGCACTGTATCAACTTGAACCAATTCGTTTTGATTTATTTTTCACAATTTTTATAGAAAAGAAGTGCCAATTCTTTTATTCAGATTTGGAATAGACAAGTTATGAAGTTTTGAAACTATCCACATCCTGGCATATTAACAATCCCTATAGTCATCATCACTTGAAATAGAATCACAAAATATTGCAATTATTAATTAATGAACATTGAAGCATTAATTCCAATACTTATAAAATAAAAAAAAAGCCATTACTGCAATTTTGGTAGGGATAAACATCACTGGGCTTTGATCACATGGTTACAATCTGGGTACGGATCGGTAGTCAGGTGACTTCGAGTGATTATATATAGCATTGCGTGCATTTTGAACTTGGTTAATAGCAGTTTAAATACTACATCTGCACAATTTTTACTATCAGTTCGTGCTGGTAAGGTACGTACACTGCACATGCAGTTAAATATAGCTGCTTGAAGTCAACTGACTGCCAATCCTAGCCCGAATTGTAACATGATCAGAAATGATAGTCATCGATAGTAAAATGGGTATTTCTTGAGAAGGGCACTTTGCAATTTTGGTCATTACTCTATGTAATATTTCTTATCGTCAGATAAGGTTTTCACCTAATTATTACCAGCACACGTGCAGCTGTCTTTGTTAATTACCGTATTCGACGTAATAAGCGCCCAGGGTGCCCTTAAATTTAGAAATAGGGAGCTCTTATTAGAATGTTATTTTGGTGAAAAAAACAGAGTTAAAAGATAAATCTCGTGGTTTATGCTGACAGCCTGAAATGATTATGTATGACAGATATATTTTTCCAGAATTAAATTCCCCATAATTAAAGGTGCATAAAACACATGAGTGTGTATTATACGCAAATAAAAAAGTCTTGTGTACATTGATCAATTGGAAGGGGTGCTAATTGGGATTGTTCACTAGCCAATATCTTAGCAAATGTCGCCATGGGGCACTTATTAGAGCGGGGCGCTTATTACGCCGAATACGGTATATATTTTCGCGATTCTATTTCAAGGACTATAGTCGTCAGTGCCGAATCACATTGCTTTTGGCGAATGTGGAAGATATCCTCAATATGGTTTTGCACATACATGAGTACTGACCTATTGGACTAAATTAATGAATATGCCCAATTTAAGATATCACAAAAAATATTTTCAAATGCTATTACAAGCAAATAATAAATGTAAATGTAAATGGTTCTCAAAATTCCTTCTTCAATTTGGCTTTGAATAGCTGTGGAAATCACAGTTTGTATACCATAAAGAATGTTTTGCTGGAGAATATCTGTTCATTTGAGCTAAACTGACCTCTTTCAACTTTTGTATTACATTATCACAATTTTGTTGTTCCGGTAGTTTGTATCATCTGTGTCTGTGAAAGCAGCATATATCATAGAACTTACTAAGACACATGATCCGTGTCTGTGAAAGCAGCATATATCATAGAACTTACTAAGACACATGATCTGTGTCTGTGAAAGCAGCATATATCATAGAACTTACTAAGACACATGATCCGTGTCTGTGAAAGCAGCATATATCATAGAACTTACTAAGACACATGATCCGTGTCTGTGAAAGCAGCATATATCATAGAACTTACTAAGACACATGATCTGTGTCTGTGAAAGCAGCATATATCATAGAACTTACTAAGACACATGATCCGTGTCTGTGAAAGCAGCATATATCATAGAACTTACTAAGACACATGATCCGTGTCTGTGAAAGCAGCATATATCATAGAACTTACTAAGACACATGATCCGTGTCTGTGAAAGCAGCATATATCATAGAACTTACTAAGACACATGATCCGTGTCTGTGAAAGCAGCATATATCATAGAACTTACTAAGACACATGATCTGTGTCTGTGAAAGCAGCATATATCATAGAACTTACTAAGACACATGATCCGTGTCTGTGAAAGCAGCATATATCATAGAACTTACTAAGACACATGATCCGTGTCTGTGAAAGCAGCATATATCATAGAACTTACTAAGACACATGATCCGTGTCTGTGAAAGCAGCATATATCATAGAACTTACTAAGACACATGATCCGTGTCTGTGAAAGCAGCATATATCATAGAACTTACTAAGACACATGATCCGTGTCTGTGAAAGCAGCATATATCATAGAACTTACTAAGACACATGATCTGTGTCTGTGAAAGCAGCATATATCATAGAACTTACTAAGACACATGATCCGTGTCTGTGAAAGCAGCATATATCATAGAACTTACTAAGACACATGATCCGTGTCTGTGAAAGCAGCATATATCATAGAACTTACTAAGACACATGATCCGTGTCTGTGAAAGCAGCATATATCATAGAACTTACTAAGACACATGATCCGTGTCTGTGAAAGCAGCATATATCATAGAACTTACTAAGACACATGATCCGTGTCTGTGAAAGCAGCATATATCATAGAACTTACTAAGACACATGATCCGTGTCTGTGAAAGCAGCATATATCATAGAACTTACTAAGACACATGATCCGTGTCTGTGAAAGCAGCATATATCATAGAACTTACTAAGACACATGATCCGTGTCTGTGAAAGCAGCATATATCATAGAACTTACTAAGACACATGATCCGTGTCTGTGAAAGCAGCATATATCATAGAACTTACTAAGACACATGATCCGTGTCTGTGAAAGCAGCATATATCATAGAACTTACTAAGACACATGATCCGTGTCTGTGAAAGCAGCATATATCATAGAACTTACTAAGACACATGATCCGTGTCTGTGAAAGCAGCATATATCATAGAACTTACTAAGACACATGATCCGTGTCTGTGAAAGCAGCATATATCATAGAACTTACTAAGACACATGATCCGTGTCTGTGAAAGCAGCATATATCATAGAACTTACTAAGACACATGATCCGTGTCTGTGAAAGCAGCATATATCATAGAACTTACTAAGACACATGATCTGTGTCTGTGAAAGCAGCATATATCATAGAACTTACTAAGACACATGATCCGTGTCTGTGAAAGCAGCATATATCATAGAACTTACTAAGACACATGATCCGTGTCTGTGAAAGCAGCATATATCATAGAACTTACTAAGACACATGATCTGTGTCTGTGAAAGCAGCATATATCATAGAACTTACTAAGACACATGATCCGTGTCTGTGAAAGCAGCATATATCATAGAACTTACTAAGACACATGATCCGTGTCTGTGAAAGCAGCATATATCATAGAACTTACTAAGACACATGATCCGTGTCTGTGAAAGCAGCATATATCATAGAACTTACTAAGACACATGATCTGTGTCTGTGAAAACAGAATATAGCATAGAACTTACTAAGACACATGATCCGTGTCTGTGAAAACAGAATATAGCATAGAACTTACTAAGACACATGATCTGTGTCTGTGAAAACAGAATATAGCATAGAACTTACAAAGACACATGATCTGTGTCTGTGAAAGCAGCAGGAACCAAAATGACTTCAACGTTTGTAAGAGCCAGCAAAAATTGTCCCCGTGTAACGGCAGAACCATTTTCCCACTTCCATTCAGCCTCTATCAAGCCTATGTCGATTTTGGCTGTAACATTCACCGCCAGAGCATTAATGTCATGAACAAGTCGCCTCTTGTCTCGTCCAATCAAAATTGCTGTTGCTGGGGTTCCCACTGCTACAACAGGCTCGACCTTGACCTCAACCTTGATGGTGGTCCCGTAGACGGGCAGCAGTGACCCTGTGAGCTGTGGAACTCTCCAATACACATTGCCTGCTGCACTTATGACTGTCCTGACAGACACGTGGTTCGTGGCTGGATCGGTGAAAGAGGTCACCAACTGGGATGCGTTGGTAACACCATCTTTATCTGCCACTGATACTGTCGGTGTCAGCTGTCCTTGAGATGACTCAACAAGTGTGGCAGTTTTCTGAAATAGGAAATCCAGGATTTCGAGCACTTCAAGATTTAATTTTGACATTTAACAGAAACTTCTATACTGAAGGAACCCACCTAGCTGTAGCTGTGCAGGAAAAGAAGGGGTACATATTGTGATCACAAATTATAAACATACAAAGCTTGACGAATTCATGGTAGTCATGCTATTTGTTGAAAATATATCATCAATGTAAATGAGTACCGTATTCGACGTAATAAGCGTCCCGCTCTAATAAGCGCCCATGGCGATATTTACTAATATATTGGCTAGTGAACAATCCCAAGTAGCACCCCTTCCGATTGATCAATGTACACAAGATTTATTTATTCGTGTATAATACGCAATCGTGTGTTATATGCACCCTTATTATGGGCAATAAAACAGTATATAAACAGTTCAGGACGTCAGCATAAACCACCAAATTGATCTTTCCACTCTGTTTTTTCCCACCAAAATAATATTCTAATAAGAGCCCCATATTTCTAATTTTGAGAGTGCCCTGGGTGTTTATTACGTCGAATACGGTATGTCATTCGTCCCAATGGAGACATGTCTAGTCTGTTTCTGAAAGAGAGCTGCACAACCCTTAAACTCAATTTGATCAGCATAGGAGAATCTTCAGTACTGTTGGATTCAACAACAAGACATACATCTTCTGCCTATGACACATCTGACAGCAGAATGTTATGAACAATATTGTGATGATGCTAAGGGTTCCTTTTTAGAAATATTATGATGCATTATTCAAAATCACATGATCCTGCATGAACTATTCTACGACTATTAAAATGGAGCCGTGTGTACATACCAACTCTTGTCTGCTCGTGGAGCTGGAACACTGGGACGTGATGCCTGTGCATACACAGTCAAGACAGCCTTTAGTATTGTTGCCATGGAGATAGAAGGATCCTGCTTTACACTGGTTGCACAGCAACCCCTCAGCATTGGCCTGAAGCATAAAACATCATCAAGTCAGGTCAGAGGAGACTGTGTCCAGTCAACACATCAACATCATCAAGTCAGGTCCTACATTCACTGTGTCCAGTCAACACATCAACATCATCAAGTCAGGTCCTACATTCACTGTGTCCAGTCAACACATCAACATCATCAAGTCAGGTCCTACATTCACTGTGTCCAGTCAACACATCAACATCATCAAGTCAGGTGAGAGGACACTGTGTCCAGTCAACACATTCACATCATCAAGTCAGGTGAGAGGACACTGTGTCCAGTCAACACATTCACATCATCAAGTCAGGTGAGAGGACACTTTGTCCAGTCAACACATTCACATAATCAAGTCAGGTCCTACATTCACTGTGTCCAGTAAACACATTCACATCATCAAGTCAGGTCAGAGGACACTGTGTCCAGTCAACACATCAACATCATCAAGTCAGGTCCTACATTCACTGTGTCCTGTCAACACATCAACATCATCAAGTCAGGTGAGAGGACACTGTGTCCAGTCAACACATTCACATCATCAAGTCAGGTCCTACATTCACTGTGTCCTGTCAACACATTCACATCATCAAGTCAGGTGAGAGGACACTGTGTCCAGTCAACACAATCATATCATCAAGTCAGGTCCTACATTCACTGTGTCCAGTCAGCACATCAACATCATCAAGCCAGGTCCTACATTCACTGTGTCCAGTCAACACATTCACATCATCAAGTCAGGTCCTACATTCACTGTGTCCAGTCAACACATTCACATCATCAAGCCAGGTCCTACATTCACTGTGTCCAGTCAACACATTCACATCATCAAGTCAGGTCCTACATTCACTGTGTCCAGTCAACACATCAACATCATCAAGTCAGGTCCTACATTCACTGTGTCCAGTCAACACATCAACATCATCAAGCCAGGTGAGAGGACACTGTGTCCAGTCAACACATCAACATCATCAAGTCAGGTGAGAGGACACTGTGTCCAGTCAACACATTCACATCATCAAGTCAGGTCAGAGGACACTGTGTCCAGTCAACACATCAACATCATCAAGTCAGGTCCTACATTCACTGTGTCCAGTCAACACATTCACATCATCAAGTCAGGTGAGAGGACACTGTGCCCAGTCAACACATTCACATCATCAAGCCAGGTCCTACATTCACTGTGTCCAGTCAAACATTCACATCATCAAGTCAGGTGAGAGGACACTGTGTCCAGTCAACACATCAACATCATCAAGTCAGGTCCTACATTCACTGTGTCCAGTCAACACATTCACATCATCAAGTCAGGTCAGAGGACACTGTGTCCAGTCAACACATCAACATCATCAAGTCAGGTCCTACATTCACTGTGTCCAGTCAACACATTCACATCATCAAGTCAGGTCCTACATCCACTGTGTCCAGTCAACACATCAACATCATCAAGTCAGGTGAGAGGACACTGTGTCCAGTCAACACATTCACATCATCAAGTCAGGTGAGAGGACACTGTGTCCAGTCAACACATCAACATCATCAAGTCAGGTCCTACATTCACTGTGTCCAGTCAACACATCAACATCATCAAGTCAGGACCTACATTCACCGTGTCACGTCAACACATTCACGTCTCCAAGTCAGGTCCTACATTCATTGTGTCCAGTAAGGCAGGCATTGGAGGAACCAAGTGGTGAAAGTGTTTGCCTTCCAACATGGGTCAATGTGTGAAACCCATTTCTGATGGCCTTGCTATGATTATTACTCAAATACCCCTGTGCCTGTCACTGACTGAAAGTGTTTAATAATCCAGGCAGTGTTGCCCATGACAAGAACTGCTCACCTTGCAGGAACATTGACCTGTTGCCTTGTCACACACAGTGGAGTTGGAGCCGGTGCTGTCACAATTGCAGGGACTGCATCCCAGGCTGCTGAAGCCGGTGAACGTGTCCGCACACTCATGACACTTGTCTCCCTGTACACCTGTCTTACAGGAACACACCCCAGTCGTGCTGTTACACCATGTCCGCTGGGATCCAGTGGTGTTGCAGTTGCATTCCTGTTGTCGTACAACACAGATTTATCAGTACTTGATATACTTACAAAAATACCAACATCAATTCAGTGTTCACTCTTGCCAAACTAGGCTGGAATTATGGAGTTATATTTTGGCTGGACTAACAAGTGCATAATCCAATCAAATCGCATAACAAAAAGCACATGCGTAAACTGCTGTGCAGATTTCAGTTGATCGTAGGACTTGCAAAGCATGTGTACCGCCAGCTTGACGTCAGCATATATTTTTCCAGATTTTGTTTTGTTTTTAATCAAGGTGCTCATGTGATTTGATGCACTTTATATTACAATATAAATTTTGATTATCGATTAGCTTGTTTTGAATGGGCGACACCATTTTGTTTGAAGCAAATGCAAGTGATATGAGAGGTAGAAAATCATTGGTCAATAGGAAGGACATAGAAGGAACATAACTTATGATAGCCACTGGTGGCACGACGATTGAGCCCAGATTTTCCAGCCTAGTTCGGCTCTTGTCTCCGGAAGATGTATCAGTACTTGATGTACTTATAAAATTATCAACATCAATTCAGACTTATCAGTGCTTGATATACTTGACATAAGTGGGTGGATGTGACAGGAAGTGGGTGGATGTGGCAGGAAGTGGGTGAATGTGACAGGAAGTGGGTGGATGTGACAGGAAGTGGGTGGATGTGACAGGAAGTGGGTGAATGTGACAGGAAGTGGTCGAATGTGACAGGAAGTGGGTGAATGTGACAGGAAGTGGGTGAATGTGGCAGGAAGTGGGTGAATGTGGCAGGAAGTGGGTGAATGTGACAGGAAGTGGGTGAATGTGACAGGAAGTGGGTGAATGTGACAGGAAGTGGGTGAATGTGGCAGAATGTGGGTGAATGTGGCAGGATGTGGGTGAATGTGGCAGGAAGTGGGTGAATGTGACAGGAAGTGGGTGAATGTGACAGGAATTGGGTGGATGTAACAGGAAGTGGGTGAATGTGGCAGGAAGTGGGTGAATGTGACAGGAAGTGGGTGAATGTGACAGGAATTGGGTGGATGAAACAGGAAGTGGGTGAATGTGGCAGGAAGTGGGTGAATGTGACAGGAAGTGGGTGAATGTGACAGGAAGTGGGTGAATGTGGCAGGATGTGGGTGAATGTGGCAGGAAGTGGGTGAATGTGACAGGAAGTGGGTGAATGTGACAGGAAGTGGGTGAACGTGGCAGGAAATGGGTGAATGTGACAGGAAGTGGGTGAATGTGACAGGAAGTGGGTGCATGTGACAGGTTGTGGGTGAATGTGGCAGGAAGTCGGTGAATGTGGCAGGAAGTCGGTGAATGTGACAGGAAGTGGTGAATGTGACAGGAAGTGGGTGAATGTGACAGGAAGTGGGTGAATGTGACAGGAAGTGGATGAATGTGACAGGAAGTGGGTGAATGTGACAGGAAGTGGGTGAATGTGACGTACAGGATGTGGGTGAATGTGGCAGGAAGTGGGTGAATGTGGCAGGAAGTGGGTGAATGTGACAAGAAGTGGGTGAATGTGACAGGAAGTTGGTGCATGTGACAGGATGTGGGTGAATGTGGCAGGAAGTGGGTGAATGTGGCAGGAAGTGGGTGAATGTGACAGGAAGTGGTGAATGTGACAGGAAGTGGGTGAATGTGACAGGAAGTGGGTGAATGTGACAGGAAGTGGATGAATGTGACAGGAAGTGGGTGAATGTGACAGGAAGTGGGTGAATGTGACAGGATGTGGGTGAATGTGACAGGAAGTGGGTGGATGTGGCAGGAAGTGAGTGGATGTGACAGGAAGTGGGTGAATGTGACAGGAAGTGGGTGGATGTGGCAGGAAGTGGGTGAATGTGACAGGAAGTGGGTGGATGTGGCAGGAAGTCGGTGGATGTGACAGGAAGTGGGTGAATGTGACAGGAAGTGGGTGGATGTGGCAGGAAGTGGGTGAATGTGACAGGGAGTGGGTGAATGTGACAGGAAGTGGGTGAATGTAAGTGGGTGAATGTGACAGGAAGTGGGTGAATGTGACAGGAAGTGGGTGAATGTGACAAGAAGTGGGTGAATGTGACAGGAAGTGGGTGAATGTGACAGGGAGTGGGTGAATGTGACAGGAAGTGGGTGAATGTAAGTGGGTGAATGTGACAGGAAGTGGGTGAATGTGACAGGAAGAGGGTGAATGTGACAGGAAGGGGGTGAATGTGACAGGAAGTGGGTGAATGTGACAGGAAGGGGGTGAATGTGACAGGAAGTGGGTGGATGTGACAGGAAGTGGGTGCATGTGACAGGAAGTGGGTGAATGTGACAAGAAGTGGATGAATGTGACAGGAAGTTGGTGCATGTGACAGGAAGTGGGTGAATGTGACAGGAAGTGGGTGAATGTGACAGGAAGTGGGTGGATGTGACAGGAAGTGGGTGAATGTGACAGGAAGTGGGTGAATGTGACAGGAAGTGGGTGGATGTGACCGGAAGTAGGTGGATGTGACAGGACAGTGACAGAAAGTGAATATATGTGACAGGAAGTTGTCAGGAATTCAGAATGATAGCAGGTGACAAAAGGTGACACGTAGGTGAGTGATGTGACCTTGCATCCAGTTGTTGCATTCCAGCCCCACATGTTGAAGTTACACAAGTCACAACGGAGGCCGATAGTGTTGGGAGGACAGTCACACTGGCCCGTCACTGCATCACACACGACATTGCTGGATGCACAGTTGCAGCCTGGATAAGGAGAAAGTTGCATCAGTGAACATCAGCTGAAATCACTAACTTTTCATGATTATTATAAAGCTGATCAGTGCAATGGGTTGCTGAAGAAAAATGCCAGCATTACATTGGAGGAACTCACCATTGCTGACAAAAAAATGTTGGTTTTCTTTCCTTGTTGTTACATGTCAGCAATATTTCAGCTGTATCATACTCTAGTCTGGGCCTAACGAACCAGTGGTCAAAACAATTTACAAGACTGGTCCAGTTTATGCACCTCTTATGACAAGCATGAGAATGGTGGGACCTAATCTAACATAGGTCATCACGGTGACAAGCAATAGGGGACCTATTCTACCCCTAATGGATAAATGTGTCCATTCTATATAACGACACTGGTTTCTGTCACAAGTTTATTTGTTCAACATGATATTACTTACTTACTATTGGAGATTTAACATGTACTTTCCGACATTATGAGTATTTCGCACATGGGCCCGCCAGGCCATTTAGTGAGATTGCCAAGGAGGGTGTGTCCGAAAGGTGAGGCAACCTGGGGGGAGCTTAGGTTGCTTATTTTCAATTTTGAGAAATTTGGAAATTGGAAAGTTGGTGGTGTAAGGTGGAGGGACGCATGATATTCCTACTACTGACCTTTATATCAATGAAATATGTTTAAAACAAACACACTCTCAGTGAATTCCCCTTACTTGAACAGCCAGCATCAGTGAGCTGGTAGAAGCCGGCCTGGCACTTGTCACACGCCCTTCCTGTCACTCCACCCTTACACTGGCACTGCCCACCAAAGGGATCACAGGATGCAGCGGACCTGCCTAGCTGGCTGCAGTCACAACTCCGTGGGCCGTTCAGGTAGTAGCTCATCAGTGAGAACCAGCCAGCCTTGCAGGTGCCCTCATCGGCAGTTCCATTCCTAGGAAGACCAAGACCACTTAAATGACAATTGTCCCAAAGAAGAAAATTATTGTCAGATAAAACAAAAGCTCTCTCTGCACAGTTTTCTGGATGAGTTCCCCAAACAGATTCAACTTTACATTCAATTTCATTTACATCAGACCTATTACACTGATAAGACAGCTTGTGTCAGAGTAAGATTCAATATAAATGAGTTTCAGACCCATATTTCAAATAAACATGTGGTGAGTTTAAGTTTCGTTGCTTCCATGAAAATAACAAATATAGATATCACTTAATGGCAAAAAGCACTGTTCTGTGAACAAATATTGAATGGATAATGTTCCAGAAACACAATGATTACAAACAGACTTGTTGATTACTGGAGGATACAAACTGTTGATGAGAATGTGCATACAGACACAGACACAGACAAAGACACAGACACAGACATAGACACAGACACAGACGTAGACATAGACTCAGACACAGACTCAGACACAGGCTCAGACAGACTCAGACATAGACACAGACTCAGACATAGACACAGACTCAGACACAGACATAGACACAGACTCAGACACACAGACTCAGACACTGACTCAGTCACAGACTCAGACACACACACAGACTCAGACAGACCCAGACTCAGACACACACACAGAGACTCAGACAGACACACACTCAGACCCAGACCCAGACTCAGACACAGACCCACAGACTCAGACAGACATACACAGAGAATCAGACAGACTCAGACAGACTCAGACACAGACACAGACTCAGACAGACACAGACACAGACTCAGACACAGACTCAGACTCAGACACACATATATATAGCAAGGTTTGTGACACTGCTACACTGTGTAGTACATGATGTTGAATATACGAGGATAAAGTAAACACACACATACTTCATGTCATTGGTGACGACATCACATTTTTGGTCGAAGTCTTTGGTGTTGAGCAGTTGTTCTGTTTGGGTGAGCTCAATAGGGGCACACATCAGTCGATCCTGTAAACAATACACATAGTAGGTGTCATGAACCTGTGTGGGTCCTACATCGTCAAGATGTCTTGTCCAGGAATACTGGGGAGCCTATGCATAGTTGTTATTCTTAGGAATACCAGGTTAGCCATCACTTTATTGTTTATTTTTGTTAAATTTCAAGGACAAGTGAATAAGATAAGCCACGTGCTCAGATGAAATTCCAGCTGTTTTCCTACATAAATCAAACGGATGAAATGTGAATTTTGAGATAATTTGTTTACATTTTCTGTTGTATTCGCTTGTACGCTTGCCATGTTCAAATTTGCAGAAATAATGAATATGGCGGGTAATGGTTTCATACAATAAGCTGGCAATAGTAATGGAAGTACTGACCTCAATTCCAACTGGTAAATCATGTCAACTGCTATCAGCATACAACTTTCAGAATGCAGACTTCTATATCCTAAAGGAGTTATAGCTTCAGGCAATTAATTTTATAGATTTATGACAATGAGTCCTTTGAAGATTCACAGGTTAGAATTGGTCTTCAGCAACCCATGCTTGTCGTAAGAGGCGACTAATGGGATCAGGTGGTCAGGCTTGCTGACTTGCTTGATGTATGTCATCATATCAATTTTCGCAGATTAATGTTCATGATGTCTATCACTGGATTGTCTGGTCCAGATTCAATTATTTGCAGACCATAATACAGCTGGAATATCGCTAAGTGTGGCATTAAACAACAAACAAACAATCTGCCTGAATATATATAAACTTTACAGAATGAGTAAACTCGCCAAAGCATAATTCCCATGGTTTCACATCTGAGAGTAATCTCCCCTGAACATAATCCCCATGGTTTCACATCTGAGAGTAATCTCCCCTGAACATAATCCCCATGGTTTCACATCTGAGAGTAATCTCCCCTGTACATAATCCCCATGGTTTCACATCTGAGAGTAATCTCCCCTGAACATAATCCCCATGGTTTCACATCTGAGAGTAATCTCCCCTGTACATAATCCCCATGGTTTCACATCTGAGAGTAATCTCCCCTGAACCTACCAGGTACAAGGTGCCCAGAACCATGAATGTACACTGTTGAGTACTGGGTTGGAGAATCGGTGTCCTGTAGTCTCTGGTATTCTCATAGCACCAGCGGTCAGGACACGCAGGGAAGAGTATAGTCATTGGCCGGGGGTCATCTACAAAAAAACAATAAGGGAACATATCCAAGAACAAACACATGAAGATGAAAGCAAGACCTAAACATGGCATAAGGTAATGTTCCACTTTAAAGTCAGTCTTCTATGTTGATCTTTATCATGAAATTAATGCAAAATATGCAAGTGTCCCTTGCTCGTATTTATAACGTGACACATCTTTATCTGGACATATTGTCATGTCCAGTTCACTGCATAGGGGTGGAAACAATGACATATAAGAAAGCTCACAATAAACAATGTAACTGAGTGCTGGATTTAGAAAGTGCTTCTCGCCAGCTTCCATGTCAGGCATGGCTTGTCTGTGTAGCAGGGCGCGGAGTCATCCTACAGATGACATCCTTTCCTTGTCAGCTTGCTGACAGGGTTAACCTCTTTGGCCATGTGGACAAGGCGTCCGACCTCTGATCAGAAGGTCCGTGGTTCGAATCCCATCACCGGACTCGGATATTGTATGGCCGCTACATTGGCGCCCAACGTGTGACTGAGCATGTTCATATAAAATTTGAGCAAAATAAGCCTCAGTACCCTACTATGCGGCCCAGGACGTGCCTTCTGTTGACGGGGGAGTATGTAGCAGGGCGTGGAGTCATCCTACAGATGACATCCTTACCTTGACCAGCTTTGGTCATGTGGGCAAGGCGTCCGACCTCTGATCAGAAGGTCCGTGGTTTGGATCCCATCATGGGACTCAGAAACTTTATGACCGCTACATCTGTTTACACAAGTTTATCAAGCTGTTATCACAGGAGGCAACTCTGAGTCTTTGTTCTTGGTAACCTTCTAGGATTATTTTTCGGGTAGAACCGGTCTTAAGCAACCCATGCTTGCCATAAAAGGCGACTATGCTTGTCGTAAAAGGCGACTGAAGGGATCAGGAGGTCAGGATCACAGACTTGGTTCACGCATTTCATAGATCCCATTTGCATGGATTCATGCTCATGATGTCAATCACTGGATTGTCTGTTCCAGACTCTATTATTTACTGACCACCGTCATATAGCTGGAATATTGCTGAGTGCGGCGTTCAACAACAAACAAACAAACATACAATATAAGATTATTTGACAATTACAAGTAAGACACTGCTGGAATTTCCTGCTTTTGATTTCATGTTTTTTCACGTGCAAAGCAGTTGAAGTTAAGTTTGTGAAGATGGAAACTGATATTATTCAGTCTACAGCCTTTTGCAGGGCCCTCACATTAATTTCATCATGCATTTTAGGAAATGGAGTTGACACTTGCATTAATTGGTGATGCACTAATTTCATGATTTACTGTATTTAATTGGCATGAAAGTATGTTTTTACATGTGTGTTCACATACACATTTAACCATTCTGTGATCAATAAATATATACTGTGTTAAAAGTAGTGGTGAATGATACAGCAAGGTCACAATATGATACGTATCAGGATACATAGGTCACGATACCATCAAATTGACCTCAAATCGCATGGATACATGCTGACAATAAATATTTCAGAGCAGGTTCAAAAGGAAAAGCTAGCTGTGGATAACTGTTTGTAGCGGCTATTTTTAGTACCGAACTTGAAAGGCAACTTACAACACATTTTGCAATATCTGACTGACAAAAATGCTGATTGTCATTAAAAGAGTAGTAAGTGTATCTTCTTGTATCAGGACTTAAACCAGACAAAACCAGGTTGCACCCTGATCCCATACATTTATCAAATTTGAAATATAGATGCATAATCTTGTCTAAATGAGTACAATCATAGATCTCTGATGACTGTGTCCTGTGTCATGAATTATACATAACACAGGGATTAGTGATGTAGTATGGGAAATATGCCTCAGAGGTACTGAGTTTGTTCAAAAACGTTGTTGTGTGGACAAGTTAGGGTTAGTCGGACACAAATTAGATTTCTTTTTACATGCATGTAGACATTAAAATTAAGTTGCATTTTTCAATAAAAGTTAGCACTATGTCAGGCATGTTATAGCTATACAGAACTCCTAACTGAAGTTATCTGAAGTCAGGGCGGTCGGGTAGCCTAGTGGTTAAAGCGTTCGCTCGTCCGGCGAAGACCCAGGTTCAATTTCCGACATGGGTACAATGAGTGAAGCCCATTTCTGGTGTCCCCCACCGTGATATTGCTGGAATATTGCTAAAAGCGGCGTAAAATCATACTCACTCACTATCTGAAGTCCTTCACTTTACTTGCTCTCTCCCTTTATGTGGTTCTTATAGGAGGGTCCACCTTATTTCAGTATGTAGTGACATATAGCGTTTCTACTCCACTTACTTGAGAAGACTTGCATGCTGGCGGTTGTGTTGTCGGGCGCTGAGTAACGGATCAGTATGTCACATGTTCCATTAAAGGTTGTACCCCCAGGAAACACTATATTTGTCTTGATAGTTGACTGAAATATTCATTCAAATCTATTACAATGGAACTTCATAAGTAATTACCGACCATGTCATATTTGGTGCAGTAGCTGGGACAAGACTGTTTTGTAAGAAACTCATTTTTTTCTTTACAAGCATCCAAAACAAATTGGAAAGACCCACAACTCATTTTTACTTCAGGACATCAAACCAATAATTTATTATTGTTCTAAAACCAGTGGTAAAATAATTCCCCTGGGCCCCCAAAATATCAAATGGTTGGTCAGATACTTTAGTTCGATTTACCATAAGGACAAGTGATACAATAACTATAATCAGGACTACTTTGAATCAACATCACCACAATCAATCATCTCAAGAATCAACATGACCACAAACAATCATCTCAAGAATCATCATGACCACAAACAATCATCTCCACAAACAATCATCTCAAGAATCAACATGACCACAAACAATCATCTCAAGAATCATCATGACCACAAACAATCATCTCCACAAACAATCATCTCAAGAATCAACATGACCACAAACAATCATCTCAAGAATCGACATCACCATAAACAATCATCTCAAGAATCAACATGACCACAAACAATCATCTCAAGAATCAACATGACCACAAACAATCATCTCAAGAATTGACATGACCACAAACAATCATCTCAAGAATCAACATGACCACAAACAATCATCTCAAGAATCAACATGACCACAAACAATCATCTCAAGAATCAACATCACCACAAACAATCATCTCAAGAATCAACATCACCATAAACAATCATTAACATTAACAATCCCCCCCTTAACAATCCTCATCACCATAAACAATCCCCCACTTAACAATCCTCATCACCATAAACAATCATCCCCTTAACCATCATCATCACCATAAACAATCCCCCACTTAACAATCCTCATCACCATAAACAATCAGCCCCTAACGATCCTCATCACCATAAACAATCATCCCCTTAACAATCCTCATCCCCATAAACAATCACCCCCTTAACAATCCTCATCACCATAAACAATCAGCCCCTAACGATCCTCATCCCCATAAACAATCACCCCCTTAACAATCATCATCACCATAAACAATCCCCCACTTAACAAGCCTCATTGCCAAAAATAATCACCCCCTTAACAATCCTCATCACCAAAAGCAATCATCCTAAAAATCACCATCACCATAATCAATCATCCCAAGAAGCAACATCACCATAAACAATCATCATCTCCACGATAATTCATTACCGTAAACAAGCATCACCTCTTATATTAAGAATAAGCATCTCACATATGTATAAACACCAATCACCTCCATATAAACCTCACACATCATTATCAAGCATCACTGCAGCAATCTGCATCACCACCCTTACCATCATCATAAACATCATTCATATCTCCACGAGCAGCAACATAACAATATCTTAATTTGACACGTTACAGATAGAACATTCATAATATCATTGGGATTAACCCACCGCTGTTATTTTCCCTTACCCCAAACCCCAATTTGGCATATCCATTTCCAAAGTATCCAGGTATGTCTCTCTGGTTCGTAACCCCAAGGCTATCCTCGAATTCTGTATGGATGAAGTGAATGTCTGGCGAGAAGTATCCTGGGGCAACACTGGAATTGGGACAAAGTGCTTATTTAGTTAACATGATATATGTCAGTGGACTTGAAGAAGTTGTAGTATCAATGAAGACAGATGACATATTGATTTCAACTTCTTTCAACTTCTATATGATATATGGTACCAAATTTTCTGTCAGATCCACTATTAACTTTAGTGTATTGTAATACCGACCCCTATTGGAGGCCTGGACCTTATTCCATCTTTATCTGTGATGAGAAGTGAAACTGCTGATACAGTCCGCTTGTAAGAGAGGCAGGCTCTGAATAGAGTCAGCTTGTAAGAGAGGAAGGCTCTTAATAGAGTCAGCTTGTAACAGAGGCAGGCTCTGAATAGAGTCAGCTTGTAAGAGAGGAAGGCTCTTAATACAGTCAGCTTGTAAGAGAGGAAGGCTCTTAATAGAGTCAGCTTGTAAGAGAGGAAGGCTCTTAATAGAGTCAGCTTGTAAGAGAGGCAGGCTCTGAATAGAGTCAGCTTGTAAGAGAGGAAGGCTCTTAATACAGTCAGCTTGTAACAGAGGAAGGCTCTTAATACAGTCAGCTTGTAAGAGAGGCAGGCTCTGAATAGAGTCAGCTTGTAACAGAGGAAGGCTCTTGATACAGTCAGCTTGTAACAGAGGCAGGCTCTGAACAGAGTCAGCTTGTAACAGAGGCAGGCTCTGAACAGAGTCAGCTTGTAACAGAGGCAGGCTCTGAATAGAGTCAGCTTGTAACAGAGGCAGGCTCTGAACAGAGTCAGCTTGTAACAGAGGCAGGCTCTTGATAGAGTCAGCTTGTAACAGAGGCAGGCTCTTGATAGAGCCAGCTTGTAACAGAGGCAGGCTCTGAACAGAGTCAGCTTGTAACAGAGGCAGGCTCTTGATAGAGTCAGCTTGTAACAGAGGCAGGCTCTGAACAGAGTCAGCTTGTAACAGAGGCAGGCTTTGAACAGAGTCAGCTTGTAACAGAGGAAGGCTCTTAATAGAGTCAGCTTGTAACATAAGCATGTTTTTCATAGAGTCAGCTCATGACAGAGGAAGGCTCTTAATAGAGTCTGATTGTAACAAGGTGAGGTGAGGTGAAATTGGGTTTAACGTCGCATCCAAGTTTTTTGCACTTATATAGCGACATGCATGCATGTGTGTGTGGGGGGGGGGGTGGGGTGGGGGTGGGGTGTGTGTGTGTGGGGGGGATGTGGGGGGCCTGATGCTGATTTATAATGCTAGCACACTGAGATACCATGCCACAGTTTAACACGAATACCCCACTCAGACACAGTATACTGACTCCGAGCCAACCAGTCCTTGTTTTAGCCCCATAATGCCGAGCGTCATACAGGGTAACAACAAGTACCATCTTTTAACGTCTTTTGGTATGACGCGGCCGGGGATCGAACCCCGGACCTTCTACTCTCCGTAACATAACCATGCTAATTTAGTTTGCTAACCAAACTATTTAGATCTATAGCCAAAAACATTTGCATTTATGACGGTTGCAATATATACGTGACACAGTATAAACTATAACCTTAATGATAATCATATTTAATTAGATCTATAGACTACCGTAATACCCCAAAACACAAGAATTAAAATAAATAAAATATAGCACTTACACACATTTTTAAGGCTGGTTATCAGTCATTATGGCTGTCTTAGCCCATTCATGTGTAAAATCACAATATACCTACTTTTAATACTGTTTATGAACCCATCACTGTTATAATGGAATCCTTTGTCCCAACAGGGAACCCGTGCTCACACAATTCTCAACGAAGGTGAACGAGACATGCAAGACGAGCGATAAATCACTTCCGGGTGTTTGCTCTGCCGCCATGTTGGGAAAACCTTGTTTTGGAGTTTGACCTTGGGGTCATGCATAAATATTAAGAGAGGTCTATGGAACAGCATTCACTCACAAAGAACACATCATGACACAAGGCATACTGTCCATGACAACCCGAGACAGGCAACGTACAGTGCTCATCGGCATGCTCCATCGTCAAAGCCCAATGTTTAATATCGGTGGTACATACCTGTCACACTTCCTGCCCTGGATGTTTGGCCGACAAGAGCACTGTCCACTTGCCTTGTTACACGTGGGTGAGGAGGCCCCGCCCAGGTCACACGCACACGGGGAACAGCCTACACAGCAAAGACACAAGAAGCTCAACAATATCATGCATTTATTTTTAGTGCACTGCCAATATTAAATTCCATGATTTAATTACTTCAGGCTATTTTCTTTTTTATGAAACTTCACTTATCTCCATATTTCCTCTCTATAGGCAAATCAAAAGAAATCTTTCTCAGTACTCTCATATCACTTTAAAACCTGCGTGCAAGGCCTTTTTATTTTTTAATGTGAAGTTTACATGATATACAGATTAACATTGGACGAGAGGCGGTTACATGATCGCTAAAATGAAGTTCATAAGTGTATGAATAACACATTTTGACGTTCATACATTTTTCACGAGACTGAAATGACGTAAACACTGACAGATTACTTTCACATTTCTGGAGAAACCCCTGGAAATTCCCTAGCACAAATATAAATACAGAAGCGTTGTTTCTTATCATTTAGAGCCTTTAAACTTAGGGTTTTTGCATACATTGGGATAAGTCAGAGAGTTTGACTGCATGCCTATTCAAGGATATCCTCACTACAGCCCATCCTAGAGAACAAAATGAAGAAAAGCACATCCAAAGTATCGTAGTATCGACTCGATACTTGTCTTGACTACAGCGACAGTCGACAGCAATCACTGAATTTACCATAGTATCCATTGGACACATCTTTACAATCACTTTTCAATGACAGTCAATCGATCAGTGATGACTTATGAACACATGTAATAGCCACAGGTTCATGAAAAACTTCGGAAATCTCTCCCGATACGTTTATCGTGTAGCCATTTTCACATCTTTTACTTGATGCAAATGTATTACGACATGCTGTCATTATGACTGACTTAATTACTGAGGTAGTTCATAACAGACCTTTCTCCTTTCATGATGATATTATTTGAATACATTTGTCGTAAAGAAACTTAAAAAAGAGCATGTTGAGCAGACATACGCTCATGTCACCTCTCATTTTGAGGAACTATTTTATTTGGTGATACAGCTTGTAGTTGTATGGCTTTCAGTGTAAACATAAATTCACTTGCTTGATAACGGTGTTAGAACCTACACCGAAACGTCGCTCTTAATTGTAATAAAGAAGTTGTTCATCCATAAATTCTTATCCTTACTTAGTACTCCAACTTCTAGATGCCTATCAAAGAAGTGTAAACATAAATTCACACATGCTAAATGTAATTGTGTATAGATCTGGGTTTATATGCTTTGAGGTAAAAAATAGTGATATAACATGACAGTGGCCATGTTGGAAGGGGCATCTCATAATCTCCTGAGCTGGCAATCACATGGCTTTATGAAGCTACCAGACAAAGTGTTTCAAGCAGCAAAAGGTTTATGGGATAAGAACTTGTCAAATTATGATGCATTATTGACACAGGAATATTCAGGGGTTTTAGACCTGTAGAACTATGTTTTCACGTCCCCATAAATTTATGACTTAGTTGGAAAATTCTGGAAATGTTTGCAATAAACGACATCCTCACACTATCTAGTTGTAGCGTCTCCAAGTAAACATCCACATTGTTTATTAATAGCGGACAAACATATTGCCGCAAGATTAGGGAACCCATAAGCACAGGAAAAGGGAGGAGAGGAATATGTGGACACATACCATTACTGTCATTTGCTGCCAGGCCATAGAAGCCATCCTTGCATGTATCACATCTCCGCCCCTGTACATTCGGCTTGCAGGAACACTGGCCTGTTGCATCGGGCACACAGGTCTGATTGGCTCCCACTGTCCCAGCCACGTCACACCCACAAGCTGCAGACATTACACAACACATACTAGTACATGTGATACTCAGCTACTGAAGTGTGTGACATGTCTAGCTTTACTGATGTACTGTAATGGCAATTCACATGATTCAGTTTTCTGTGATAACTTGCTCCCTAACTCACTCACTCACTCACTCACTCTAAACCACTCAATGACCCACTCAAACACCCTTAACACAGTTACTCAACAAAACAGGGATCCCCGCCTCCCAAGCCATCCCTAACTCACTCACAAAAAACAGGGACCCACCAAGGCTCCCCTAACTCACTCACTCACTCAACAATTAGTGACCCACTCAAGAAAATTAGTGACCCACCCAGGCACCCCTAACTCACTCAATCAACAAGACAGGGACCCACCCAGGCACTCAACCACCCAGTGACTCACAAGCTAGCCCTGACTCACTCACTCATCCACCCTGTGACCCTTCCAGACATCCTTCCTTCATTCACCCAACCTACCAATGGCCCACCACGCCACCCCTAACTGACCTCCCCAACCTCCAAGCTATCCTTCTGGTATTCACTCAACCGTCAAGCAACCCAACCAGTGACCTACCTCATTCGCTCAATCACTCAAACCCCCACTTATACATCCAGCCACCGATCTCAAATTGCACAACCACCAAGCCACCCATCTCTCGCTCACTCACTCACTCACTCACTCACTCACACTTCAAATACCGTTTTTGTTATTTTTTTAACGCCACACTCAGCAATATTCCAGCTATATGACGGTGGTCTGTAAATAATAAAGTCTGGACCAGACAATCCAGTGATTGACATCATGAGCATCGATCCACGCAGTTGGGATACGATGACATGCATCAACCGAGTCAGCAAGCCTGACCACCCAATCCCGCTAATCGCCTTTTACGGCAAGCATGGGTTGCACATGCCACGAGGAGAGCCTGGATATGATGGCGTAATACAATATAAGAGTTAATGGAATCGAAGACTTTCAGATTGTCTGTGATTCCTTGACACGGCTGACTGCTCCCTTACCTGTACACCCGTCAGAGTTGGCCTCGTCCAGGTTGTAGAAGTCCTGCTTACACTGGTCACACTTGGTACCCTGCACATTGGCCTTGCAGTAGCAGTCTCCGGGGTTCTGTACACAACACATCCTGTATGTTCAGCCACCTTCTCATCATGTTACACATGTGCACTCAGTCACATTGTCCTTATAACAATCACTATGCCATCATGGTATAACAATCACATCGCCATCATGTAATAGCAATCACAATGCCATTATGTTATAACAATCACATTGTCATCATGTTATAACAATCACATTGTCATGTTGTAACAATTACATTGTCATTACATTATAACAATCACATTGTCATCATGTCATGTTATAATAATCACATTGTCATGTTATAACAATCACATTGTCATCATGTTATAACAATCACATTGCCATCATGTTATAACAATCACATTGCCATCATGTTATAACAATCACATTGTCATCATGTTATAACAATCACATTGTCATGTTGTAACAATTACATTGTCATTACATTATAACAATCACATTGTCATCATGTTATAACAATCACAATGTCATTACATTATAACAATCACATTGTCATTATGTTATAACAATCACATTGTCATTTCATTATAACAATGACATTGTCAGTATGCTGCTATACATGTGTATACAGTGACATTGTCATCACATTATAACAATCACATTATCATGTTATACATGTTTATTGTCACATTGTCACCATGCTATACATTAGGTATAGTCACATTGTCACCATGCTATACATTAGGTATACAGTCACATTGTCATCATGGTATACATGTGTACAGTCACATTGTCATCATGTTGTACATATGTATGCAGTCAAATTGTTATGTTATAACAATTACATTGTCATTACATTATAACAATCACATTGTCATAATGTTATAACAGTTACATGTCATCATGTTATACATAGGTATACAGTCACATTGTCATGTTACACATGTTACTAGTCACATTGTCACCATGCTTTACATATGTATACAATCACATTTTCATCAGGTTTATATACATGTGTATACTGTCATCTCCACTTAGAAGTGAAAAGTGGAGGTACACATTAGTCAGTGATTATAGAAAGTGACACTGATGGGTGTACAGTGACATCATATTGTTACATTACCATATTTTCTTGAGTATAGTGCTCACTTTTTTTCCAAAAAACACAGCTGTGTAGAAGGGGGTGCGCATTATACACGAATTATGAGTTTGGATGTTTTTCCCCCCCATGGAAAGACATTACAGTGAGCACGAAACACCGGAAATACCATGTCAACAAGTCCATACTGAAGTATGCAAAATAATCATGTAATTACACTGTCTGGCTTTAAAAAGTGTTCTTTGTATATCTGGACTTATGTTTGTAACTTATTTCATTAATTTTATTCAAAATTCCTTTTAATATTGTTTTTATTAATTTCGGCGAAATTGTGTGTGAAGCGATCGGAAGATCGCACAACTCACCGTTATTAACAGCAACCACGGTCAGAATACCGCTATTGACACCTTGAAATGAACTTTAGTTGACAGAGAATGGATACATATATCATAAATGACATACTTTGACTTGTTAAAAGTCATATTTTTTTTTTTTTGACGATTCTATGTCAACATGAAATCCTCGCGATCACGCGATCATGTGCACGTGAGCCTTGACGTTGACTGGTCAGACTGGTTCCATGTAAAAAATAATACCCGGGAATAGCGATCAGCTGCTTGGCTTAGGGTTATTATTATTTTACATATGTTTAGTAAAGGCTGCATCTAAATTAACAAGATATTGGAATATATTATTCCTGATATAAAAAATAGTTTCAGATACTATTTTTGCCAATCCTTGCATTAAAAATCCTGTAAAGTTATATTACTGGGTGTGTCTTGACTGAATCACCGGTCGATTCCAAGAAAACGTGTGTACAGCTGATTGCTGTTTCCAGCTTAGTTTACGAGAAAATACACAAGGTAATCTTAATCCTTGGATATAAAACAATGCCTAGCAGAACAATAAATACTATTTAAACGGTAAATAAACATGTCTGGTGATTTTTTATCTCAAATTTGGAATTTGTACTGACGAAGTTTCTCATCACCCGATCGTTTGCCGGACTTCGCTGAAAGGGTACGGTGTAATTTTTTTCTGCGCATAATATTCAAATTTCTTTTTTTCAAAAATATTGAACCCGCTAGAAGGGGGTGCACATTATACATGGGTGCGCACTATGCTCAAGAAAATACGGTAATAGTATATATAGAAGCTACATTGCATCAGGGGAGGTGCACTATTCATATGGATTATGGCAAGTCATCAATAACCAAGACAAGTGTCCCACAAATAACTTCAACACAAAGCTAAGTTCTAAAATTAAGAAAATCATTCTCCCAGCAACAGAAACCAGAAACATTTTGGACAACTAATTTCTGCAGTGCAACCTTATTGCATACTGGTTCCCGGGCCTTGTACACTTGGACAATGCTCTGCAGGTAAACAAAAACCTGCAGGTAAACAAAAACTGATCTGCAACACTAAA
The DNA here is from genome assembly GCF_022045235.1 of Haliotis cracherodii. Taxonomy (NCBI): domain Eukaryota; kingdom Metazoa; phylum Mollusca; class Gastropoda; order Lepetellida; family Haliotidae; genus Haliotis; species Haliotis cracherodii. Next base: position 56,709,082 of record NW_027266264.1, read on the forward strand.
TGAGAGTGTTAAACAATACCTTGTTCCCTGGGAGGGCAGTGTCGTTGTTCATGACGCAGTCCCCTTGGATGCCTGACCAAATGTTGACGGTGGAGCCGGCAGCATTACAGCCACACAGGACACAGGCCTGAGGGTCAGTCTGGGCCCTGTCCATCGGCCGGAAGTAGTTAGGCAAACACTTCTCACAGTTAGTTCCTGCAGGGAGAAAACTCGTTTGAGGACATTTCAAGAAAACATTCTGAGAATCCAGAAATATAAATTTTAGAAGCATGGGGATGAGATTGTGAAAATATGAGATGTCACAATGTCATTTCTTTCTGCAAATAAACATAAATTTCACTTACAATAAAAAATATCATGATACTACATTGGTCTGGTTATTTAAACGAACACGGAATGTTTATTGAGTTATGAAATAAAGTGCAAAATGTGTGAATCTTAGAAATGATTATTTTAACATCAGTTTTCACTTGAAAAACTGCAACACTGTTCTTAAGTACTGGTAATAATTATCCAAGGTGGATAATCATGAATGGGGGCTGAACACTCATGTCTGTATTACAACATTTATCTTACAACTAACTGGTTCAAGATGTCATTGCTAATTAGCATTCTAAATATAAAACATGCCTGTCACGTCGGACTGCACCAGCACGGCTCTCTTGCCTCGTGGGATTGAGCAAGCGCCTATAGGTCAATGAAGGTCTGTTCCGTTGCGTTCAAAGTAACAGAGATATAGATAGGATCCATGCAACAGAATCCCCTCATAATAACGGCCCCCCAAAATTTTAAACACACCTCCTTAGAGTGGTCCATAATTAGGGGGCTCACACTATCAACCACTGGTTTACCTGCTCAAGACCCCACAGTTCTCCACAGTTCTCCAACAGCCAGGACACTACCAATGTTTCTCAAGTACAGTGCGCACCTAAGCATAATGCACACACCCCTCTTTGGGATTCAGTATTTTGCAAAAAAGGATTTTTTTAGTATTATGTGAAGAAAAAACTACATCCTATCCCTTCAGCAAATTGAGGGAAAAGTGCATCGTGACTACTGCTATGTCTACCCACCGGCTGTGTTGTCCTGACAGTTGATGCACTGGCCTCCACCGATCTGCTTCCCTGCCGTGTTCAGACTCTGGTTGTTTGTCTCCACCTCGCTGGAGTACGTACACTCCGTGGAGTGGTTGAAACAGTTGCATGCTGGAACAAGGAGAATCACACTGTACCAGGCACAGAGACACCTCATCAGACTTCCATTTTGGAAATGGCAAATGAAAACCTCATTCTACTGTTCATTACTTTACTGACGGAGATACAATAAATAACTGATGGTGACGACTACCGATATAAGGCCACAACAAGTCAGTCTTTGGATTTTCATCCAAATCTTTGCCAAATGTCAGATGGTAGACACTAATTTTTAAAAACATTTTTTTAAACAATCTCATCAAGACATGTACATTAAGTGATGGATGAAGCAAGAATGTTTTGTAGGACTATGTATATGGTGTAGTTCACCAAGTTAAAAGGAGGCAGCACACATCGCAAGGCGCCATTGATACTGCCCATTTCAATGATTAAACATCAGATCCTTGTTGTGCAACCTTTACAAAAAAACTTCATCAATAAAAATAAGAACAATTTCAATTTAGTTGGTTTGTTCCACATTCTACCAACCCGACCGGTTGAGTTATGATGAAACATAGAATGTCATCCATTGTATCATGACGTCACAGCATTCTGCATGATGTTATCGCCTTGCAGACTAATTTTATGTCTATCTCACAACTCTGAAAGTTTACTTTGAGAGAGAGTCCAAAAGAAAATTACTGATAACTTTTGTATTTTTCAATGTCTTATATCGCGAGGAAGTGTTATGCCCATTGTAGTGGCAAGTTGTTCCTAACAAGCCACACAAGTGCCACGGTTTGATGAATTGAGAGGGGAGCAAGACTTGCTTAATAGTTCTGCATCCTCGTGGTATATGTCGGCCGGCTACCCCTCTGCAGCTGACATGGACTTCAATGTTCTTAGCAGAGACCATATAATCTATCATATGATCTCTGCTCTTAGGTAGAGCCTCAACCATTAAAAGTCCATCGCACCATACTTAAACACCTGCTTTCCAGTTTGTGATATTGAGAATTCAACATCCAAACATGTAATACTCAATAACACCTGCAAATCTGAAAACATTGCTCATACTATTAACCACTAGTTTGCCTTGCCCACATTCAATTATTTATAGGCTGCTTTGCTGTGAATGGCATATTGATGACTGCATACCTTCACAGGCTACACCGTACTGCCAGGCTTTCTGGTTGTAGAAGGGGAGACAGCGCTCACAGAACTGGCCCACTGTGTTGCCGCCACACACACATTCGTAGATCTGGGTCTGTGCACTGAGTACACAGTCTGTGGCATGGCCGTTACACACACACTCCGCCATCACCTCAAGCTCTGATATGGCGAAGTGTTGCTGAAAGATAGACATGACATCTCAATTACTTTCAGATCCGAAAGGACAGAAGAGTCGCTAAAATATAGACATGGTTTCTTGATTACTTTCAGCTCCGAAAGGACAAAGAGTCGCTGAAATATAGACATGGCATCTCGATTACTTTCAGCTCCGAAAGGACAAAGAGTCGCTGAAATACAGATATAATGTCTCACAGAAAAACAATCTGATGGTCAGTTTGACTTACAGTTTTTTTGTACGACAAACAATGACCATCAGTCATTTATTTCGTATATGACATTATAAAATGTACAAGCTTTAAATAATAATGACTCCCTGAATACAATCCGATCTCGGCAATGTCAGACAGGTCCATTTTTTAATGAACGGTGGGGGGGGGGATAAAGTCTTGTATTTCCAGAATATTCTCACAATTTTCCTGTCAAACATCTGTACCATTTCTCCATATACTGATTGTCATATCTCTTCCACTTTTGGCTGCAATCGTTTGGCCATTGCGTTTATCTGTGTTACCCAGCTACATCTATGGGGAATAACTCATAAGATACTCCCCTCTCAAAAATAACTTGTCGTCTAACTTACGTCAACAAGTTGTGAGAGCGGAGAGCATGTTCCAATCTCCAGATATGATGTAATTTTATTCATTTTTTTGTCATTTGTCATTTATATATAACGCATTGTTCTACCCCTATCAGGAAATCTGGCAATTCCATTGGCAGGGATAAGAATGGATAATTTCCTTTTCAGCTGAAACCTCTTTGCAATGGAGCGTGGTCCATAATTAGTGGGTGTTTAGGGGTAAGCCATGAGATTTTAATAAATTTGTGGTCACTAAAACATGCGGAAATTTGCAGATCCGCGGAAGATTCTCACCCCTGCATTGGTTTGTCCATACAACGTGAAGAAACAATTCATTTTGATGTAGACCCCCAAATCATGTCACTGACACTGACCTCAAATATTGATTCAATACATGATCAGATGATGAATACTGACTTGTCTGCTAGTAAACAAGATGGCTTCTGATACAACATTTTACGGTTCACAGCAAAGTTACTGTAACGAAACAGAGGACAGTTTAAAGACTCTCTGAATTTGTATTGCATTTTGTTATAACAAAACAAAATGTTTACTCTTGATCAGGTTAACATGTGAAAACAAAGACCCATGGGCCCAACCCCTACAGGGCTCTGACCGGCCCTTGGCCTGCTGCCTCGTTCCGATCAGACAACCTCAGGCGTCGGGTCATCGGGTCCTTGTTTTTGCATGTTGACCTCATCAAGATTAATTGTTATATTCAGTCAGGTGAGCTCACAAAGAAGGTGCTGATTTCTATTTGTCAGTGATCAGCACTTATAAGACAGCTTAGAACAGTTGAGATACTGACTTCATTCTTTCCTAGTAGCCTAGAATTGCTTTCCATTTATTTGTCTTTTACAAATCAAATGAAACAGTGTACTCAATGATGATCTGATTTTGATTTCTAAACATTCAGAGCTTTCTGTTTAAACCCATCATTTACAAGGTAGAGAGATGCTATTCATCAGTTGGTCCAACTTAGACTAACATATCGGCTTGGTTAAAAAGTAATAGTGATTGAGTGAGTGAGTTTGGTTTAACGCCGCTTTTAACAGTATTCCAGTTATATCACGGCGTGTCAGCTTAATGAGGGAGGAAAGCCCCAAGTGATGCAGGTCTCAGACGTTTACCACTTCGGTGAAACCCACGAGCACGGGTATGGTGCTGACAAACCTAGAGACATAATTGGGGCGAACCGGGGTTCGAACCCACAATAATAGGTTTCTGGTGTGCCCAAGGTACGCAACTCTGCACAGCGAATCGCAGCGCCTTAGACGACTGGGCCACCCGTGCCCCCTAAGAAGTAATAGTCAGTAATAGACTTCTCAATGTATTTGTGAGTGCTTGAGTATGGATTTACTCCGCTTTTTGCACTATTCCAGCAATATCATGGCAGGGGACCCTAGAAATGGGCTTCACACATTGTACCCATGTCGGGAATCAAACCCGGGTCTTTGGCGTGATGAGCGAACGCTTTAACCACTAGGCTACCGGACCACCCCCTCAATATATTTGTAACTAAATAAATCAATGATCATTTGATTATATACATCATCACCATTAACCTGAATTTACATAATTTCTAATAAAAAACTGATGACATGACATAATTTCAGTCTGTGACTTTAGCCACTTGTCAGTAGCCAGAGTCTAGTAAAATGTCTTTCAGTCTAGTAACCTTTACTATTACAAGTCCACTTATTAACCTATGTACTGAAGATGATGTCAAGTGTCAGGGTCAGGCGTGAAGACTCACATGATTTGGGGCACAGATTGTAATTATATAGTAGAATATTGTTATATATAGAAACGGACTCCGTCTGTCCGTCCGTCACGTTTCGTTTCCGGAGCATAACTCAGAAACCGTTTAATATTTGTTCATGACACTTTGCAGGTCTGTCAAGTACATGCTGAACTGGTGCATTTTGCTATTTAGAAATTTTAGAAATTTTTATTTTTTACATTTCCATGGCAACAAGATGGACTTAGGTTTCCAAACTCTTTTTTTTACAATTTCCATGACAAATTCCACCTCGGTTAAAAAAGGTTAGGGTTTGTTTAGATTTAATTAAGTCATAAATTCTGCAACAGGGGCGGAGGATATAGCCACGTTAGTGGCAAACTCTTGTTTGAATTTCATTAATAATCAAAATTACATTGACTGTCATTGAGACAAGCAATCATGTGCTCCTTTGAAAATACATATATTTTCATGTCATGATTTAACAATACCACTGATGAGAGATGACAATACACTGCACTGCCAAGTTAGCAGCCTGAAGCGTGACAATGACGTTTATTGATTCTGGATTGTACAGACCCTAACACCTGTTACCAAGCCAGATCTTTTGTTTGTTGTAAGCACATAACTATTGTATGTGTCTAGTGGAGGAATCAATACTTTCTTTACCTGTCACAAAGGCTTCATACACCGACTTAACTGGCGTTTGTAGTAATTAACAATGAAAGTTATATTAATTTTTATTACAGAATGCAAGGCATTCTCACAGGGAGACAGCCATGGCAACGAGGTTAGGCCACAGTAAATGTCTTCTTTGGAATATCCTCAAAAATTTCTCATAGAATTTTTCTGATTATGAAAAGGTTACAGTGGATGCCAAAACTAGGACTCAACAGATGTAATTAGGTCCTATTACCTAAATTCAATGGTATCTCAACAGTAAATGTTATCATTTGAAAATGACTGTCACCACATTCTGATAAAATACACATGAAGTCCTAAAACTATTATTATTTTTTAATAACTTTTTTTTCAGAATTACATGCACTAACTGTAGTATCATTAAAAACAGATACATTTAACCCGTGAAGATCTGGATTAGAATTGTTTTTCAGCAACCCATGTTGCGAGAAGTGACTAACGGGATCGGGTGGCCAGGCTCACTGACTTGATTGATGCATGTCATTGTATCCATTTTGCATAGATAGATGTTTATGATGTGAAGCATAATGATTGTCTGGTCCAGACTCGATTATTTACAGATCGCTGTCATATAGCTGGAACATTTAAACAAACAAACAAACAAACATATAGCTACATGTAATATAAATACCCTAGATCATCGATCATCAAGACAATCCCCTCCAGCTTAAAACTACCCGGTAATCATATTCCCAAGACTGTCCGAAGACATCCATCAGAGAGGGTAACAGTGCTTGATGAAATGCCTTGTTTCTATGGAGTCATTGTTGTAAACATTGCAAGACTCAAGAAAACTCAAAGCTTTGCATGACTGTGTACTTACAAAGCGAAGTGCTTCTGGGCTGAGAGTCCTTTCAATTTCATAGAACTCAATTCGGATATAGCGGGCTCTTGTCCATTCCTGAAAATAAAAATTGCCAATGCACAATTATTCCAATATTATATTTTAATTGTGATATTGGATACATATTTGAATTTCTCAGTACCTCAATCAATCACTTCACAGTTTCATGCTATGGTTTTTGCTTTACTTGTTTTGTTTCATATAATACCCACATGTTATACAAAAAATACTTAAAGATTTACTCTGCATACCTAAAAGAAATTGTAAAAATGAATTTCAAAAAGACAATTGACTCTCCCAGAAGCAAATCTTGGATTGAAGAAAAAGACAAATAAGATTAATGGTGAAATCAGAAGCTGTGCCGATAAGCAGATATATAAGGAGAAATGGAGAACCATAGACGATCTTACCCTGAGTTCACTTGGAACAGCAGTGAAATTAAACTGAATCTGAAACAAAAAGTGTGTCAGTGTTTGACAGCTTTATCACAGGCTTCTCTTGAATGAATAATGTCTTATTGATGCTCTAATCTCTATTCATGCTAATGTGGTCATTATTTTACAATCGATGTACCATCAGGTAGGATGCAGTCAGTATTTAACGATACCATCAGGATGCATGCAGTCAGTACTTTACAATACCATCGGATAGGATGCAGTCAGTATTTTACAATACCATCAGGTAGAATGCAGTAAGTATTTAACGATACTGACAGGATGCATGCAGTCAGTATTTTACAATACCATCAGATAGGATGCAGTCAGTATTTTACAATACCATCAGGTAGAATGCAGTCATTATTTTACAATACCATCAGGATGCATGCAGTCAGTATTTTACAATACCATCAGATAGGATGCAGTCAGTATTTAACGATACCGTCAGGATGCATGCAGTCAGTATTTTACAATACCATCAGATAGGATGCAGTCAGTATTTTACAATACCATCAGATAGGATGCAGTCATTATCTTACGATACCATCAGGTGGGATGCAGTCATTTTTTTACAATACCATCAGATAGGATGCAGTCATTATCTTACAATACCATCAGGTAGGATGCAGTCAGTATTTTACAATACCATCAGGTAGGATACAGTCTTTATTTTACAATACCATCAGGATGGATGCAGTCAGTATTTTACAATACCATCAGGATGGATGCAGTCAGTATTTTACAATACCATCAGGTAGGACATGTAGGATGCAGTCATTATTTAACAGTACAATCAAGGGAGATGCAGTCTGTATTGTATCCAACCTGTAGTAAGTGCTTTGACCACACGTTCAGTGGTGCATATGGTGCACAACAAATGTCAATTAATATTATAATGCCGTATTCGACGTAATAAGCGCCCCCCTCTAATAAGCGTCCACGTCGATATTTGCTAATATATTGGCTAGTGAACAATCTCAATTAGCACCCCTTCTGATTGATCAATGTACACAAGACTTATTTATTCGTGAATAATACGCACTCGTGTGTTATATGTACCCTTAATTATGGGCATTTAAGTCCTGGAAAAATACATCTGTCGTATATAAACATTTCAGGCTGTCAGCATAAACCACGAAATCTACGATCTTTTAACACCAAAATAATATTCTGAAAAAAAAAACCTATTTCTAATTTTGAGAGCGCCCTGGGCGCTTATTACGTCGAATACGGTAATCATTATCATTATTATAACAGTGAACAGTAACCCACATGAACCAAAACAACAGGAAATCATTTCACTTGAACTTTGAGATGTGTCCAGCAGTTGTAACAGTATTATTTACAAAGTTTCTAGTTTTCAAAGTGATATTGAACTGCTGTATGTATCACTGTCAACTCACAGTTTCAAAGGTGACAGCTGTGTTCTGGGTGTATCGTGAACACACAGCATCTCCAGGGACAGTGGGGAGGTCAGTCGGGGGCCTACTGAACTTGGACTGGCACTCCTCGGCAAAGTTGACCTTGTACGCCCATGGTGCATACCCCATTGTAAGGTTGTCTGACTTGTGGATCGCCATGAAGTTGGGCCTTTTGGCATCTCCCAACTTCAAGATAAGCAGTTGCACTGTGAACGACTGCAACAGATTTTAAAAGTATTTTACTCCCTTGAAAACATCACTATCTTTAAGTGGCACATTAATTGTTTGTTTGTCTGTCCTTTAACGCCACATATGGATTAACACCACTTTCAGAAATATTTCTGTAATATTATGGGAGGGGACACAAGAAATGGGCTTTGCACATCACACCCATGTGGAGAATCAAACCAAGGTCTTTGGCATTATGAGCAAACTGTTCAACCACTAGGCTGCCACACTACCCCTCAGGGACATTTGATAATGATAAGAAAGAAGAAAATAGCTTCCTCTACACAACCATGTGTGTTGTTGGGATTTCCATCCAGACATCATGAGATAGCATTCACATTGTCTCATCTTTCTGAGGTTTACTGTTGTTCTAAATGTCAACTCTAACCGGTCTTAGTCAACACGACAAGAGTATACATGCTACACTGATGTCGTGTAGAAAGGTCTGTGGCACTACCTTGGCACCAGGTGTTCACATGAGTCTGTTTTGAACAAGTTGTGGTTTTAACCTCAGCTTCAGAACTGTTTTCTGGTCTACATCTGGTGATTTGGCAAGTTCTTGCCAAAAACAAGGTAAAATTGTTTCCAACTTCAAGTTTTTTACTTTAATCTGTATTCAACAGAAAACAATATATAGTATCGTCTCTGTCACAGACATCCTAAATTGACTTCTCAACAATTTCTAATTTTTTGTCAAATGAAAAAGAAATTATTTCATTAAATATTTGAATAGGTAGAGAAATGCCCTTGAAATGCAAATCTAAATTGAAACATGTTAAATAGTTAAACAGAATAAACATTGTGGGGTGGGGGGATGGATGGGTAATTCCATCCTGGATATGGCATACTGGTAAATAAATCCTCAAATGGTCCCAAATTGCCCAAAATTTTGTAGTGATCATTGCTTTTGATCATTTCATGTAAATTCTTGAGATAGTTCAACGAGTTAATTGTGCATAAATGTGTGTGTGTCTGTGTGTGCATGTCTTAGTGTGTGTCTTTGTGTGTGTGTGTGTGTGTGTGTGTGTGTGTGTGTGTGCGTGTGTGTGTGTGTGTGTGTGTGTGTGCGTGTGTGTGTGTGTGTGTGTGTGTGTGTGTGTGTGTGTGTGTGTGTGTGTGTGGATTTATGCCAGTTTGTAGTGCTTGCCCACTGAGATACCATGAAATAGTTTAACATGGATACTTCACTCAGTCCTTGTTTTATCATTAACGAAGAAAGAAATGTTATTAATGGTGACAGATACAAAATAATAATGTAATGTCACCAAAACAGGTCCATATTTTCTTATACTAGATTAAAAACAAAACAAAACATTTTTTGTTATTGCCCAGGGCTTTGTACCATAATTGAATCCAAATTTGATGCATCAGTGATGCAATTCCCTTGTTTGAAATATATCATATATACCATTTTTAGGTGAACAATTGACTTGCCTTTGCATATGTGGAGCAGGATACCCTCACTTTCTTGTAAACACCTGGTATCATCACTATTTGATAGTGATTTATAATCATAATATTTGCGCATCAATATTACTTCCTGATGAATAATGAGTGTTTATGTATTTGTGGTTTAAAGATATCCATTTAACCAAGTTTCAGAAGTCTGTATTTTTAATCTGACTCGTTTTGCTAACAAAGTAAAATGCATCAGTATCAATTAAAGAACCTAATAAATATGAAATAAAAAACCGTACCTGACTTTTTTCCAAATGGTATAGAATTCTAATGATAGATGGTTCTAACAAGTTATAACCAAATCAAAGAGTCAATAAGTCTGATAAAGTCTCCTTGACATAATCAACTAAGTCGTGAACGATCACAAACAAAACTTATCGACTGTCCAAAGCAAGTCCAATCCAGTACAATTCCTTACCTGTCTGAGGTCGATGTAGATTACTGCATGTAAATTTGCAGTTGACTTCGGAAAGGCTGGAAGTGACAGATTCCCAGAGTTGATGATGGAGTCGAAGTTAGTGCTCTGCCATTTAGTGTCCGACTTGCCGTCCACCATGGCGCTCGGTGGGTGGACGGTGACGTTACTACATGTCATCTGTTGTCGGACTCTGTCCGCTTTGTCCACATCCTTGTGGTTATAGTAAGACTCCGGACCAAACTGACCACATGTGTACAATGCCTGGATTGGCCTGTTGAGAGCGACATTGACCGGTACTCCATTCACGACGCCCATGCACGTTAGGAACACCCCCACAGTCAGCAGCGATGTCGCCATTTCTACTGACCGTTTTTTCACTGTGTCGCTTCCGGTCATATCTTTTACATTCGGTTAAAATGTGTGTACTCCTTTCCACGATACGGACCTTATTGTACACACCTGTTGTTCATAAATATTTCCGCAATCGATTTACATACGGTGAGATTCTTGGGGCAGATGCGGTGTCTGTTTGTCGCGGTATCGTCTTTGGAAGTTCTGGAAGCGTTCTGATCTGTCTATTTACCGCTTGGTGTATACGGAGTTCATATCGGCTGATGATATGCGCAATAATCAATCAATATAGTTTTGAGTACTTTTGTTAGTCACGAACGTATTGTCGCGTTCAGTTTGCCATTATGTTTCATTTGCTATAGACCATTCAATGGTTAAACATGTGTTGCACGGTAATCGAAACTAGTGCGCATGCTCAGTTTGCTGTCTGAGTTGTACGTTTAAGACACACCCTAATGGACGGTATTGGACTTCTATTTCGAAACTTATGCGTCAGCTGAATAATAAAACATAAAAGGGTCGCAGGCAAGACGTTGATTGTTTTGCTGTCATTACGATAAAGGGAACATCAAAGTCAAAATAGTTATAGCCCTATTAAGGAAAATATTGTTTGGGTAACCAGTCATCACATGTGTTGTGCCATACGTCGATGTCAATAATACTAACATATCAATAACATAGCGGAAAAAAGACAGCTCATTACAGAGTGTAGCCCACATGGATGCAGTGATGTGGAGATTAACATAATCAATTACCCCGTTCACATGCACAACATTTACTAACGTAAGTAATTTTGCACACGTATAACTATACATACGTGCGTATGTGTAAATTTGCTATCAACTTTCTTGTGTAAATAAGGTATGTAAATTGTGTAAGGCACACATATTCGTCAGTCTGTTTAACACTTTCAACACAAAACAGGGTGTGTTCCAAACAAAGTTTTGACTCCTTGAAACCAAAAGAAAACACCGTCCGCTCAGCTCTGTATATACGCATAAAAGTTGGTAACTGTTGACAATTTGTTTGATGTTGGCAAAAGAACAGATATTGATCAGATCATCATCTTACGTTAAAATAAACGTTCACATTGCAACATATACACACTGTGCAAATTTACATTTACATTTGCACCTGCTCCAGACATGATGCAAATTTGCTCCTGGTGTAAATATACACACATGAGTAAACGCGTTCACATGACAAGTATACTCATTTATGTATTTCTACACACGTATGCACATATACACACAGATGTACAGAGGCGCATGTGAACGGGGTAAATGTCTCCTCTCTGTTGATTGGAATGCAGAAGCTGGAGCAGCATCTAGTCTTTTTGATTTCAGTTTTATTTCGTTTGTTTGTTTTCATTCTTGGCGCGCGGTTGGGAGGGTGAGTGGTTGGTTTAATGGTTTGATTTCACACGAGACCCGGGCCATGTCCTAAAGTGACGAAAAGCACCATTCGTCACCACTCGCATCTTTCTTGTATCTAGGGAATGGCAGGAGTTGGTCACGCAAGTAGGGTCGGTGCTCGGAATAATAACAAGAAGCAACTCGTAAATGAATGTTGTGGTTGGAGTGAGTATGGTTTTAGGCCGCTTTTAGCGATATTCCAGTGATATCACGGCGGGGGACACCGAAAAGGGGCTTCACACATTGTACTCGTGTCGGGAATCGAACCCGGGTCTTCGCGTGACGACCACTAGGCTACCCGACCGTGTGTGTGTGTGTGTGTGTGTGTGTGGCTGCTTGTACTAGTCAGGACTGATGCTGATGTATAGTGCTAGCTCACTAGGATACCATGCTGCAGTTTAACAGGGTAACAACAAGTACCATCTTTTAACGTCTTTTGGTATGATGCGACCGGTGATCGTGCTGCGGACCTTCCGCTCTCCGGGCGGACGCGCTACCACTGGACCACGGAGGCTGTCAAATTGTCTTGAAAGACATATTTAGGAGGTTGATGTGTATTTCCAAGGTAATGTCACGAAGGTTCATGTGTTTGATTCTATTTGTGATTTTCGAAAAGGACGATTGTCTTCGAGCAAGACTTGTCTTACGTCAAACTGAAGTCATATTCGCGAAATAGTTACTTTAACAACACTACTTACCCAAATCAAGTTTTATTATCTCGTTCAATCTGCCCATAAGTGTTTACCACGACTACACAGCGACAGGGACTCTGTTTCACACAGGGCACTGATTGCCAGTCTAGACGTGTGGAGGAAACAGCCGATGGAGGCTATAAAGGCTCGTCTTCAAATATTCCACTCATTTAATCACTCATGTAGGATATATCGACCATCAATAACTATATACTAGTATATGATGTATGTTTTATGAGGATGCGTATGTTCACAGACATTCTCTATACTATATGAATATATAAACAATGTAAACAACGGAAGATAATCCAACTGGTTTTATGGAATACGAGGTCTGGTGGAAAAGTTCTAAGCCTGACTAACTTTCAACTATGGACCATAACAAAGTGAACTTGTCAATGTAGTACATTGTTTGAGTAGTTCATTGCAAATGTATATAATTTTGGTCTGTTGAGGCCGTTTACATATTAGTGACATCCACTTAAACGTGATAGGGGCCCAAATGTACACAGAATTGGAAAAGAACGAGTACCGAGCAGTCATCAAGTTTTTTACTTCAGGGAAAAGTACTCCCCAAGACATTCATGACCGCATGTCACAAGTGTATTCCACTGTTAAATGTTGGGCATCTATGTTTAAGGCTGGTAGAACAAGTCTTGATGGTGACAGCTGGGCCTACTTGCACAAAGCGATCTTAGCGCTAAGATGATCTTAACTCCCATACTTTAACATAGGCTTACTATAGTCTCAGCGCTAAGGTCGCTTTGTGCAAGTGGGCCCAGGTCTGGACGTCCCTCAGTTTCCATCAAAGAAGATTCAATCAAGGCGACAGTAAAACTTATACTGTCAGGTAGACGTATTACCATTGATGAACCTTTATTGAAACTTTACGAAACTATTATTCATGAACATTTACAGATTGCCATAGTTTCTAAATCATGATCTCGACTTGTAAAATCTGCTGTGCGACAATGTGGGTTCGAAGAGCATCATCACCCTACATACTCGCTAGGCCAGGTACCATCTGGTTTCCATTAAATTAGAAGATACTATGTTTCCAATGTATAACTATGTACCTGTAGATTTAACCGCGTTAAAAAGAAATTTGGAACGTACAGTCTGTGGTTTCAAATGTTGAATTTAGAGTAAAATAATGCCAAATTCATGGTAAATTAAAATGTTTGTATTCTTAATTGTGCACAATATATGATGTCCCATCTGATTGCGACACTGATTTTTATCGTTAATCCTTGAACAAGTGACGAGTGTTTATTTATTTCAGAAGGTCGTAAGACCTTTATTTTCCAGCAAGCGTTTGCATCAAGTTTTCAATTTCAATTGTCTCTTCTGGATGTTTCACAGGTTGTAAGGGCACATCAACAGTTAAATTCTGGGATAAAAACATACCACTGTGTTTTCATGTTCCACTTGGCGGATTGAAATTGTGTGAGTGAGTTGGGTTTAACGCTGCTTTTAACATTATTACAGTTATATCGCGGCGTGTCAGCTTAATGTGGGAGGAAAGCCCCAAGTGATGCAGGTCTCAGACGTTTACCACTTCGGTGAAACCCACGAGCACGGGTATGGTGCTGACAAACCTAGAAACATAATGGGGGCGAACCGGTATTCGAACCCGCAATCATAGGTTTCTGGCGTGCCCAAGGGACGCAACTCTGCACAACGAATCGCGGCGCCCTAGACGACTGGGCCATCCGTGCCCCCAGGGGGATTGAAAAAAAGGAACACTATGTGATCATTTTCTTTTCATTTACCGATAGAAACAAACATAATGTTGAGAAAATACTGCAATCTATGTGACCCATGTTACAAACATTTAAATATGTATATATTCAAATGTGTAACAATCATTGTGCCTTTCGTACAATAAATAAATAGCTCATTTGAATTGATATATCAGTAGCATGGTTTGTGCTCATGTTATCAACTGTTAGGTTGCTAGTCAAGGCTTGTCTGTCAACAGACCGTTGTGATACGGTTTCAGAATACATGGTAAAGCCACCTTTACTCATCCAATATAGTACATATATTAACTGTTGATTGGGAACCATCTTAGTCAACAAGCCGAATGTGGTTACGGAAACATGCGAGTGGTGACGAAAATTTGGTCACGTTGGAGGTTAGGTGTCCCGCTACCGTCACGTGACTTAAATTGTCGTCCGCTTCATGTTTTAGACCATTTCCGGAAGATTGGGTTTCTACATCTTTTCTGAAGAATGCAAGGTTATTATTGGGTGGAAAAATCACCCAGATTTCGGATACAGCTTGGCGTAGTTTTCCTCCACACGTGCCTGCGTCCAGATCGGCAGCCTAGATTCAGATTGATGATCTGAGCCCAGATCTATAATCTCTGGCATGGCGTGGGAACGTTGACTGTCGTGGATGGATATAAAAATGCTAAAAACTATATGTCATTGATTCTCACCTGTGACCTGTATTAGCGAGGCATGTCCCGGGAAATAGTTACATTTCTCCGTGATGATAATGCCCCCGTTCGACCTTAGGACGCGTGTAGGAATCAGGATTACAAACTACAGAATAATGGAACTTGTCCGATACACTATGTTCCAATATTATTGTGAAATTATAATTTTGAAAAACAAGCCCCAGAGACGTCGAGAAAACAAAAAAAATGCAGTTGAACTGGATCGAGAGATAAGAGACATTTTGGAAAATGACCATTTGGTATACACGAGGAATCTGCTGGGACAATTCCAACTCGCATATTGAAAATAAAGAAGATGAAAGGGCAGATAACCAATTATTGAGGTAAGAAAGAATAGTTTTCAATCTCATTTTGAATTTCGCGTTTGTCTTCACAGAAAGTTCCTGTATATATTTTACGTACGCTTCATGACAATCGAAGGGTGAGTGTAGTTCTATGCCGCTTGTAGCACTATTCAAGCAATATCATTACTATTGGCATCGGACACTGACCCATGTGTGGTATCAAACCCATAACACTTGTCTGAGGAGACTGATGACGATGTGATGTTTCAGTACTGCAGTCAGGGCACTGGAGTGAGTGAGTGATGCAGCATGGACAGGAGACTGATGACGATGTGATGTTTCAGTACCGCAGTCAGGGCACTGGAGTGAGTGAGTGATGCAGCATGTACAGGAGACTGATGACGATGTGATGTTTCAGTACCGCAGTCAGGGCACTGGAGTGAGTGAGTGAGTGGGTGATGCAGCATGGACAGGAGACTGATGACGATGTGATGTTTCAGTACTGCAGTCAGGGCACTGGAGTGAGTGAGTGAGTGATTCAGCATGTACAGGAGACTGATGACGATGTGATGTTTCAGTACCGCAGTCAGGGCACTGGAGTGAGTGAGTGAGTGATGCAGCATGTACAGGAGACTGATGATGATGTGATGTTTCAGTACCGCAGTCAGGGCACTGGAGTGAGTGAGTGAGTGAGTGAGTGATGCAGCATGGACAGGAGACTGATGACGATGTGATGTTTCAGTACCGCAGTCAGGGCACTGGAGTGAGTGAGTGAGTGATGCAGCATGTACAGGAGACTGATGACGATGTGATGTTTCAGTACCACAGTCAGGGCACTGGAGTGAGTGAGTGAGTGATGCAGCATGTATAGGAGACTGATGACGATGTGATGTTTCAGTACCACAGTCAGGGCACTGGAGTGAGTGAGTGAGTGATGCAGCATGTACAGGAGACTGATGACGATGTGATGTTTCAGTACCGCAGTCAGGGCACTGGAGTGAGTGAGTGATGCAGCATGTACAGGAGACTGATGACGATGTGATGTTTCAGTACCGCAGTCAGGGCACTGGAGTGAGTGAGTGAGTGGGTGATGCAGCATGGACAGGAGACTGATGACGATGTGATGTTTCAGTACTGCAGTCAGGGCACTGGAGTGAGTGAGTGAGTGATTCAGCATGTACAGGAGACTGATGACGAT
Organism: Haliotis cracherodii; assembly: GCF_022045235.1. Lineage (NCBI taxonomy): Eukaryota > Metazoa > Mollusca > Gastropoda > Lepetellida > Haliotidae > Haliotis > Haliotis cracherodii. The sequence goes on from NW_027266264.1 coordinate 56,725,798, forward strand.
GTGATGTTTCAGTACCGCAGTCAGGGCACTGGAGTGAGTGAGTGATGCAGCATGTACAGGAGACTGATGATGATGTGATGTTTCAGTACCGCAGTCAGGGCACTGGAGTGAGTGAGTGAGTGATGCAGCATGTATAGGAGACTGATGACGATGTGATGTTTCAGTACCACAGTCAGGGCACTGGAGTGAGTGAGTGAGTGATGCAGCATGTACATTGTATAGGAGACTGATGACGATGTGATGTTTCAGTACCGCAGTCAGGGCACTGGAGTGAGTGAGTGAGTGATGCAGCATGTATAGGAGACTGATGACGATGTGATGTTTCAGTACCACAGTCAGGGCACTGGAGTGAGTGAGTGAGTGATGCAGCATGTACAGGAGACTGATGACGATGTGATGTTTCAGTACCACAGTCAGGGCACTGGAGTGAGTGAGTGATGCAGCATGTACAGGAGACTGATGACGATGTGATGTTTCAGTACCACAGTCAGGGCACTGGAGTGAGTGAGTGAGTGATGCAGCATGTACAGGAGACTGATGACGATGTGATGTTTCAGTACTGCAGTCAGGGCACTGGAGTGAGTGAGTGATGCAGCATGGACAGGAGACTGATGACGATGTGATGTTTCAGTACTGCAGTCAGGGCACTGGAGTGAGTGAGTGATGCAGCATGGACAGGAGACTGATGACGTTGTGATGTTTCAGTACTGCAGTCAGGGCACTGGAGTGAGTGAATGAGTCAGTGAGTGATGCAGCATGTACAGGAGACTGATGACGATGTGATGTTTCAGTACCGCAGTCAGGGCACTGGAGTGAGTGAGTGAGTGATGCAGCATGTACAGGAGACTGATGACGTTGTGATGTTTCAGTACTGCAGTTAGGTCACGCCGAAGACCCGGGTTCGATTCCCGAAGCCTGTTGTAGCAAGTTTTCCTCCCACATTAAACTGGCACACCATGATATAACTGTTCAAAGTGGTGTTAAAACAAAATCACTCACTTCTCACATCTCTGTAGCCTAACAAATAACACAGTAAAGTATGTCTATAAAACACTTGTTTATTCCAAATGACAGATGTGTTGAGAGCATTGTTTGCAGTACATGCATGAGATGACACCTAGTCTATGTACAGTGCCCATACAGCCACAGCAGCTTCTGGATGGGACATTGCTGTGTGTGCACTACTTGGTGCCTACCCGGCCAGCAGAACGCCATCAAAGTCTAAAGTCATGCCATAATAGGGATCTAAGATGTTCTACCATTGAAACAGAAGTGTATAGCAAATCTTGTGCATACAGAAAGATACAACCATACCTCTGAAGCTCACCAGCATTTATCTGGGAGTAGCATCATACGGAACAAACAAACTGAACTAAAATACAGGTGATGCAAGTGTTAAAACATTGGATTTCAAAGCTCTTGTAAGTACCACCATTGGATCATCCATGCACACCTTCAGCATCACATGGGCCGTGTCAAAGGTGTTATATTACAAAAACCCAAAGATGACGATTCACAATACAGATGAAAAGCCATGCGATTAGGTCATATGAATATTGTTATTGGTACAGTATTTGTGATATTTAAAATTGAGAAGTACCTCATAAAACCTTACAATGTATCATACAAGTCTCTATGTTAAAATGGTCAAATCTACAGTGTACTACATAGCACTAAGGTGAAATAAACTGTCATCATTCTGCAATCAATAGATCCATGGTAAAGGTTATTGGTAGTATGTGAAAAACAATTGGCAACAAAAACAAACTAAATTTTGAAACATTTTCTTGAGATTTGTCCAAGAAAGGAAAGGTTTGATTAAAATCCTTTTTAGGCCACTCCAAATGTCTATTTATTTAAATGTTGCTGTTTACGACAGCTTTGTGTGTCCTCTTGATCCTGAAGGACTGCAGTCAATAAGCCAGAGGATACTGTCAGAGGATACAACACATACTCTTCTTAAAAGAGTTTTTTCACCCTCAAAGATCATGAAGTTAAAATTTGAGAAACATCTGGAGGGTATAAGCTCATTCATGGCATCATCATTTGAGCAGTTAACACCCAATGTGTCTTTCACAGAGGGAAAACAATTAATGTTATGTTAAAAGTAAAATGATTCACAATGAAACATTGAAATGACCTTATAATGGATGTCTTCATTTTGATTTGAGTGAGTGAGTGAGTGAGAGAGTGAGTGAGTATGGTTTTACGCCGCTTTTTAGCAATATTCCAGCAATATCACGGCAGGGGACACCAGAAATGGGCTTCACACATTGTACCCATGTCGGGAATCGAACCCGGGTCTTCGGGGTGACGAGCGAACGCTTTAACCACTAGGCTACCCGACCGCCCCCATTTTGATTTGATGGTAAATGACATAACACATAGGAATACACTAATAGCACTAAGCAGTTAGTAGCTATACATCATGCACTAGATATTCTTGAAATATTTGCACAATTCAAGAAAAACATTGATATAAATTGCTGGGACATAACAAACAAAAGTAAAACAATCACATCTGTTTTGTGTCCATTCAAAACATAACAGTGCCCTAATATCAACATTTTTAACTATCATCCTGACGCTATTCACTCCCAATCTTATCACAGATCCTGCCCATCAGGACAATTTTATTTTCATCTTGGCAGCAAAAGTAACGGTTACCAGATCAATTATAAAACACAAACTTATTCCTTCAGCTTGAGAATTTCTCCCTCTGACCTCTCCACAGACCATTAAAAACTGCCACTAATCCCATAGTCCCTAAATTTACTATGGTTTGTGAACCCATTGTGAACATTTTCATTCCACCATTCATTCATATCATCATTCCGGGTAAGGATTATCGTGACAAAAATGAGACCACTGCTGCAACCTTGTCACTTTAGAATTTCAACTTATGTTAACAGAGCTTACCTGGAAAAGCTTTTAGAAACAAGAAAAGCCCTTTTTCTAAAATGCTGAGTGGGCAAATCTAGGAAATAAAATATAGGTTGGCCTGGAGTAGGACACATTTTGGGGAGCCTGCCTGCATCTTCAGACTTGTTTTCCCGATCTCAAACTACACCTTATAACAGTTATTGAATGTCAATTGAAGTCTTGAAATATAGCTTTAGGTACAGCAGAAATTTGGTGCCTAGCACTGAGGTGGGGGGAGACATATTGTAAGTGTAATGGCAGCCTACAACTGAATCAAGACATGGTACATTGGTGATGACTAATATGTTCTATACAGGCTAACATGGCTCACGAGCAGCTCAACTGTCCACCCTTCATGGCGTCCACGCACACATGATGGAGTGAGTGAGTGAGTGAGTGAATGTTATTTTATCCCCCTGAGCCAGCATCATGCCAGCTATATCATTGCAGCCTATAATAATGGAGTCTGCACCAGGCAAACCAGTGACAGAAAGCATGAGCAATGATCCATGTCATCAGGATACGATGACACACCTAGAAACATCAAGCAGCCTCACTGGTTGATATTGGAGTAAGGTCTTAGGGCAAGCATTTAGTCCTCAGACCTGGAACCTCCACATGGTTCATGGGATTTAGGGGAGAGGCTTACATCCGTTCAGATAAATGAATACGACATGATTGACAAAAACAATGGAAGACAAGACACACTACATCATACAGGAAAATATTAAATCAATATTATCCAGCAATCAAATTTAAAGACACTGGATTTTGATTTGAGTTAATGTTCAAATACAACTATACACACTACAGTTTTTGTCAACTATCATCTTGATAGTTCAGCCTTGAGCCAGCATGTGTATCATAAACATACATATTGCTAAGTCAGTTAACATGGGAAGTAAAACAGTTTCCTCAACAATTTCAACTAAACCTTACAGCAACATTAAATGTATCCGTTATCAAGCACTCCTTACAGAGGCCTTGGACCACTTCGTGATAGAGCTGTGTATGATCTTGGGAAACTTCATAGTTTCAACTCGCCATCTCAAAATTTGAATGGCTGAATCTCCTTTTTTAATTGAACAATATTTCATAACAATGAGAAATAAGTGTAGAATTTGACGTCAATCTAACATGCGCAATGGGGTCATTAATAAGGCAAGCACAGTATTGCACAATGCCTGCATGTGTGACAGGGGCGAGATTAAGCACAAATACAAGATACCAATATTGTTTACAACTGCATTGTCTCAGATTAGTTCATTTTTTAGAACACTGACTGACTGTCATACAAATTTAAAAAAATCTTTTTTTCAAGGTTGGTCATCGCATAGAAGAATGTCCTATGAAAGGTTGTTAAGGTCATGAACATATCTCACGGCCATTTGTCTCTTGCAAAATTACTTCTACTGCTGATAAGGTCAATTCCTAAAGAAGTTGTTATAACCAAGACTATTAATGTTGACTAATACTGTGTTCAATAATAATGTTCGATAACTGTACCTATATGACAACGTAACCTTGCAAACTGATTCTAATGACTTTTTTTACAGTTTTTTTTTTCAAATGCCAAACATTATTTCTGAAAGCAAACTATTTAAGGATAAGTAGGGTGAAATCTAAAAAGCAGCCATCAATCAAGAATATTCTTTGGAATAATTAACTACGTGAAAAAATAATTTTGCATCAGGTTTTAAAAAAATACTTGTTCACAGCAAATACTGGATGTCCTGAAAAAATATCAATTGTTTGGCCCCCTAAAACTTAAAGTATTGAAACAGTCACTGAAAAAATATTTTGTCTAGCAAAAATCCCAGCCTCCATTCCGAGTCCATTCATAACTAGTCAGACCCCTGCTGAATTTTGCACCTCAGTGGGAAAAAAAGGAAGAGATTATTCTATAAATTGAAACGTACATCTGTAACCAAGCAATATCTTCAATGAATGAAACACAGCATTTAATTCTCATACTGAAGATCACCTATCTGAACATAAAGACATTCTTATATTTCACACACGTCTTGCACAGCGAGGCTTAACTATTACAGTCTTTCCTCAGCCAGTCTGCTGACAATGCTTCCAAACATTACTAGTACTGATTCAACCCCTTAACCTGCATCCAGATATAATTGTCCAAATACATGTAATTGGAAAGGAAACTACCATGAAAGATATGATATAATCCCAAGTGAGTTTGTATAATGAAAATCCCTGTATCACTATACTTGTCACTCATCCCCTCAAACAAATCCTCAACAGTTGTGTTATCATGGCCTAGGCCGGTGACACATTAGTTCAACATGGAATTCTAATAATGGGACTTTCATACTGATTCCAAAGTAAATACTGTGATAAAAAGCACATTGAAAGAAAGACTGTGTTCAATTTACAAAAAAACTATTCAAAGTTGAATCTCTGAAAGCTACATACCAAACTACAATTATTCACATTTGTACAAGGATTTGGCACAAATCAACAATATTAACTTCAGTCAACAGCTACAAGGGTTGTAAGTATCCAGGCCCCAAACATCTCTCAGTCAGAAATTGCACATTAGCAAAGAAATGGACAGTTAAAAGTAAATAAAACTATATTTTTGTCTGTTTTTGTCTTGTATTTTTAATAGACCTTAAAATCAAAGATATGTAATGGTGTTATTCACAGAAAGAAATACTGACTGAATGTTCACTGACAGTTGTCATTTGGATACGATATGATCCCCAACAAATTAAAACATTAAAAATATGAGATAAAATGTCTTTCACACGGAGACAACTCATTCACACTTGATGTACTGAACCACTGACGAACTTGATGAAGGACCTCTTTAAGGTCAATGCTTTCAGGATGAATAAATACTGTAAAGAATGCAAAACAAACCCTGATGCTGTGATGACAGAGGATGAATGTGAAGGTGCATCATTTCATCCTTGATCAGGCCTTGTCACATTAACCTGGTGGGTGAGTGAGTGAGTTTGGTTTCACTCATATAACCGGTATCTGGTTTCATGTAGGAGGAAAGTTAAAAAAAACTTAGGCAACTGACATTCACAACTGACAGATCTAGGATCATCAACCCTGCTACCAGCTGATCCTGGCACCATTAAGGGAAGCAATTCTGCATATAATTATGATGTATAATATATGACTTATGAAAAGATGTTTACGACCATCTCATCATTACTCCTGTAATGCAATCAACATCATTTGACAATCTGCTTCATTGGTACCTAGGTAGGAGACAGAACAAATTCTTTTTGCCTTCGTGCTACACTGCTCAAAAATGCTTCACAATAATGCTTTGTTTCCTAAGGCCAGACTAACTTAATTACTTGTTTTACAGATCTGTCACATGTTTGAAACATTGTATTTTAAGGTCTGCAAATTTCCATAAATTCTACAACAAGATTCATATCAATTTTGTTATTTTGACATTAAAAATGTGAATTTTTTTTTTTTAAAATTGGTCTGGTGCCATTGAACAATCTTATGAAGACACTGATAAACTGCTAAGTAGGATAATACAGGACAATGAATACAAAAAGGACGACTGAGATTGACTTCCGCTAAATTTCGGTTTAGGCTGGATTAATACAATCTACACCTGTGTTGGATGTGTAAAACATTTCCTGATCTTGTCACTACCATACCAAGCCAGCACTTAGACAGCAACCACGCCAGGTACTATTCAGGTGAAACATTTTGATTTCTGTGAAATGGTGGTAACATGGTTGTTCCATGGTGGGCTCATCAAGCTCTATGCATGAGACTGGCAGGGGACTGGAGTGTGCACCTTTATGTCACCTTTCACTACATACACTAAGCCACAGCAAGTGATGCAGAAACTATCAACAGATGAGCTGACACTGCAGAACCATACATGTCCGACATCAAAATGCGTATGACGAACGACGGATAAAATGAACTAAAATTAGTAGTCCCTCTGAGTTCGTTATAACTGTAGCTTACTGTAGCACTCATTCCAAGTGGTGCATAGTCCCAAATCTGAGCCTTCATTTATGGTGCTGATTATTAGAATCATGGTATTTTTCTATCCAAAGTCCTTGTACTAAGTGTTCAGATACAAACAGCCAAGATGTCCAAACTACTACAGCTACTTATAGGCTTAAATGTATCATTAGTCGGGACAATAAAGTTTGATTTTTGATTTTCCTCAAAGCGAAAACAGTACAATTTACTGCTGTATAAAAGAAACAGGAATGTTTATCCAAATAGCTGGTTTGTTTTGAGAGATACATTGACTCAAGTCTGTGGATATTGATAGATGGCTTCCTTTAATGGAGCTACAATCACATGAAAGGCAGTAACTTTAATTGGCATTTTAGAAACTTCAATGAAGACAAGAGTTGACTTGTGGATTTCAACTAGTCAAACACCGATGTCCTGAACTTACGATTGTCTCTGTTTATTCCTTCTTTACTTATCACTTTCAGTTATGTCAAACCTTGTATAATTCAAAGTATTTACTTCGGTCCGACTCAACAGTGTTTGACTGTATTTATATTTGAATAAAAAAGTTGAAATCCAAAGTCAACTTTGTCTTCATATGAAAGACAGTGTTCTTAACACCCTCTACAGCAACCTTTGTGTGAGAGATGTCAGTAGCTATATGAAAGGGTACAAACGCTTGTACATTTGTATTATGATTATTGTGGTCCTGAGTAAGTAACCCCAAATAATACCAGAAATCACACCGCATTCACAAACTACATCTGATCGGATCATATCTGACTAGACAATTGGAGATAAGACATTATACATGCAACAAAATTAGTTTTCTGTTCCGATGCTATAAATGTATCACTAATGCAAGGGAGGTAATTCCATGTCACCTCATGACATACAGCCCATGAGCCATTGATGCTGATCGTGTTTGTATCAACATTGAGACAGAGAAGAATATGAACACATAATATCATTGCACATAATCACAAAAGGTTTAACTACACAATATTCTGAAAATTCCATTTCGGTTGTCAGCCATATTTAAAACTTTGGCTTGCAAGGGAGACAACTCTTATTCCCAGGTCTTTGATATGGGGGCCAAATTGGATGTCACAGAGGTTGTGTTGTTCCCATCAGAATCTGCAGCTGTGTGTCAGTATATAACCTATGTAGTTAGGATAAGAATAGGTCATGTCACAATGCATGGCAATAAGTCAGGATACAAATAGTAGCAATAGGTCATTTCCACACATGGCAAAGATAATGTCATATTGCATGGCAACAGGTCATGTCACACAGAAGCAGATACAATGAAGCGTTTGAAGTTCATAGTTGATATTATGCTGGATCTATCTATGTCTCTGCCATATTGAGATATATACACGACATTGTGACCACGATTATATGTACAAGTGTCATGTTTCAGCTCCTTCTACTGCTGAAACATACAGATGTATTCCTTGATTCGTTCTAACACTGACACCAACTCATTCTGGTCATGCTGAAAATAATCCTGTGGTTTCTTTATCCTTGAAAAACCCAAACAGCATCAGATCTCAGATGTATCCATGTTAAAACGCTACACCTATGGATGTCTCAAGGATGTTTCACTGCAGACATTGCAAGATTCACCATCTTGATTCAGTGTGTTGATGATTAATGTGCATTCATCAGATCATACATCATAAAATAATTTTGAAGGTCTTCTCACAAAGATATATGCAGAGGAAACTGTCACAGAGCAAAGCAGCATCAATCTCACATGTGGCATTTCTCCATTGCATTATGGATAAAGTCCTTCCTACACTTCACAGAACCAGAGACACTGTCCCTTGTATGCTTTGGCTTGTTTCATGGTGTTATGGAACCTGAGACACAGTCCCTCTTTGTTTCAGTCAGAGTCAACCAACACTCCATGACACAAGTCAAGCTTGGCAGCCATTACAGACAGCAGATGACGACCAGTCAAGATGGTTGTTGATTCAGACCAAAATCACAACAGCGGTCCTGGAGATATCCTAGGAACTTGCCCTGATACAGCTGTGTGTTTTCCTTGTGTCTCTGCAGCCTCCAGCAGTGTTGGCTTAAAAGCCACGCAAAGAGACCAACACTGAATGACTTTCACATCACAATCACATCAGTAGAACTTTCGGCATGCGATGACTGATGAATGTTCAAATCATGCTGGAATTATCATATACCATTTGATTTTTGATTTCTGACAACGAAGGACACACAATACCGTCTATTTGACTTGATTCACTCAAATCAGCATATGATAATATATATATCTGTGCATGTGTAATCTAGTTCATAGACTGATATGAGTGCCAATCACAGGGCAATCCCAATCAGTAACAGTAACAGCTGAACATTGTCAACAGCCAGAAGTGAGCATGTAAGTTTAAGCCTGGTGGTAAGTTGTCCATTCAGCCCCCGAATGTCCTGGAGTCCTGCGATGTACATCATCACCTCGTCAGTGCCAGCACACATACAGCAACAATCACCACCCACACACCTGTCTGGGGCCGCCATCCTGCACCACTCCCCTGAACATACACCTTTCCTGGAAAAAGATATTATCAATATAGTCAAAGAATCCAGTTATCTCATTGACCAGTCAACAAAATCCACACAAATCGGTGGTCAGTCTGTACTGACATCATAACAAGGTTTGATGTGACATCACTTGGTTGTTCTACCATGTTTAATCCTGTTCATGCTTTGAGTTGACACTTTAACTGTCACACAAATAAATTTCACAGAAAACAAGGTATTTGTCACTTGTGAACATAAATAGAGGATATTATATTCGTTATCATGTCACACTGTTTACAACACGAGTGTCTAAATTCCGGTATTTCCCAAGCGAAAGCTAATATAATGTTCCACTTAATACCGACAAATTTTAGTTTTTACCTATAAGGACAGCAAGTTGCAACAACAGCGGAACCACAATTTGCTGAATGATGTCAACAATATACAGCTATGACAACATTTCTAGTGTGACGTCATTCCGACCTCATGACGGAAACAATATATTGTTGCCTCATGACGTGATTTGACCCAAAGGCACATATGATTTTTATGAACCCTGATATGTTTGGCCTTGTAGGTAAGAAAGATAAATACGTTCCAAGTGACCGTAGTGGAGAGTACAGGAGTTTATGAGCTAAACAGTCGTGTATACCGGTTGTCTTGTGGTATACAACCCCAAGTCCCGTACAGCCTACCACTGACACATGGTAGTCTTTAGTTCAACATCCCAGCCATAAGAGGGTGAAATGACTGAGTGAGTGCTGCATTACGCAGCCCACATGGGTACGATGTGTGAAGCCCATTTAGTGTCCCTGCCATGATATTGCTTGAATATTGCTGGAAGCAGTGTACAACCATACTCACTCACTTTACGCAGCAGTCTGCAATATTCCAGCAAAATCATGGAGCCTTATAACAAATCTGGGATGTGGAAACCAGTAGTTGACTGCTTTGGCAACAATCCACACCTTAAAGGTATGGCTACACATTCAGTCATGTCCCACATTAAAACCACCCAATCACTAACACTGGACCATGGGAGACTAACACTGGACCATGTGAGACTAACACTGCACCATGGGAGGCTAACACTGGACTATGGGAGATTAACACTGGAGACTAACACTGGACCATGGGAGGCTTACACTGGACCATGAGAAACTAACACAGCACCATGAGAGACTGACACTGGAGACTAACACTGTACCAATAGAGACCATGGGAGACTAACACTGGACCATGGAAGACTAAGACTGGAGACTAACACTGTACCGATGGAGGGCAAGGGAGACTAAAACTGGTCCATGGAAGGATAACACTGGACCATGGGAGACTAACACTGGATCATGGGAGACTAACACTGGATCATGGGAGACTAACACTGGATCATTGGAGACTAACACTGGACCATGGGAGACTGACACTGGACCATTGGAGACTGACACTGGACCATGGGATACCATGGGAGACTGACACTGGGCCATGGGAGACTGACACTGGACCATGGGAGACTGACACTGGATCATGGAAGACTAACACTGGACTATGGGAGACTGACACTGGACCATGGGAGACTAACACTGGATCATGGGAGACTAACACTGGATCATGGGAGACTAACACTGGATCATTGGAGACTAACACTGGACCATGGGAGACTGACACTGGACCATTGGAGACTGACACTGGACCATGGGATACCATGGGAGACTGACACTAGGCCATGGGAGACTGACACTGGACCATGGGAGACTGACACTGGATCATGGAAGACTAACACTGGACTATGGGAGACTGACACTGGACCATGGGAGACTGACACTGGACCATGGGAGACTGACACTGGATCATGGAAGACTAACACTGGACTATGGAAGACTAACACTGGACCATGGGAGACTGAGACTGGACCATGGGAGACTAACACTGGACCATGGGAGACTTACTCTGGACAATGGGAGACTAACACTGGACCATGGGAGACTGACACTGGACCATGGGATACTGACACTGGACCATGGGAGACTGACACTGGACCATGGGAGACTTACATTTGACCATGGGGGTCAACACTGGACCATGGGATACCATGGTAGACTAACACTGGATCATGGGAGACTAACACTGGACTACGGGAGACTGACACTGGACCATGGGAGACTGACACTGGAGACTAACACTGCACCATGGGAGGCTAACACTGGACCATTGGAGATTAACACTGGACCATGGGAGACTAACACTGGACTATGGGAGACTAACACTGGACCATGGGAGACTGACACTGGAGACTAACACTGCACCATTGGATATTAACACTGGACCATGGGAGACTAAGACTGGACTATGGGAGACTAACACTGGACTATGGGAGACTGACACTGGGCCATGGGATACCATGGTAGACTAACACTGCACCATGGGAGACTAACACTGCACCATGGTAGACTAACACTGGACCATGGGAGACTAACACTGGACTATGGGAGACTGACACTGGGCCATGGGATACCATGGTAGACTAACACTGCGCCTTCGGAGACTGACACTGGACCATGGGAGACTAACACTGCACCATGGTAGACTAACACTGGACCATGGGAGACTAACACTGGACTATGGGAGACTGACACTGGGCCATGGGATACCATGGTAGACTAACACTGCACCATGGGAGGCTAACACTGGACCATTGGATATTAACACTGGAGACTAACACTGGACCATTGGAGATTAACACTGGAGACTAACACTGCACCATGGGAGGCTAACACTGTACCGTGGGATACCATGGGAGACTGACACTGGGCCATGGGATACCATGGTAGACTGACACTGCACCATTGGAGACTGACACTGGACCATGGGATACCATGGTAGTCTGACACTGCACCATTGGAGACTGACACTGGGCCATGGGAATGTTGTACCTGAAACACCATATCCATTTTCTTTCTTCAAGTTCCAGTTAGTACCTATTTTATACGGAGGAGATTCTGTGGGTGGCGCCAATGTCTTGTATGTTGGAGGAATGTAGGGGGTCTTAATGTCGCTGTCTATCAGGCGAGTAGTTGTTGGTCTGGGAGTAGATGTAGGTGGTATATACTTGGGATATTCTGAAACAGAAGAATGATGCACCACTTTTAATATATTGTTCTTAAAGATCAACCAACCTGTGCCAATAACCACCAACAAAAACTAAAACAAGAAAGTAAAACTAAATGACAAAATATCATGAACAGTGAACACAGGAGACTGATGACTTGACTGGCACAAAGTCATAACCTCAAGATACAATGCTTGTCATAAGAGTTGACAGGATCGGGTGGTCAGTACTGCTGACTTGGTTGATGTATGTCATCGTACCCCAATTGCGTAGATTGATGCACATGATGTTAATCACTGGACTGTCTGGTCCAGATTTGATTATTTACAGACCGTTGTCATGTAGAGTTGATAAAAGTGGGAAAACTCCGAGGATTTTTTTTCCACTTTTATCAACGATTGTTGATATATTTGATATCAAAAGACACGAGGGTGAGATTTTATTTATCATCCAATATCATTCTTCAACTTTTTCAGTTTGTAGAAAATAATAAGCAGTGTCTTAAGTGTAAAAAGTACTGCTAACAGCTTCAGTAGCAGAGCCATTAGTGATGTCATTTGATTGTGACGTCATGGTAACCAATGACGTCAAAATGGTCTGCAAAGCATTGTGATGCAATTTCATTGCAGCGATATCTACAGTATAGATATTGCTTGATCTCACCCAAGCGATATCTCCTGTAGGAGCCAGTTTGGGATGATAAACAACAAACAACAACATATAGCTGGAATATTGCTGAGTGTGGTGTTAAACAACAAACAAACAACAACAGTTGACAATGAACACAGCTACTGGTACAATTCTTCCATCTCACCATAAAGCTGCATCTCCTCTGCATCTCCACCCAACAGGTTTTCAGCTTCACACGTGTAGATCCCATAATCCTCCACCCCAATGTCCATGATTCGCAGACTCAATGTAATTGTGATACGATCGTCTTCATACACCTCGGACCGATACTTCCAACTCTGGTCTATCTTTTTACCATTCCGTTTCCACTCTGTGACGCCTATAGGATACGCTTGCACTATACATTCTAAAATTGTCTCCTTGCCTCGACTCTGACCAATCTTTTTATTGGGTAGTCGAATTTCAGGAGGAACTGAAAAAAAATCAGTAAAACTAGATTTGGAAATGGATATAATAAATTATACAAAAAGTCCGGACACGGGGCCTTCCCCTGTGCTAACAATCTGCTGCCCAGTACCTGACAAGGTCCAGACCTTGTAATGAGTGCTGTGTGTGAAACCGAGCCCTGGCCTTGACAGATTAACTATAACCATATGAACAAAATTGGGTGTCCTTTAACCGCTATTGAGGTGTATACATAATAATAGATGTTCTTTAATCTTGCACCAACATGCATGCACATGCATTCTCAGGTTCTCATTACACAAAGGTAAATCATGCTCAGATTTTGACATTAGTACATGATTTATATGTATTCAACATCCTCAAAGGTCTCTTAAACTATCAATTATATCAAAACTTCGTGTCAAACTTTGCCTTTGTTAAATGATTAGACATACTTCAAAATCAGCAATTAATTACTGAAAGCCTTTTTCATTTTAAAAAAAAACTGGTTCTGTTATGTAACTGAACTTTTATTAGGCACCATTAATCTTGTTGAGATACTTCAGCCTACAAAAAAAACCTGTTACAGTTGTAAAACTCCTCTTATAAAGACAAAGTGATGTGATGATGTAAGGCTTACATTCCACGTTAACTCTCATCCTCTTGCTGTCAGCTGGAGGGACGTTGTTAAAGGCCACACATTCATAGACATCGTCGCAGTAGCGTGTCACGTTATATATCAGCAGCACCTCGCCCTCCACTCCAATACCTGCAATGGAAAAAACATCTTTTGTAAGAAAACATGGACATGTCACAGACTGCTGCTAAAAACATCGCCTAAATAAACAGAAGAGGATACGACCTGGTGACAGGACAGCATCAGAGATGGCAGTTCAAAGATGACCCTATAATGTCCGCACTTTTCATTTTCCCTCTACCAGCATTTGGTTATATTTGAGCCAGTTGAGAGTACAAGTAGGCATAGTAACAAAAGAATTCTCACACACATTCACATATTGATAAAGGAAATCCTCCAGTCATTTTGAAAAATCATTGCCTGAGAATGTGAAAAAAGTACATTCAAACACACAGTACTCTCTGATAGAAGGATGATACAGATATTCACTGGCAGTAGTATTTGTTTGTTGTTTAATGCAGCACTCGGCAATATTCCAAAATATATAATGGCGGTCTGTAAGTAATCAATTCTGGACCAGACAATCCAATGATTGACATCATGAGCATTGATCCACATACATCAACCAAGTCAGTCCGATCCAGTCAGTTGCCTCTCATGACAAGCATAGTTGTCTTTTATGGCATTCATGGGTTGCTGAAAACCTACTCACTGGCAGTAGCAACACCTCAGGATGACAGTATGTCCAACTAACCCAGTGGGTGTTCTGGGTAAGTATATAGGTACCCAGCAACCTGGGATGGTCCTAGGAGTTGACTTTTGGATCATGGGGTCAGGCTCAGTGACTCAGTTGATTGCGTGTCATTGTATCTCAAATCTCATCCAAGCTCATGATGTCAAACACTGGATGTCAGGCCGAGATTTGATTATTTACAAATTGCTCATTTTGCTGAATGCGGTGTTAAACAACAAACAAACCAATACTAACTGTGTGAACAGAAGAGCTTGATTTGCAGATTTTATGATGCTTCAATGATTACGATGATTTCTTGGTCAGCAGTTGCTTCCCTTTACTAAGCCACATCTAGATTGTAATATGTTGTTTGTTATACCCCTCAAGTGATCATGTCCACAGCAGTCAATTGAACACAGCAACTCGTCTGCTAGTCCTAAGACTAGTGAAGAACAAGACACTAAGTACTTAATACTACAGGATATTGTCCAACACTTGAAATCACTTCCATAACTACAATGACATGCTCCAAGAAAGACTGGACCAACAACATGAACACCATACCGCTGTTGTATACTACTCAAAAGAAGTTAAAGAGCACCCAATTCTTTCATATGAATATAGTTATTCTGTCATGGAACAACACATTAACTATAGCAATATGAAAGAAACGGAGTTCTTTACGTTCTTTGAGTAGTATATATATGTACACTGCAGATACTGGTGATGTCTTAAATTAAAGCTACTGGCCACTCCACCTGGTCCAATCTTATGGAAGACAATACACTGTTTGACTAAGTGTAGCAGGGCGTGGAGTCATCCCATAGATGACATCCTTACCTTGTTAGCTTGCTGACGGGGGTTAACCTCTTTGGTCATGTGGACAAGGCGTCAAGGGACTCGACAAGTTTATGGCCACGACACAAGCAATAACACCTTGCACAGTAACATCAGCAGGGCTATGCTTGATTTGCAGATAACATTGCATGCTCAATATTTCATACTAACTCGTGTAACAACACTTGGAATATTTAGTCAGAATGTGACCGACCTGTCTCATTTGAAATGTGCCTCAAACATTTGCCTTTCCTGCCCCTAATTTCATGGAGAGATCACAGGTCAAGTAGTTCTGTTCCTTCCCCCTGAACTGGTTATATTACCCAAACAACAAGTACAGAATGATGTGTGGACTAATTCAACTTAACAAATATGTCTACACGTGTATTTCTGTTTAAATCAAATGTCTGTGAAAACAAAAAGATAATATATGTTCAAAGACACTTACGTTCTTTGCCAGCTTCGGATTTATCCCGTAGCCCTGAGAGTATGCGGAACCACGTGACTGTGGGCGAGGGGACACCTGTCGCGTTGCACACCAGCGACACTGTTTCCCCTTCCTTGGCTGTGATGTCATCAGTGGACAGCTGACGATTAATCCGCGCAGGAACTGAAAAATGTAAACAAAATAGGTAAATATGGAAGAATAAACACACATTATTTCTAGGGATGGGTCAATGTCCCTTATTCAAACTAAATAGCATACATTTACCTGTCTTTTATTTTCAATGCTCAGTCATAGAGACCCATGTATCATGTAACACTTATGCCGCCTTACAGGTACCCAGGCTACAACTTGGTGATCTAGAATACCATACTTGTACCTTGTTTTATGTGACAAGAAACAAGCCATGTATCATGTAACACTTATGCCCCCTTACAGGTACCCAGGCTACTACTTGGTGATCTAGAATACCATACTTGTACCTTGTTTTATGTGACAAGAAACAAGCCATGTATCATGTAACACTTAGGCCGCCTTACAGGTACCCAGGCTACAACTTGGTGATCTAGAATACCATACTTGTACCTTGTTTTATGTGACAAGAAACAAGCCATGTATCATGTAACACTTATGCCGCCTTACAGGTACCCAGGCTACAACTTGGTGAACTAGAATACCATACTTGTACCTTGTTTTATGTGACAAGAAACAAGCCATGTATCATGTAACACTTATGCCGCCTTACAGGTACCCAGGCTACAACTTGGTGAACTAGAATACCATACTTGTACCTTGTTTTATGTGACAAGAAACAAGCCATGTATCATGTAACACTTATGCCGCCTTACAGGTACCCAGGCTACAACTTGGTGAACTAGAATACCATACTTGTACCTTGTTTTATGTGACAAGAAACAAGCCATGTATCATGTAACACTTATGCCCCCTTACAGGTACCCAGGCTACAACTTGGTGAACTAGAATACCATACTTGTACCTTGTTTCATGTAACAGAGAGCGGCCTATATCTGACACGCTGTTTCCTATTTGAGCTTAGTTAAGAGAAAAGAAACATATCTTATTTCTTTTAATCTGAATAAAAAAGAAATACAAGTTTTTCTTCCTAGCATCAGATAAAATGACAAAGAAGAGCAGCTGAAGATATTCGGAACTGAAACAACTGCCCATACAGCAGGCCGATGCCCATAGTTACGATACATGAAACTAGGGATGGGATGGGTAACTTGGGTCCTTGGTTTGGGTGGGTACTAAGTACACAGTGAGTGAGTATGGTTTTACGCCGATTTTAGCAATATTCCAGCAATATTACGGCGGGGGACACCAGAAATGGGCTTCAAACATTGTACCCATGTCGGGAATCAAACCCGGGTCTTCGGCGTGACGAGGGAATTCTTTAACAACCAGGCTACCCGACCGCCCCACTAAGTACACAGGACTACCCTGACCAATGGTTAGTCAAGTGATTATAGTGTCTAATGGCAAAATTTATCTTGACCTCTATGGTTACACTATAAGTGACAAATGTTTACATTTCTTTCTGACTATGTACACATTCCTTCTGACTTTAAATGTTTGCATAAAGATGAAACTTCAGTCAATTTCAGTGTATGCATGACCAGATTGGTTTATCTGAATACATTTTGACAGGAGTACGATCAAACATTTCCTAATTAGACATTTAGTACCTCTCTTGAGACCTAGCAATATTCCAGCTATATGATGTTGGTCTGTAAATACTCAAGTCTGGACCAGACAATCCAGTGATTGACATCATGAGCTTCATCCATGCAATTGGAATATGATAACATGCATCAGCCAAGTCAGCGAGCCTGACCACCCGATCCCGTTAGTCGCCTCTTACGACAAGCATAGTCGCCTTTTATGGCAAGAATGGGTTGCTGAAGACCTATTCTATCCCAGATCTTCACAGGTTACACAGTAACATTAGAATATATAAATACAAAAAATTAAAAAGTATTCATGATCATGGCATAAAAATATCACACTCCCATTATCTCCTGCATATTCTCTTCAAGTTTAACCTAACAGTCTCAGCTTTAACCAGTTGTTGAGAAATAAGCACTTAATAAGTTTCCTTGGAATTATTAGCATGAAGGTCAAGTACCAATTAGCCCCTATAAATATCATACTCAGGTTTCACTGTCCTGGGAAATGCTTTTTTTTCAAAGAAGACTGACGAAAATGTATTGAGGAAACAGTAGAATTTACATTTTATTGGCATGAAATTAACAAGTCTGATTATGTCTTTTTACTTGTCTTTTGATTGATGCCTTACTGATGTTGGACATTTTTTAGCCCGCTCAGGGAAGAATTTGAAAGGTACCAGATGAGCAGACCTACAGAGGGATTGACTGAATGACAGGCGACGTGACAGAATCTCATTTGATTTGACAGAAACTAATTCGATATTCTTTGCTATACCAAAATAAGAACACGGTCACACTTTCTTCTGTTTCAACCCTAATCTATTTAAAGCTACCTCACTTAAAGATTGCCTGTGTATTTGTTTGGTTCAGTGAGGTATGAATAAAAAAAAAAGATATGCAAACTGTATGCATGGGTATGGCATAACAGACTCCCATAAAAGTTTTCACAAGTTTTTCAATTCATACCTTAATGTACCAAACCAAATACACAGTCAATCCTATTTATTAAATTTCAGAATGACAACATATGTCCTCAACAACATATAATGACAAAAAACGATATGAATCAAAACCAAGTACAATTGTCATGATCGATAAACTTTCCTGGTGTACGTATACATTTTGTGGGTGTGACATGAATCAAGTTACTGCTTAATTTATAACAAAAATAAGCACGCCACCAAAGGCAGTAACCAATCAACATAGAGTAACTTTTAACAACATTCATTGAGGTTGTCAATCAAATCAAAATGTGAGAAACTGTACTCCGATGTACAAAATGTCCTAATTACATTTCGCACATATTTCACCATAGACTTGAATGGAAATGAGGTGTGTGAGGTGAAAAGGGGTTTAAAGTTGCATGCAAGATTATTGCTGATTTTATAGTGTCAAATACCATGCCACAGTTAGACACAGTATACCGACTTTTAGCCTCATAAGGCCGAGCGCCAGGCAGGGTAACAATAAGTACCTTCTCATACTATCTTTTGGTATGACACACCCGGGGATCGAACCCCTTACCTTCCGCTCTCTGGGCAGACGCTCTACCACGAGACCACGGAGGCTTGAATGGATAAATATCCTAAGCTATTGACTCGATAGTAATGTGTATCGACATTTGTTATCATGATTAACATTTCTTAACGTAAGAACTGTGGTGTGTTCTTCATGTTTTGGAAGTGTCAATTTGAATCGCAATATGTAATAACAAAATGAACATCAATGTTAGAATGTGAATCTTAGCCTACAATCGCTTTGTGCAAGTGGTTGACAATTGGTGCCATCGCCTAAAATCGCATCTTATAGAATAGTTGTAGCGATATGATCGTTTTGTGCGAGTAGATGCCAAGGTACCCGGTAATTCCCTCAGCTTGCTTTGGAAGACCTGACATTCCTTTGTGGTGAAAGTAGATCATTTCTGTGAGTGTGGCGTATTTCTTTAATTCGCTGAGAAATTAATGCAACAGTACTTGACCCATTCGGGCAATCAGATGGCAGGAATTACAATTATATAGTTGTTGAACTGCACGTAGTAGTGTCGTAGTATCGATAAACTCAAACATCACACAAACATGCTCCACACAAATAATCTCACTACATCCATTTCAGTTGTTAGTAAATACATGTTGAATATGTCTCACTTGTCAATAATGAACAATAAATGTATCTTTTTCCTGCAATAGTCAGGACAAGCTGCTACAATGTACATGTTTCTGTACAGCATAATGTTCATGTAGTCCTCCACTGATTCAAAGTCAATAGTTTTCAAGTGTCCTCTGAGAGTCCCTGACTACAAACAAAGAGTCATGTTTACATTCATCCAAGAGCTGTTTTTATGAATTTTAACAATTTCCATCAGCCTCAAAGTGCCTTCACTGTTGTGCCTCATAAATTTGGAAATTACAAGCAAGTCTGTCAGAGAAAATGGGAATTTAGCTTTGGAAAAAAATACATATTGTTTATGAAGTTCTGCAAAAAAACCTGCAAGATAAGAAAATCAATTTTCAGAAAATGTGCACTGGTATTCAAAATACAAAAGATAAAAAAAAGCGCCTACACGGAAACATTTTACCATTTGCACTTGACAAAACCTATTTTACCAAAAAAAGGAAAACATCCCATTATTTACATTTTCCAGTTATCTTATACCGACAGTTTTTCAGAAAACAATCTTCTTATTCATTGTGACAGTTAAGCCCTGTACATACACGAAGCACGACATAGGAAGTAATCCTGATGGAATCCCCCATCATCAAGTATGCATTACATCATGTCTGATATATTTGAGCCAACCAAGGTTGATGAATATCATATTTTCCACATCAATCAATAGATATGCCAAGTGTATATGTCTCTCTCTTCCTCATACTTTCCTGGTAAATTGTACTGGGCAATCAACATGCAATAGAGATCATTTGCTAAAGCACTCCATGTTTGATCTGTAAGTGAGTAATTTTCAAACTCTCATCCAACTAATACCAACAAGCTTGGCAGACAGTGTCAACAACACCAATCAAGAGAGGGCATGTTTTTTCAAAATTCTTTTATCTTCCAACTCATCTCCATATCGTGATCCGACTGCCTACTCGTCCTGTCGGAATTATGAATTTGGAGGTATTTTGTTCTGACACTAAGACGTGCTCCTACAGATCGGAGGTGAAGACCTGCATTATGAATGAAATTCTCCATTGACTAATATGTGCACTGATCCTGCCAGTCTCATCGATCTCAACACCTTTCGGAAATAGTGTATGACTGCAAATATGATGATCTATGAATATTTTAGCAAATTCAGGAGACTGACTTTGTGAAAGTTGAGAAAAAGTGTTAAACTTAATCATTGTTGGATGTCTTCCGAGCCCCCTCTTGCTGGTGTCAAGGGGCCAACTAGCTGGCCATCTTGGAGTGGCTTTTGCCAATTACAGTCAAAATTGGTTTTCATCTACTGGGGAGAAAAGAAGAGTTTGAAAAATGTTTTGGTACGGAACTTGTATTTTAATTTTCCCTGGAAAATAAAGAAATGTGTTTCAACTTTTGAACATTCCTCTCAGATATCTACTCTGATCAAAGAAATAACATATGAAGGACATAGGAAATAATTCTTTTTGGCGATAAGGAATCATCATGATACAACACGCTTGAGTTTTAAGTCCGTTCAGAAATACAACCCAATGGTTCTAATAATCATGTCTATAACGCTATTGTTACACATTGAACTCCCCTCGTTCTCTTTCTACTGATGTGTTGATTACCATTTCTTCGAGTGAGTGAGTGAGTGAGTGAGTGAGTGAGTGAGAGACACCAGAAATGGGCTTCACACATTGTACCCATGCCGGGAAGCGAACCCAGGCCTTCAGCATGACGAACAAACGCTTTAACCACTAGGCTACCCCACTGCCCCTTTTTTCAACAGATAATATATTTATTTAGTATTCTATAGTATAAGATAGTCACGCTCTTATATTATCACTGTATAGATATCAAATTCTAAAATATTAATTGCACTGCATGTTGCACATGATTTATTCTGATGTTATAAGGCCAAACGTGTATAAATTTCAGTGTCTTGATATTCCAATAAGGAAATTACCACACAGTGGATCTACTTGAAATGAAGTGATGTAGGAAAGTTGGTGGCAATTTGAATGTCATATTTTCTATAAAAAAAAGTTACTAAATTAGATATTAAATATTAAAAATCTTTATAATTCATAACATGTCATTTTTTAATCATTAATATACCTCTCTTGACAAATTAGTTTTACTTTTGCTGGAAATGTTAAGCCTTCTTTTGATACAAGCTCATATAAATATTTACTTCATATTGATTCTAATTTTAAATCACCATGAAGTCTTTGGTGTTTTGCTTCTTTAGATAGTTAAATGTCAAGGTTTTGCTAACTAGTTAATGTGGACATAATAAAAATGTATAAAAACCCATGTATCCCATATCTTGGCATATTGATCTAATCAAGAATATAGAATTGATCAGGCCTTGTTGAAAAGGTAATCTTCAAAAATGCTATCATTCTACAGGACTGAAAAGTCTCTTGTCTAAGGATTAATGGCCGAATGGGAACCTATCCATCACTCTATTGAGAACTGACTAAATTTGATGGGGTGTTCAGGTATTTAGTGAATTGGTTGATTGTCCATCATTGTACCCTGAGGGGGTCAGATGTTGCTCATAATATCAAACACTGGTTTGTCTGGCTCAGTCTTCATGAGGTACAAGCTGACATGATACAACTCGAACATTGCTGATTACAGTGTGAAACAACAAACAACAAACAAAACACACAAAAACAACCTTCGGAGGAGTCTAAAACTACAACTTGCAATTATCTGGATAAATAAGGCCATTTTCATTTGCACAAAACAAAATATCTGAATCCAGGTTATAAAGAAATGAAACCTAAAGAGTTTAGAACCTATGCATCCTTCAGATAATTGGGCGGTCAAAGTATGCTATGGGTTCACCCGACACAACATCCTATGGAGATGTCCTCAGATCTGTGGAGGATTTCAGTGTGTGTACATATTCCATGATAAAGACAAGTGTGAATACATGGTCTGTGGACGACTTGTGCCTGTATTTGCTGACTTTGAATTCAGGGACAAATAGGTAACCTTGCATCTTACATCTTCATATTGTCATCAATACTAACATGGAACGATGTACAGTTTTTGTCAAGTTCCAGTGAGTAAAGATAATCTGTAAATACACTTGCTGACTAAGATATTCCTGCTCACTATGACACTGGTGACAGCTGCACTGCTCTAATCATATTGCGTCATATAACCCAGGAAGCCTGGGCAAGGCATTGCTGATATGACACATGGATATCTGTACAACACAGACCCTCCAGCCATCACCATCACCACACCTAGGCTGTGACTTTGCGACTAGCGATACCATGTTATTTTATTTGTTTGTTTGTTTGTTGTTTTACACCCCGCTCAGCAATATTCCAGCTATATGTCGGCGGTCTGTAAATAATGGAGTCTGGATCAGACAATCCAGTGATGGACATCATGAGCATCGATCCACGCAATTGGGATCGATGACATGCATCAACCATGTTAGCGAGCCTGACCACCTGATCCCCTTAGTGGCCTCTTATGACAAACATAGTCGCTTTTTATGGCAAGCATGGATTGCTGAAGATCTTTTCTACCCCGGATCTTCACAGGTGTAGGATTTTAAAACTTGTTTAGAGTGAGTGAGTGAGACCACAGTGAGACAGGTCATAGATGTTTATATGTATGACGATCACAGAATAAAGATCATATGGGGCATATCAGCGGATCCTAGCATGGCTAAGGGATGTAACTCTGTACTCTGAATTGTGCCACCTTTGGGCAATCACATTGATTTGGAACAGAGAACAGATATAACTTTGGAAAAGGTAATGCCTCCACCCCCTCCTCTCGGACACTGCAGCCTCCCCTCATCTAGGACACTGCAGCCTCCCCTCATCTAGGACACTGCAGCCTCCCCATCCCCTCGGACACTGCAGCCTCCCCTCATCTAGGACACTGCAGCCTCCCCTCATCTAGGACACTAAAGCCTCCCCTCATCTAGGACACTAAAGCCTCCCCTCATCTAGGACACTGCAGCCTCCCCATCCCCTCGGACACTGCAGCCTCCCCTCATCTAGGACACTGCAGCCTCCCCTCATCTAGGACACTAAAGCCTCCCCTCATCTAGGACACTAAAGCCTCCCCTCATCTAGGACACTAAAGCCTTCCCTTGGCCTGACAAGCCTCCCCTGGACACTGCAGCCTTCCCTCAGCCTTACTAGCCTCCACGGGCGGTCGGGTAGCCTAGTGGTTAAAGCGTTCGCTTGTCATGCCGAAGACCCGGGTTCGATTCCCGACATGGGTACAATGTGTGAAGCCCATTTCTGGTAACCCCCGCCGTGATATTGCTGGAATATTGCTAAAAGCGGCGTAAAACCATACTCACTCACTCACTACTAGCCTCCACCTCTTCCTCTTGGACTCTGCAGCCTGCCCTCCTCTAGGACACTAAAGCCTTCCCTTGGCCTGACAAGCCTCCCCTGGACACTGCAGCCTTCCCTCAGCCTTACTAGCCTCCACCCCTTCCTCTCGGACACTGCAGCAGCCCCTCATCTAGGACACTAAAGCCTCTCCTCATCTAGGACACTAAAGCCTTCCCTTGGCCTGACAAGCCTCCCCTCAGACACTGCAGCCTTCCCTCAGCCTTCCTAGCCTCCACCCCTTCCTCTCGGACACTGCAGCAGCCCCTCATCTAGGACACTAAAGCCTTCCCTTGGCCTGACAAGCCTCCCCTCAGACACTGCAGCCTTCCCTCAGCCTTCCTAGCCTCCACCCCTTCCTCTCGGACACTGCAGCCTCTCCTCATCTAGGACACTAAAGCCTCCCCTCATCTAGGACACTAAAGCCTCTCCTCATCTAGGACACTAAAGCCTTCCCTTGGCCTGACAAGCCTCCCCTCAGACACTGCAGCCTTCCCTCAGCCTTACTAGCCTCCATCCCTTCCTCTCGGCCACTGCAGCCTGCCCTCACCTAGGACACTAAAGCCTTCCCTTGGCCTGACAATCCTCCCCTGAACACTGCAGCCTTCCCTCAGCCTTACTAGCCTCCACCCCTTCCTCTCGGACACTGCAGCAGCCCCTCATCTAGGACACTAAAGCCTTCCCTTGGCCTGACAAGTCTCCCCTCAGACACTGCGGTCTTCCTTCAGCCTTACTAGCCTCCATCTCTTCCTCTCGGACACTGCAGCCTGCCCTCACCTAGGACACTAAAGCCTTCCCTTGGCCTGACAAGCCTCCCCTGGACACTGCAGCCTTCCCTCAGCCTTACTAGCCTCCACCCCTTCCTCTCGGACACTGCAGCCTCTCCTCATCTAGAATACTAAAGCGTCTCCTCATCTAGGACACTAAAGCCTTCCCTTGGCCTGACAAGCCTCCCCTCAGTCTTCCTTCAGCCTTACTAGCCTCCACTCCTTCCTCTCGGACACTGCAGCCTCCCCTGGGCCTTCCTAGCCCCCACCCCTACCCCCTCCTCTCGGACACTGCAGCCTCCCCTCATCTAGGACACTAAAGCCTTCCCTTGGCCTGACAAGCCTCCCCTCGGACACTGCAGTCTTCCTTCAGCCTGACTAGCTTCCCCTCCGCTTGGACTCTGCAGCCTTCGCTTGGCCTTACTTGCCTCCCCTTGCCTCGGACACTGCAGACAATGTAGTACTATTATATATTCCATGCATGTTCCAGCCCTCGCGATTCAACCAATAGTTGTAGGGTGCACTAACTTCTGCACAAATTGAATCTTGTCTATGCATTTTTGATGACTGTTGGCATAAGCCGCTAAATCAATGACCACAGACCAACTATGATTTCTGGCAAATGGTCAAACTTCGCTGTTAATGGGAAAATTCCCATCAGGGTCTAATAGGAAAATACGAGGGACCAGTTGACAAGCCCTGGAGGAACAGTGAACGGAGATAAATATGAAACAGAAATGTCACTTCACTAACAACAGTTTTTACACCATGATTGTCAACGGCAATGAGAAATACTGAAGTTTATTTGCCGATGTCTCTGCAAGACCGGGAATTATTTCTGAAGCAGGGTTTCCTGGAATATCAATTTTGGCTAATTGGAAATTAAGGAAGCTGAAGTCATCAAGATGGTTCTCCAAAGAAGAATACTCACACCTCAACACTCGCGACTGTCTCCTTCGTTACATAGATGGATAGTCCGAGAGGACTGCTAACAAGCAATGCAGTCGAAACAGTGCTACAACCAATCAAAACACACAGGATTCTGTTCTCACAACACTTTTTGCCATTTACATTTCAAATTCAAATTTGCAGTTCATTATTGTTGAAAAACCTTAACTTGTCTTTATAATTGACCGATTTGAGAGCAAGCGGGTTTCAAGAAATCAATACATATTTGATAATAGGGCAAAAATGCTGCAGCACAGGAGACAAATGTAATTCTAGGCCACATGACATAGACTTGTTTGGTTTATACAGTATATGGCAATACTCTCCAAGTTGTGTATAAGCAGTCAAGGAACAGAGTGTTCAGACTCTTCACCAGCTGATATATTTTGTAGAAAATTGAAATCAATACTCCTATATACATTTTAAGTTGAAAGATTGTTCTCTGAAGTCTGGACCAGACAATCCAGTGATTGATATTATGAACAATGATCCCTGCCATCTGGGTATAATAACACACTTTCAACAGCATCAGTGAGCCTGACAACCTATTAAGTCACCTCTACAAGAGCCGGCATGGATTGCTGGGATCTATTCCAACCCGGGGCCGAACCCGGGACTAAACCCGGTGCCAAACCCATGTTGATCCACACCATGCACATAGCCTGTTATTTTTCTCACACACTTTTACATAAGTTCGAAAAAGTGAAAATTGAACGATAATGAGATGTTGAATTAAGAAGGCTTTGACAGTGTATTTATTTGTTTTATGGAAAATAGAGTTTAAAATTATTTGAACAAATAAGATTGGTTTGAAAAAAAGACACTGCAAAGTGTTTTTTACAGACTTTCGTTTGGAGAAATTTTGCCACTTTTGAAGACTGATAAAAGTACTGTGAGATGGAATGTTTATGGAAACTGTAAGCGAACAAAATACTGGCGCCAATCTGAACAACATAGTGATACATTGATTTGTAAGCTTTTGTTTGATGTTACATAAATAACAACATAGTGATACATTGATTTGTAAGCTTTTGTTTGATGTTACATAAATAACTTATCATAATTGACCAACATTGAGTGTTTACTCAACTAGGCCACTGTACCGACGGAAACTCAGCTAAACTAGTGATATATATATGAGTGAGTGAGTGAGTGAGTGAGTTGGGTTTAACGCTTCTTTTAACAGTATGCCAGTTATATCACAGCGTGTCAGCTTAATTTACCACTTCGGCGAAACCAACGAGCACAGGTATGGTGCTGACAAACCTAGAAACATAATCGGACAAACTGAGATTTGAACCCATAATCATAGGTTTCTGGCTTGCCCAAGGAACGCAACTCTGCACAGCGAATCGCGGCACCTTAGACGACTGGGCCACCCGTGCCACCAGGTATATATGATGAAGTAACACCACATACAAAATTAAGTAATAATGAAAGTGATGGCCCCACTTAACATGTAAATAGTCCTCAGATCCCCACATTCACATGATTGTGTAAGTGTAATTTTACTTATGTTTCCCAAACATTAATGGAATACTAGCTATATCAAGTGTAATGAAGTACAGAAAATGTTATAACTTTGTGTTTGATAACATAGCTTATCTTATGTTGACACCATCAGATAAAGACAACACTGGAATATTGATTAACATATATTGAAGCTATTTATTGTTCATAGTACAAAGAATCGTGAAACAGAATTTGACGCTTATTAGACACAGCCTTCATCTTCATGTCTCCTTTATTTGGCTTGATTTCATCTAGACCATATGTAGTAGTGACAAAGATGATTTGTCATTTGTCATAAGGCTATAATGTATGAGGAATTCAGGGATGTATGTATTTCAGTTGAGTGTGAAATATATGTGATGTCTCATACATATGAGAAATGCTACTTTGCAAACATTATCCAATATGGCAGAAAGTTCACTTCAGCAATCGTGTTTATATATTTTCTAAAACAGGTAGAATGATTCTGGGGTTATTGGCGACGTTTCAGTATAATGATTGGTGATTTGATAAATCCCAAATACCCATAATCACTACTATGCTATTTTTTAAACTGAATTCTCTGAGTAAATGTACAATATTTACACTTCCATAAAAACACAAAAATAACTGTGAATGGTAATTCAGGAAAATGTCAAAAGTAGCAAAATTACAATAAAGGTTACTTTCAGCAGTCGTTAACAGTAATGGTTTTGTCCCTAAAAGAACTGGGGAGGATATCACAGAACACACAATTTCCCGCAGAATTCAAAACTGTGAATTTTATTTGCATGCGTTGGATGCTACTTCAAAATAAGTGTTTAAGAGGAGTAACCATATCCAGGGGATAACACTATGCAATATACAGGAACAATTATTTTAATATGTTTTCAAATGTTTGATTGTTATGTGGCCACCTTAGAGGATGTCAAATCACTTCATGAAAGAGCTAAAATAGGTCATCCGTTAATGAAATTTTGAATCATTCGTCAACGAAATCTTGAGTCACCCGTCAAAGATATTTTGAGTCATCTTTCCATGAAATGCAACTATCCTACAGACCAAGGCTGTGCAGCCCTTTCCCAGCTATCAAAGTCACATGAATAAAGACATCAGTTGATCATCCGTATATTGTACCCATTTCATGTAGTTCAAGTTAGAATTCATGAATTCCAATTGTTTGCCTTGGAAAAACAAAATGGCTGATGTTAGTCATAAGACTGGTATGACACACACTGAGGCAATAAATCTCTATATACATTTTCTACTTTGCATATTCATGGATGAATCAAATCAATTGTGTAGAACTTCCATAACCTTTTGCTTATAATATATTCTTCTACAAAATCCCAGATTATCTTTAAATAGTGACAGTTAACAAGAAAACCAAACTGCTCTCTATCCTCACAAGCAGTGATTTCCTTAATCTACCATGACAATCAACAAAAACATCCACTTGTAGTTAATATTCTTGGTTTGGTGTGCAAGGCATATATATCCTTATCACATACTAATTTAGGTCTTGAAGCCTTCAGTTCCTCTTGACGACAACCTTGAATGCCTAATCTATGACCACTCAGCATCTATGTTATCAGACTGACAATAACAGTAACTCTGGGAATGCTGTTGAGTAAATACCGTATTCGACGTAATAAGCGCCCAGGGCGCTCTCAAAATTAGAAATAGGGGGCACTTATTAGGATATTATTTTGAGTTGAAAGATCGTAAATTTCGTGGTTTATGCGAAAAGCCTGAAATGTTTACATACATCAGATATATTTTTCAAAAATTAAATTGCCCATAATTAAGGGTGATATAACACACAAGTGCGTATTATGCATGAATAAATAAGTCTTGTGTACATTGATCAATCGGAAGGGTTGCTGATTGGGATTGTTCACTTGCCAATATATTAGCAAATATCGCCGTGGGCGCTTATTAGAGTGGGGCGCTTATTACGTTGAATACGGTAAGCCTTAAATTGTCCAATAACCAGATTCAGACTGCACTAGCTGACACCACAAACCCCACAAAGTGTGGCGGAGGACGCCAAGATGGTTCCATGTCTTTGCTGTCCACATACACTTGTAATAATATATTTCTTCTGAAGGAATATCAAATGACTTCTTGTATTTTTCTTGTTCCAAACCTGTGTGAAACTTAACACGGACATCATCTTCCTGCCCTGGCTACAAGAAACATCCATGCATGTGAAACCAGGTTCCCTGGCAGGTTCCTAGTGTTACGGATAGAGGCAATTAGATAATACCACCATCAACTTTAATATCCCTGTTTATTCAGCAGAGGAAGAAGACACTACAATCAGTTATTGAATTTTCAAACTAATTCTGAACATGAAAAAAAAAATAACTGGACAAGTTTCTTTGTACATTGTGCTGGCTAAAACAAAAAGGGGTGTTTGCAGCTGAAATGAAATATTCACTATAAAGTGCAGCATCTCGATAACTCCATAACCTATCACCCTTTTATTGCACCTAAACAGCCAAGGGCCTGTAGCAAAACAAGCAAGAAAAAAAATACTAGGATAAATCAAATTTTCTAAGTGTGAGCTTTATAGTCCAATACAATATTAATATTACACAAATAATGTCAAATTCACTTCAGCTCCTGCTAACTTCTGAAAGTGTTTATTCTGATGTTAACTTGATGTTGTAATAATGATAGTTTTCTCCAGAGGGGCAAACTGCCGTTTCTCAGACATGCAATTCGGGCAGGGAGGAAAATAATTACCAAGACTCCCCTCTGATAACTGAAGGGGAGGAATTTCTGGAAGATGATATAAGGCCATAAGTCAACAATAGCTATGATGAGAAATTCATGGTTGCTACGCCATGTCGACGCCGAATCAGTGTTACAATGACAGACCAATCAACTAGGAAGGGCCAAAGACTATCAAAACAAAATTGGTTTATCCAGAAAACTTTTGAAATCAATAAATTGGTAGCAGTTATTTACCCTAATTTTAGAACTATGGGTTCTGACCAGACTGGTCACTATAAGTACATTTGCCGTCTCTGATTTTATTTCATCTGCCTTTCACACAGGAGATGGGCTTGAGCGATGGGAGGAAACGGGTGATTCTGCGTGTTAATCCGATCTCGAATTTGTTTCCCACTTTGTCTTAAGCCAGACCATTGCTTGTTGTCAGAAAAATCACTTGAAACTAGTCAATATTTGTTCTTATTGAAATAGGCTTCTATGTGAACATGCCTCCATTTACTCCTGTTGGAGAGCCATGTTTGTGTTGACAAGAGGTCTTGTACGATTAAATACTTTGTGATGGTTTCATAATGCTGTCTTCAACAAGTAATTGATTCTTTTTTCTCAAAGCAGCGCAACATAGATTAAACACATCCACTGATAATGAATACGATCCATAAACGATATCCCAGTACATAAATGAGACACGCAGTGAAAGGAGAGAACTTTATGGGCAATGAAATTCCCAAGTACAGGTTAATCAGAAATTGGAAAACTCAAAGAGATGAATCACTCCAGCCCCTGCATTTGACGAGCTCCTTCAAATCTGAATAGATCATTCAAATATATTGGGAATAGGAACTTTGCACAAACATGCTACGATTTTCTTGACATTGACATTGAATACGGATCTGAAGATTATAATATGTAAACATCAACATATCATTAGAAAGATAATTTCAACATTTCGATGAAACAATATGCAAATGACAGCTGGACAGCAAACTGTTTTCAGCAAATTTTGAATTTCTTATTTGGCTGTATTCTCCATTTGTTGCAGAGTTTCCTTCACTGGCACACATTCTAGCAACACAACATAGTTTTTCATATTTCCCCATAGAAAACTAAAAACCATTAAGTAACTGATCCCAATTCAATACAACAGACAATGTTTTTTCTTCTGTTGTGTAGAATAGACAGAAGCCCTCATAAAAACACTTCACAAGTATTGTCCGAGAGACACTTTATTGCTCCTAAATAGCACAGATTTTGACATTTAATGGTAACAATCTAATTAACCACACTGGCTTTCATGGCTCTCTTGAATCTTCTTTTTACGCATATTGATTCTAAACCAACTGTGACTGAATTAACTTAATTACTACATCTTTGAAAATTGAATTAAAGGGAAGTAACTGTGGCCAAATAACCCTTCCCTGAATGGGTCAGATTCCTAAGTGATCTCAGTAAGGACTCTATTTCCCGGCATTAACGTATTGGCCAATCGATTCCTTTCAATTCACCAAAAATAAACTTTTTCATCACTTGACATTTTCCTTTCTTAAATCAAAATTTGAGTGCCTTAGAACTACTTATCAAAGTCAACACTAAGACACTCGGCTGGTTATAGGGCAGCATTAGATCCCATTAACAATTTTCATGTGGAATTTTCTCTGTCCAGGTAACAAAGCGGTCATGCAAATCGATATGAAATACATTTTTGAAGTACAGTAGGGTCAATTGTCCATGGTGCACTTACGGTTAAAAAACCCCAGTTTAATGTAAATTCTATTACACTTGCTGACTGTGACATTTGATGAGGTTATCCATAAAGTTGTGATATATCTTGTTTGGCTGATATCCATATTGTTTAAGAAACAGGAAGTCAAAATACATTTTTTATGATATATAAAAAGGAAATGATTATGGTAATATTTTCCACATATTAGACTGAAGCCAACTGTAATGCAAAGGTCCATGTGTGGAAAGATTCTTTTCATCTTTATGTAGATTTGAAAGACAACTCTTTGAATATGCATTAAAACATATGCTTTGACTGTCACCTCTCACAGCAAAAACAAAATTATTGAGATGATTAAGGAGTGACAGCTGGCACACAAAGAGTCACCTTTTCACTTATTTTGTTGAGTGATATCAGGCATGTTAATTCCTACCCACAACACGGCAGATGTTTTATTGTCCATCCTATTGTGTAATCACTTGAAAGTACTATCAGGTACTGCCATGCCCTTCTTTGTGTTATCAATCACATCATGTAATCACTTGAAATTAAAGTATTAAAAGGTACTTCCATGCCTTCCAATTGCTGCAGGAGGAAGTTTTCAAATTTGCTTAAATTAAGCTTTTTCAAATTTGTTTGCCAGCTTAGATGCCTGCTGTGAACAATTGACACATTGTATGAGGACATCATTAATTTGTTGAAGCAGCAGAATGAAACTTCAAGAGATTACCAAAGGTGGACCTTATGCCATGACAATATGAGAGTCTTGCAGTAAAGGTGATAACGTTATTTCAACATGTTCATCTACCTTTATATAAGCAAAAAACGTTTACAAATAATCAAATTTGAAAACAATAAACACACAAAACTTGAGGAAACGTATATTTTCTTAAAGCTACAAACAACAGTGGTTCACTCCTGTAATCTCTTCCTCCGTATTTTTCTGTCATTAGCAAGTCGAAAACAACAAAGCCTCATCCATTCAGAGCTTACAGGGAAGATTTCATTTTCTTCTGACAACCAAACACCTTATAAATGACACAAATCTGAAATATGCCAATGCCATTTCCCTAGTCACGGATTTCTTTTTGTACTTACCATGAACATGCAGCCTGATTGGACGAACTTGCACAGGATCGGTGTTGATCTGGCAGGAGTAAGTTCCCTGATCAGAGGGCTTCACGTTGCGGATGTGCAGATTCCATTCCTTCACATATGGTCTCTCCAGGCTAATCCTTTCATCAGCTATGATTCTACGATCTTCAAATGTCAGCAGTTTGTCTCTGTGGTCTAACCATACAACCTAAAATACATAACAACATTATGAAGCAACAACACTGAATTAGAACTAGAATTAGAAAGGTATGGTGTATCTAAGGCAAAGAAGCAAAATCTTGAAGCAAATTGTAAAGTAAAACCTCAAACTGAATTCCAACTCAATTAAATCAATATATAGCTTAGAATGATGTAACTTTATGGATGAGAAAAAATCCTTATAAAAAAATAAAATATAAATTGGCACAATGGTATTGTAGCACCATGACCACCATGCTTAGTCAGTAGAAAATGGTTTTACCTGGCACACATTGTCCACATTGCATATGACATAAGTCATAGGCATAAAACTCAAACTATATAAATAAATAGCCATCAGTTATCTGCAACTCATTTACAGCCAACACCACCCATTCTATGACCTTGAGTGTTATTTACAAATAAAACACTCACAAATATGTCATCATCCTTATTTCTAACTTGTCTTCCAAGCATGAAGACAGTTAATTCTCAGTCTCTTTTTTCTCCTTTGTAGAAACTGTGTTCACTGGACCCAAGGTAGCATTGCGGGACATCGTAATTTGCCACTGATAATGGAGGTTGCATCAATGTCTACATATAATCTCATCTAAATGTAAATCTTCAAGAAATAATCTGTACAATGAGCACATCAATTCTCAAGGTACTAATAAAATGACTGCATCTTTACTTCATGGTAGGTGTTCTGTTTGATTCATGTTTCATATATTTGTTTGGCATACAGTTCTCGTGTTAGGACCATCTTGATTTGTTGTAATGAGTTACCTCCGAAACTGAGTGATGTCCAATGATGATCAGAGATGATGATGGCCGCTGTCTGAACATCACCACAAGTCAGATAATGATTAGAGGACCCCGATGTGCTAAACATCTATGCTGTACAGGCTGCCATTCACAGTCATAACTAAACACAATGTTTTCACACCACCAGGCACAACGAAACACATGGGCTGTATTGGATATATTTGTTTCAGGGTCTGTATAACAGACTATTCTCACTCCACCAGGCACAACGAAACACAATGTTATCACTCCACCAGGCACAACGAATCACAATGTTCTCATTCCACCAGGCACAACGAAACACAATGTTCTCACTCCACCAGGCACAACGAAACACATGGGCTGTATTGGATATATTTGTTTCAGGGTCTGTATAACAGACTATTCTCACTCCACCAGGCACAACGAAACACAATGTTATCACTCCACCAGGCACAACGAAACACAATGTTCTCACTCCACCAGGCACAACGAAACACAATGTTCTCACTCCACCAGGCACAACGAATCACAATGTTCTCACTCCACCAGGCATAACAAATCACAATGTTCTCACTCCACCAGGCATAATAAATCACAATGTTCTCACTCTACCAGCCATAACGAATCACAATGTTATCACTCCACCAGCCATAATAAATCACAATGTTCTCACTCTACCAGCAGTAATAAATCACAATGTTCTCACTCTACCAGGCATAACGAATCACAATGTTCTCACTCCACCAGCCATAATAAATCACAATGTTCTCACTCTACCAGCAGTAATAAATCACAATGTTCTCACTCCACCAGCAGTAATAAATCACAATGTTCTCACTCCACCAGGCACAACGAATCACAATGTTCTCACTCCACCAGGCATAACAAATCACAATGTTCTCACTCCACCAGGCATAATAAATCACAATGTTCTCACTCTACCAGGCATAACGAATCACAAAGTTATCACTCCACCAGCAATAATAAATCACAATGTTCTCACTCTACCAGCCATAACGAATCACAATGTTATCACTCTA
Organism: Haliotis cracherodii; assembly: GCF_022045235.1. NCBI lineage: Eukaryota > Metazoa > Mollusca > Gastropoda > Lepetellida > Haliotidae > Haliotis > Haliotis cracherodii. The sequence goes on from NW_027266264.1 coordinate 56,761,040, forward strand.
CCAGGCATAACGAATCACAATGTTCTCACTCCACCAGGCATAACGAATCACAATGTTCTCACTCCACCAGGCACAACGAATCACAATGTTCTCACTCCACCAGGCATAACAAATCACAATGTTCTCACTCCACCAGGCATAATAAATCACAATGTTCTCACTCTACCAGGCATAACGAATCACAAAGTTATCACTCCACCAGCCATAATAAATCACAATGTTCTCACTCTACCAGCCATAACGAATCACAATGTTCTCACTCTACCAGGCATAACGAATCACAATGTTCTCACTCCACCAGGCATAACGAATCACAATGTTCTCACTCCACCAGCCATAACGAATCACAATGTTCTCACTCCACCAGGCATAACGAATCACAATGTTCTCACTCCACCAGGCATAACGAATCACAATGTTCTCACTCCACCAGGCATAACGAATCACAATGTTCTCACTCCACCAGGCATAACGAATCACAATGTTCTCAATCCACCAGGCATAACGAATCACAATGTTCTCACTCTACCAGGCATAGCGAATCACAATGTTCTCAATCCACCAGGCAGAACGAATCACAATGTTCTCACTCTACCAGGCATAGCGAATCACAATGTTCTCAATCCACCAGGCATAACGAATCACAATGTTCTCACTTCACCAGGCATAACGAATCACAATGTTCTCACTCTACCAGCAATAATAAATTACAATGTTCTCACTCTACCAGCAATAATAAATCACAATGTTCTCACTCTACCAGCAATAATAAATTACAATGTTCTCACTCTACCAGCAATAATAAATCACATTGTTCTCACTCTACCAGCAGTAATAAATCACAATGTTCTCACTCTACCAGCCATAACGAATCACAAAGTTATCACTCCAACAGCCATAATAAATCACAATGTTCTCATTCCACCAGCCATAACGTGACACATTGTTCTCACTCCACCAGCCATTACGAATGAGTGATGGCACTATCAGAAGGTGTATATGCATCATAATTATCATCTGTATGAACAAGACTTTTAGAGGCATTTAGAAATTGGACTACTTCTTTCTTATAATTAGGAGCAATTTGCCCTTATTTGTAATAAACAAGTTGTTCATCCATATCTTATCCTTCCTTTACATGATAAAACAATGTCTCTATATTTCATCGATTAGGCTAGGTTATCAAGTTTCTTGTCTTACAGTTTTTTTGTTAAAGGCAGGAGGAAAAATGAAAATTATTCTCTGCTTTGATTTGAGGTTAAATTCCTTAATGAATTAAAAAGTTTGTTATACAAACAAACAAATATTTAAAAATAGTATAGAGTAGACTGAAGTCTAAAATAAGAGAAAAAGCTTGTCTGACCTAAGAAAGGAAAAAAACAGCTGAAGAATCTATGGTCTGCCACACTACAGGAATCCTTGGTGAGAAGAGTTTTGCCTAATATTTGTATTAATGAACTCAGCACCATGTATGCCGTCATCTCCAGTCACTTTGAGAGGAGATTAAGATCCAGGGAATCCAATCTATTTCAACAGATTCAATATGATACAGTTATTTTGTATTTGTGCATCACTTACAGGCCTCTATGGAAGGGTTACGGATCAGACTGTACAAATGGTTTGCTAAATGTAACTATTTGTTATAGGCAAGGTTCACTGCTAGGTATTGAACTACATGAGATGCTGCACAGTTGACACTTTCATGAAGATGTATGATTTAATGATATTTTGTGGACACAATCTAAGGCTGACTTATGAGAATTCCTGTTTGTCTGGACTCTGTTAGACAGGACCTGACTCTGGCTAGTCTTGACTCTTTGTCTAAACATGGATCCTGTTAGCTTGGAGCATGTTTGTCTGCATGGACCATGTTAGCCTGGACCTGTTAATCTGCATGGACCCTGTTTGTTCAGACCATCAGTCTGGACCATGTTTGTTCCGACCCTGTTAGTCTGCATGGACTATGTTTGTTCAAACCCATTTAGTCTGCATGGACCCCACACTTTAAGATGATTACTGTTGCAGATGCCTGTCTTAATATACAAATTGATATTACTATGTACCCTGATTTTATTATGAGTCAAAAAGACTGATCTTCATGCAAAGTCTAACCTCTGAATTATACTTCATACATGGGCATGTCGACTACATCTCCCGTCCTTTATGATAAATAATCCTGAAGTTTGTTCATCCAGATCATATCACTGGGACAGTAACCATGGTAACGCCAGGATTTCACTCAAGTAAGAATCTATGGAGGATCTCTGTGGCAAATTCATGGCCAAAATATACAATCTACCAGTTTGGCTACAACATCAGGTAGCTGTCTTCAAAGGATACTGCCCTTTTCATTGTTGTGGTTTGTTCTTGTTTGACCGATTACTGTTTTAGCCCTTGGACTAGGGCTGGGTCGGGTAACTCAGGTACTCAGGTCAGGTGTGGAGCCTAGGACCCACAGGACTACCTGGTCCCGTGGTAACCAATGACCAAAAACTCACTATAGCTCAGTGGTTACACTATAAGTCGCTAATGTTTGCTTTTCATTCTAACGAAGCACACATTGCTTTTGATCTGTATATGTTTGAGTAAAGATAAAACTTCAGTCAACTTCACTGTATGCATGATCTGATTGTTTGATACACGTTTCTAAACAGTTATTGCCAGGGCTGCTATAAAACAAATCCCAATCAGTCATTTTGTTCCCAAATCTTGAGACATACAATGGGTACATGGGTAGTGTCGGATAGTTGGGGGTCTGTTGCCCGGGTAGTAAATTTGGACTTGTCAAGCCCTACCTTGGATGTGCTTTAAAATCCTGAGGGTCAGTTGTCTCTTTGCTGTCTGAACCCTTGGACGTTCTTTAACTTCCTTAGGGTCATCTATCTCTCCACTGTCTTAGCCCATGGGCGTCCTTTAAAGTCCTGATGGTCAGTTGTGTCTTTGCTGTCTGAACCCTTGGGCATCCTTTAACTTCCTTAGGGTCATCTATCTCTCCACTGTCTTAGCCCATGGGCATCCTTTAAAATCCTGAGGGTCAGTTGTCTCTTTGCTGTCTTAACCCATGGGCATCCTTTAACTTCCTTAGGGTCATCTATCTCTCCACTGTCTTAGCCCATGGGCATCCTTTAAAATCCTGAGGGTCAGTTGTCTCTCTGTACTGTCTGTACCCTAAGATGTCTGTTAAAATCCTGAGGGTCAGTTGTCTCTCTGTACTGTCTTAACCCTAAGATGTCTGTTAAAATCCAGAGGGTCAGTTGTCTCTCTGTACTGTCTTAACCCTAAGATGTCTGTTAAAATCCTGAGGGTCAGTTGTCTCTCTGTACTGTCTTAACCCTAAGATGTCTGTTAAAATCCTGAGGGTCAGTTGTCTCTCTGTACTGTCTGTACCCTAAGATGTCTGTTAAAATCCAGAGGGTCAGTTGTCTCTCTGTACTGTCTGTACCCTAAGATGTCTGTTAAAATCCTGAGGGTCAGTTGTCTCTCTGTACTGTCTTAACCCTAAGATGTCTTATAAAATCTTGAGGGTCAGTTGTCTCTCTGTACTGTCTTAACCCTAAGATGTCTTATAAAATCTTGAGGGTCAGTATACTCTTTTTCACTGGATGTGTAGAGTAAAGGGATGTGTATAGTATGACACTGGCAAGTCATACATACTATTTATACACTACTTGCCAATTTGTTACATACACTTATTAATCAATGCCAATATGACATTCCAGTCAATCAAGCAACAGCATGGACAAACATATCACCAGACGAACTACGAATGACCTATTATCCATCCACATCTCTGATTTGCCCGTCTCATTGTCATGTTGACAATCAACAAAGCTACTAGTCGGTCCAAAACAAGGCAGGCCACTTCAGTGATGACAAACACACACAACCTATCAAGAACAGCCATTTAATTGAGCCTGTTTCATCTTAATCTTTGAGATCCAGGGCAAAACTCCCCATTTATTGTCTTACAAGAAGGATGTCAAATTCATTTATTTACCAAATTCTGTGAAATCTTAAGCTTAACACACCATTTTATACACAAATCGTCAGCCATTATGATGTAAAATCAATAACCATTGCATTCCCTTCAGAAAATTTGTCTGGCTGCATGTTGTTTTCATAAAATGCATTTCATAACATTAATCAATCAGCATTAAGCATTTCAATGCCACAGCATGCACACATCACCTCTTTGCTTATTAATCACACAACCTCACTCCAATACAGACTTTAGACACACCATCTCAATAATATTATGACACCAATACATACAAACAAACAAACAAACAAATACAAAATTACCATTGCCTGTAGAGTTGGACTCTGAGTATGAACAATCTCCAGTGCCATATACTTGAATACATCACTTTGATAACAGTAGCGTAACAGATTCATTATGATGAAACATGTCTGTATGTGACATAGTTTGCTATTATAATGATATAAGATGCACTTGTCAGTGCGGTTCATACGAGATCTACACAACCAGTTGTCGGACTTCCATTTTGTAGAAGCCTCTGTGCCTGAGTGGGTTAGATCGCTAGATTGGCTGCCTCATTTTGAGAGTATGGGACTGAATCCTGGATGAGACTCAACCCAAAACAGTACCAGAATTTGTACTTTACTGAGAGAATGTAATCCCAATATAACATTTATTAAATCCTGCACATAATCAGCCATTTTCCTCATTTCACTAGAAACTGTGGGAACACTGCTGGTGTACTCCTGGCGTTTGGAGATGTCTCAAAATAGGCATTTTGCCTCCTGACCAATCAAGTCTGTTTGTAGTGTACATTGTAGTGATGTTTGAGAGAACACTGGTGGAGAACTCACAGTCACACTCTAGTCTTTCTATATCTCACATTGTAACTGGTATTCACAGGATTCAAAAACATTTGCAAAATTGATGGGCTTAACATCTAAAAATAACAAAATAACAGCCTTGAAAACAAATGCCTCATCAAATTGTTTCTCTGCTTTGTCAATACGGCTAGAGGGTTTGTATCTGAAAGTGCTGAACTTGTCACCTTCTGGCACCTGACCTGCCAGAATGACATTCTCATCATTAACACCTGTAGGTAGGGAGTTATCCCATCTAAATATACATGCCTTATTACAGGTCCTGAAACTTCAGACTAGCAATCACCTCGGGGAAAAGAGCAACTTCATTTTAAAGACAGATATTTGATAATTCACACAACAAACTTGTACTAGTTAACATGGGAATTCCTTCATCATCTGCGCATAAGATGCATAGTCTAATTAGTAGGGGCAACACATGTCATCTCATTATGCAACATCAAACCAATGTAAAATTTGGATGGACATAATATATAGCCTCGTTTGTCAATCCTGAACTATGGAACAAGCAGATTTGTTAAGTAGATTTGCAATCTGGACTGACGGAGAGGTTCAATATGGCGATGGACGTATAATTAGCTGACATTATAATAAACGCGGTGACTATGCCGAAGCTGTGGTGGCATAAAGGACTCAGTCTCCTAGGAATGATGCGTAAAGTCAAATGTCACTTTGGTACGAGAATAATTGTCCTCAATTAAATCATTGTTCAGCCAATCAAAAGTAGCGATTTGTTGTGAATTCATGGAAATTACTTGTGAAGTTTTCCAACTCCCACAGGTTCTGTTTCATTACCATGAAGGGAAAGCTTCTCACAGTTTGCTCCCGGAAAATTATAGTTTGATGGCATATTCCATCCGTGGTGAAGAAGAACGCCACTCTGAATCTTCCTCCATGGCTGTACCAATCATGCTGTACATGCCAATGAATGCGACAATCACTGCCGCGCAAACACATTTCATAGCTGCATATTACAATCTTGCATTAATGTCTTTCAAAATAACTACCGTCATGAAAATTCAATCTTGTTGGATGTTATATTCTCAAATTTTAGGACTTATTTTTGACATTTCTGGGGTTTTTTTCAACCATAAATATATCACTGCAATAGGAATGCCTTGCAGCCAAACCACACTTAGCATTGAAATCCCTTGTTTGGTCATGCAGTTATGCACTGTATGTGAGCCTATGTCTTGGGGGCAGGGGGAATTGTGAGAAGTTCACCTGTACTTACAATAAATCTGGTGTGAGAAGGAATTAACACTGGTTTGAATGTGTCAGCTAAGAAAGTTTGTGCAAAGTCCAATATGACACAGGTCATGTTTACTTTGGTGAAAACCATGAGCCCTGGTCTGGTACTGCCAGCCCATGGATCCTAATCAGGTCGAATCAGTTGATCGTGGCGCAACTAAGGGATGTAACTGTGTACGTTAGACAGTCAATAAACTGATCTTGAACAAATGTCCACTCACGTTTGGAAAGGTTAAACCAGGTAAGAAATATTTTGGTCAGTGAAAACGAAGACACGTATTATTATAACTAAAAGGACATTAGCCAACATAGGGCATTAGACTTATGAACAAGATGCCCTGAACAATACAAGAGCTACATCTGAAGGACCTCTTACGGCAAAAGATGTTTTACTTTCTGAAATTCACAGATCAACAGACATTGGAGTCTGTCACACTGCTATAAATGATCCTTACACACAAACATGTGCTGCATTCCAAGCATCATAACACTTCATCACAACTGCAGTCAAAGAAATCATAAATAAGTGAAACGTTAGATTACAGTAAATAGTAGACTGATAACCCCACGGACAATCTCAGATCATCCCCAGGGTCAGGTGAGCTAACTCTAAAGAAAAAAATGGTGTTGAAATATTCCTAAACTAAATAATCCATTAAAATCAGCCTGGGTTCTACCCTAATCTTCCCCAAGTATAGACTCAAACAAAGTGAAAATCATACCCACTGGCCTTCTTTGAAAGAACTATTTTCAGGCATACAAGAAAACAGTGTTAACAATCAATTTTAACATAAAAAAGGTAATAAATTTTGATAACTCAACACAAGTGAATTATTGTACAAAGTGCTTGAAGGTAGCATGTAATCTGTATGCCTAGATCATGTCATTTGATGAATATGTGATTCTTCTAATTGCCAAGCTCCAAGAGGCTACCAATATGACCCATCCCTTGTGTCATATTTTATTTCATTCTCCTAACTGCTACAAATATCTCCAGGTCCACAGAGACTTATAAAGCAAATATTTACTTATGCCTGGTGCCACTATGTTTGTCAATGATGTGTATAAACGCAAAATTGACCATATTGCTTTACAATAGCAAATAGATGATGAGTTTTTGCAATGTACGCACATGCCGATAGCCATAAATGTTAGCAGAGTTGAAGTGAGTCACGGTTTGCCAATACTTCATGAAGTTATTTTCCACAAGTTGCGCACTTGACAATTATTGGTAAAACTGTGCTGAGTTGGGTTAGTTACAATGGCTGACACCAACCAACTAGACTGGCATGTGGCTCAATGTTGCCATTTGCTTGCTGAGAGGCTGAACATGATACCCTCAGTGGCGAGGGTTCCCTGACTGGGGACAGTGTTAGAGTAATGGGGAAGCTCCAGTGTTGAGGCATCTGATGGCTTCTAGACACTGATGACAGATGCTGGATGCTTAAGGATGATGTATGCAAACCTCATAAGCAGTAATGGAGAAACTTGTAGATACAATTCCATCACTTCTGATGTTTAGATCATGTTGTCCTTCATTCCATAACTGATGTTATAGGCCATAATAAATGAACTATTAAATATTCATCCAGGCCTGACTCACTACAAAACACTCTGCCTCATATTATTTGTCCCCAAGCACTTACGTGAGGTGTTAATTTATCCCATTCTTTCTCACTTGATGTATATCCAAATATTCACCATATCCACTGTCCCAACAAACAGTCATGCTTCATTTTAGTCATTAACAATTCACACTTAATCTACACAAAAGACTTGATTTGAATTATTTTATTGGTATAAAATACTGATAATTGATTTATTTTGTCCAAAAGGCAAATCTGAAAACCAGAAGCTGAAAGGGCATGTTGAAGAAAATAGGCTGAAATAAAGATTAGAATAAAAATTATTAATGTAACATTTTCATTCTAAAGGAAATGGTATTGACTAATTATTTTTATCTTTCTTAAATTAGTTAAGAAGTTAAAACAATCTGAACAACGGACTACATCATACAAGCACATAATGCACTCTACCGCTAAACATTACTTCATGATCAGCATGCATTGGGGTTAAGTGGTTTGAAGAATATTTCAGTTATGTTGTGGCTTGTCAGCTTAATGTAGGACTAACGCCCCAAGGAATCCAGGTCTCAGACATGGAACACTGCGGTGCAGTCCCCAAGCATGGGTACATGGTACTGGCTGACTAGCAGTCATCAGCAGAGTGAACCTACGATTCCAAACCCACAACCAGCTACAAAGGGAAGCTACTCTGCACAGTGAATTGTTGTGCCCTACACAACTGAGCCATACATTCCCAAAGCTCTCTATTGTCAGAGGATGCATAATGTGACATGCAGGATGTAGATGGGATTTCATATTATTGAGGCATAATCTGTTATTCCGATAGAGTGATCACTCCAAACCAACACAGCAGGATGATTTTACTAGATTAAAAGGGTTTAGTGTCTCACAAAAACACGGGACATGAAAAGCTGAATGAATTGTTTTAGTGGTTATTGCCTTGAAGTATAGGCAGGGGTAGAGGGGTAGAGTCCAACAAGTGAACATCTCGTTTCAGATTGGTGGCAATATGTAACAATACTAGATATCAGAGAAGTCAAGGTTATTCCTGTTTCTCTGAGGAGCACCTGTGTTTAACCCTACGAGTGGGTGAGTGAGCTGGGTTTAGTGTCACTTTCAGAAGCATCTCAGTTCTTTTACACAGTGTCCACAATGTAAGAGGAAAACCTAAGTGAAGCAGATCTTGGACCTTTACCACTTTGGTGAAACCCACGAACATGGGTATGGTGCTGACAAACCATGGATCAGAATCTAGGATTCAAACAATAATCAGATCCTGGCACAGCTAAGGGATGCAATCGTGCACAACAAATTAATGAGTGTGACATCAATCATCAACTGAAATACTTGTTCCAGATCCAGTCTAGTTGAAATAATGCTTTCAAAAATCACAAAGTGCAGGCTATCCATTTGTAGCTGCTGCCATATGGCTTTTGTAATCTGTTCAACTTTCCAATACTGCCAGTTTCTTTGAAGTGGTAACACTATACACCTGACAGAGATCTCAATCTGCACACACCAGTGATCTACATTTCAGATGACAAACTTACAATTCAATTTTTAAAATTGACATTAATCCTTAATTTACTTGAGGAAGCTGATGGGCACACAATGCAAACAATGTGTTCATGATTTAAACATCCTGAGGAAAATGACTAGCTATCATGTGGACTCATTACTCATCATGTCCTGTACCAACTCAGTGGGAAGCGTCTGACATCTCAATGCGGATATATTCTGTCAGGAAAGTCAGCTCCCTTCCGCCACCAGCACAAATGTCTTTTATTGTACAGTGCTCCACTGATTCAATAAATTATTATATACTTGGTCATAGACTTGAAAAGAAGGTGCTGTATAATGGAAGCATTGTGGTTCTAGTGGATGAATTGATGTCTAATCAGAATGTGATGGCTATAGAAAATAAATGTGGTTGACACTCCATACTTCTAGAGGCTGGCAGGACAGGAAAGAAGGATGTTGTAATGAATCTGTCTAATCCATACGTGGAAAGAAAGAGTGTATTGAGCAAACTCTGGGATGCTAGATGGCAGAAAAAGACAGGTCTTTCTAATATAGACAGGAAACCCTTCTCAGAGAACACAGCTAAGGACGTCTTGCAGCATGAAGTTCAACACAAGGAATAAAACTGCCTGCTTGTCAATCATTAATTCCATCTTTGAATACACATTTTAAATTATACAAGCATCCTCATGGACTCTAGCTTGTTTATTCCTTGTAGAAAGTAACCCATTTCAAGCACCAATACTTATATTGACGTTTATTGGGACACTTTTCAAAATTAAATAATTTCTATGAGGTCTTTGTAAATTTAATTACTGAGCATTAGGCTATAGGGCTGGTGTCAGACTCTCAACCTGATTGCATCAGCAGAACACATTCATTTCTGCCACTGCAAGTCAAATTATCCAATATGAAATTAAGAAAATTGATCAGAATGAGTGGAAACACCATATGTACTGTAGTGTGTTAATAATCATATTCGAAGGTTCAAATTGTGTTCGGAGGAAGTCGTTTATTTTGAAGGCACACAGATACTATCCATGTTAAATGTTCAATTTATGTAAGTTATGTGTTTTTTAATTTCAAAAAGCCAAAGCCTCCTGGGAAAACTGGATATTAAGAAACGTGTGGAATAAGTACTGATGTACCTTTTGAATGGTCATTTTACTACAACTGAAATTGTCAGTTGTTCATCTGAAGCTGATATATACAACACAAAAGAAGTAAGGGATCATAAATACTTTTGAGGATATTTTTATGAAATTGTGTGCTCAGTTTTCATAACAAAAATATCCCCCAAACACTCATGATCTTTAACTTTACTGAATAGTATTAGTTGTCTGCGGCAATGTGAAGTTTTCAATCACAACCAACCAGATTGCACTATGCTTCATGAATACACACCATCTATAAAGTATGCAAGGAAAGGCAGACATTTTTCAAAATAAAAGTAAAAGCATTTTCTTACATGCCAGTATCAAATCATTCAAAAGGTTTAGGCATTTGATAATGTTGGAAACAATACCTAGTCCTTTATATGAAAGTGTCCTGTTTGTTTGACAAGAACTCTCCCCTCTTCCAGCTCAGAAAAGACACTATATTTAGCAGATCACAAATGTGATTTTAAAAGGTAAGGAAAATTCATTCAATGACAGAGAAATTCAAAGGGCATAAAGAATGGTGGAAAATTGTAATCAAAACCAGGCACCAATGGGTTGCTACAGCTCGCTTGCACTACAAGTCCAACTACAGCCTTGTTTTCTGGGATGTTTTGTTCATACAGTTTATCTTAATATAAAAAAACTAAAATGATGTTTGATGTGTAAATTGTAATGAGTATAAAACTGATTTCTTCATTCTTTCATTCATCGGTGGACAAGAAAGTGAGGCAAGTGTGTTTGACAAATGCAAATGCTTCAACTTAATTCATTGCAATTAAGTTGGTAATTTTTCACAACTTTTTAAAGAATCTAACCCTCACCCTGTAAGTGAACAACCAGCACCAACCTTGCATGAACCATGGTAAGAAGCTGTCATCAGAGCAGCCCTTATAATGCTGTTACCATGTTGGGATGTTACCACCAAACTAGCCCCTGGTCAGGATGTTACCACCAAACTAGCCCCTGGTTAGGATGTTCACCAAACTAGCCCCTAGTAAGAATGTGACCACCAAACTAGCCCCTGGTCAGGATGTTACCACCAAACTAACCCCTAGTAAGGATGTTACCATCTAACTAGCCCCTAGTAAGAATGTTACCATCAAACTAACCCCTAGTAAGAATGTTACCACCAAACTAGCCCCTGGTCAGAATGTGACCACCAAACTAGCCCCTGGTTAGGATGTTCACCAAACTAGCCCCTAGTAAGAATGTGACCACCAAACTAGCCCCTGGTCAGGATGTTACCACCAAACTAACCCCTAGTAAGGATGTTACCATCTAACTAGCCCCTGGTCAGAATGTTACCACCAAACTAGCCCTTAGTAAGAATGTGACCACCAAACTAGCCCCTGGTCAGGATGTTACCATCAAACTAACCCCTAGTAAGGATGTTACCATCTAACTAGCCCCTGGTCAGAATGTTACCACCAAACTAGCCCCTAGTAAAGATGTTACCATCTAACTAGCCCCTGGTTAAAATGTTACCACCAAACTAGCCCCTGGTTAGGATGTTACCACCAAGCTAGCCCCTGATTAGGATGTTACCATCAAACAAGCCCCTGGTTAGGATGTTACCACCAAACTAGCCCCTGATTAGGATGTTACCATCAAACTAGCCCTTAGTTAGGATGTTACCATCAAACTAGCCCCTGGTTAGGATGTTCACCAAACTAGGACCTGGTTAGGATGTTACCATCAAACTAAGACCTGGTAAGGATGTTACCAACAAATTAGCCCCTGGTCTGGATGTTACCATCAAACTAGCCCCTTTTAAGGATGTTACCACCAAACTAGCCCCTAGTTAGGATGTTACCATCAAACTAGCCCCTGGTTAGGATGTTCACCAAACTAGCACCTGGTTAAAGATGTTACCACCAAACTAGGACCTGGTAAGGATGTTACAAACAAACTAGCCCCTGGTCAGGATGTTACCATCAAACTAGCCCCTTTTAAGGATGTTACCACCAAACTAGCCCCTTGTAAGGATGTTACCACCAAACTAGCACCTGGTTAGGATGTTACCACCAAACTAGACCCTGGTTAGGATGTTACCACCAAACGTTTGTCTGGTTAGGATGTTACCACCCAACTAGCCACTGGTTAGGATGTTACCACCAAACTAGCCCCTGGTTAGGATGTTACCACTAAATGTATGTCTGGTTAGGATGTTACCACTAAACGTACGTCTGGTTAGGATGTTAGAAGGATGAAGGCAGATAAGTGTGGAAGCAATGAGTGTCAGTTGAGAAGTACTTACCTGCAGCTTGCCTGTCTGGAAGGGGTAGATCATGAGGCCATTAAGTCATAACACATTTCTACACCATTGTTGTCAAGAGATATCACATCTTCCTTTGACAGGAGACAGCTGAACAATCACAATATCCAGAACAACATATCTCTGATATATATGTGTACTTAAAATGATAATCTATGAAACAAAGTCATCACAAAAAATGTACCTAAAACAAATAATGTGTCAAAGATATCCTGAAAACAAAGAGTCAGTAAAGGAGATATTTCTTCAATGTCATCAATATTCCTGGTGACATTCAGAGCAATATTTATAAGAATAGCTACATGTGTGAGAGGACCTCTTAGAGGACTAAAGGCTACTTTACTGCAGCAATAGTATTGTCAGATGAAACACTATTGCTACACTATTGCTGTCATGGAACATGTATAATTAAAGTACTGTGTCAGGTGAAACACTATTGCTACACTATTGCTGTAGTGGAACATGTATAATAAAAGTATTGTGTCATATGAAACACTATTGCTACACTATTGCTGTAGTGGAACATTACTATCATAAAAGTACTGTGTTAGGTGTAAACACTAAATGCTACAAGTATTATGTTCCCCAAGCAAGGTGAATTTTGCATCAAAACAAATGGAAAGTTTCATAATGGTTCACAGTGCATGTTTTTTCCTTCTGATTGTGACAGATGATACAATAGATAAGTGTAGAGTAACAGCAATGATAACTATTAATATCTTAAGCTGTATTGCTATAAGGCCATGGACAAAATTGTGACTTGTCAATTATTTGACAATCATTAAGCCCAAATGTCTTCACTTCATATCTTATTGAACACCCATAATTATCTCTTGATAACAAATGTCTTCAAAGCATTGGTTTGGTTAATTAAATATTATTTCCTAATTCAGTGGATTTCAGTAAATATTAATTAAGGCATAATGTTGAGGCTGTATAATGGGCGTTAAAAGACTTAAAAGAATTAATCAAAAATAAAATATCAGAAAAACAGATTATTACATACTCTTTAAAATACAATTTTGTAGTATCAAAATAATAACAATGAGTTTCTCGAAGATGTCAGAGCAATTTTGATTTTCCAATGTTGAGAAAGCTTCCAAACCTATCAAGATATGCGAGATAAATTGAGCAATCAAACAGATTTTTTTTCAGAAGGTGGCTGTTTTACAGCCTGGGCAATGTTGTGGAAAGAGGCCATTACTCAACACAGCAGGTTCTGCAGAAACGCTCTACAACGACCTTGATTATTGATGACAAATCACCACATGAAGGACAACAAGTGGTTTGTAGAAATAACACTATTTGTGTTGCACTACGATGTGGGGACCAAGATGGGATTTTTGATACAATCTTCTGTCACAAATATTTCACAATTGTATTGGTTATCCTCAAATATTTGAGAATGCTGTGAGCAAATTTCAATTAAAAAAACCAATTCTTTCACAGGTTCTTCATTTTTGGTGGTTAAGACTACAAAAGATCAACTACAAAGCTGTCATTATTGGGTGCAACTTGTGTGACATTGAATAATAATTTGGTCATCTGACAGAGAGGGTGAGTGAATTCTTGTCACTTTGACTGTAAACTTTCAGTACAGCCATAAAACATATCAGTTATACTACATGAATTGAAAACAAGACCCTTTGGTCCTGACAGCCATGTGAGTCAGGGAGTTAGTATGGTTTTACGCTGCTTTTAGCAATATCCCAGGAAGATGATGGTAGGAGACACCAGAAATGGGCTCTTACACAATGTGGGCCGTCAGCTTGGAGAGCGAACATGTTAACCATTTGGCAAATGTTTTTCCCACCCAAGGGAAGGAACAGCAAGTTCTACAGCTCCTTAATACCTATGTTCCTTCACCCACAAACCATAACCAGGAATGGGTATCACTGACTTGATCTATCCTAAGCTGTCATTTCGCTGGAAATTTGCTGAGTGCAGCGTTAAACAACAAACAATTTTTAATTAAGCCACCATAAAAGTCACTGTGCATATATTTATTTTATGCAACCACCAACTTCCTAAACAAATAAAATACTGAAATAAAATATAATATATGAGAGAAATTGCATCAATGAGTGCATTTAATGCTCTAACTCCCTAAATGAAATATGCCTTTACTGTTGATCCTGTTCGACATGCCAGATTTTCTCATCAATTACCCCATTAGAGACATGTCTCCATTATCACTGATCCTACACAGCTGATTCCACCATTTGTTAATGACATTCTTGCCGGACCGCCATACATCTAGCAAATCAACAAATCAATGCAAAATGTTTCATGTAAATTTGTTTGCAAACCATCATGACACAAAATGGATGAAGATGGCTAAATTACAAACATTTGGGAGTAGAAAAGGACATAAAGAGTAAAATTGCATCTGATTCGTCAACAGAGGACTACCAGCGTCTTTGCACGCCTCTCAAGAGCAACAAATACGCAGAGTGGTGACAGAATCCGTCAGTTTAGTAAGGAAAGCCAATCTCCAGGGTACAGCCTTCAATGGTAAAGCTTCAAAACGAGGAAAGATGGCTGCAGTTGCTTCTTGACAGACCATCCTCCTGACAACTACTGGTCATTTGCAATGTCCTGGGAATCATCACCCCACCCTAATTCATCTCAAATCTGTGGATTGACAACATAACCCTGAAATGCCTTTTTGATGGAGTGGATGTTTCCAAGAAAATGTCTCACAAGTCATCTGTGTTACTGGATTAGAGGAGATTCCTTGCAAGATCCTTCTCACTGACAATAACATTTACATTGACAACACTGACACCTACCATCAGTCTTCAGGAAAACGCTATGAAATACTCTCTGAATATCATGTAGCACCTGACAGGGACTTCGTTTCAAACCATGTATAAGCCTGTGTCAGTTTCCAGTGAATTATTATCGTGGGGAATGATATAACGACATGGTGTTATATTGTTATTCACATTCTCAACATTAATAAAAGAGTTTGTAAAGTTGTAAAGTTTGTCTCAGTTGATTTCTTATTTAATCTTTACAGTGATTTCAGTGATCAAAGGAAACTACATTTTTTTACAAATCAGTTTACTGTCAACAGCTGCGAAGACAACAGCCCTGGAGCTCTGCACTGACAAAGAATTGTGAAGTAAGATGCATGCAATAGCAAGAAACGGTCATGTAATTTCAGTAAACCTGAATAAGAAATTATTTGCCAACTGTTTTATGATCGCTGTAATTGTTGAAATGTGTCTCTTTATTATCAAAAGCAGACCATATAAAGAGCACATCTTTCCTTCCAATTAAGGTTCAATGGTGCCAAGTTTACCTTAAACTCCCCGAGGAAGTCCACGGAGCAGGGTAGAACCGCTGTCTGTCCTGTCACCACTGTCACGTTCTTTGCCACAACATTAAACCGTGGTTCCACACCTTTTGCTGAAAAACAAAATGCATCATATTACTTCAAAGTTATATAGAAGTTTCTACTTACAGGCAAAATCTACATTAATTATAGCACTGTAAGTAAGGCAAGCTTGACCCATTAGGCCACTTAGTAACACAGCCCATTGAACAGGTCTTTTTCAGCAATATTCTAGCAATATTATGGCAGTGGATATCAGAACTATCAAACCAATGAACCAACAGTCTACTGGGGTAAACAGACCTAAAACCCAATGAACCAACAGCCTACTGGGGCAAACAGACCTTGAAACCAATGAACCAACAGTCTACTGGGGCAAACAGACCTTAAAACCAATAAACCAACAGCCTACTGGGGTAAACAGACCTTGAAACCAATGAACCAACAGTCTACTGGGATAGACAGACCATCAAACCAAGAACCAACAGTCTACAGGGGTAAACAGACCTTGAACCCAATGAACCAACACCTTAGTGGGGTAAACAGACCTTGAAACCAACTAACCAACAATCCACTGGGGTAAACAGACCTTGAAACCAAGAACCAACAGTCTACTGGGGTAAACAGACCTTGAAACAAACAAACCAACAATCTACTTGGGTAAATAGACCATCAAAACAATGAGCTAACAGTCAACTGGGGCAAACAAACCTTGAAACCAATAAACCAACAGTCTACTGGGATAGACAGACCATCAATCCAAGAACCAACAGTCTACTGGGGTAAACAAACCTTGAAGCCAATGAACCAAAAGTCTACTGGGGCAAACAGACCTTGAAACCAATAAACCAACAACCTACTGGGGTAAACAGACCTTGAAACCAATGAACCA
Source organism: Haliotis cracherodii (assembly GCF_022045235.1). Taxonomy (NCBI): domain Eukaryota; kingdom Metazoa; phylum Mollusca; class Gastropoda; order Lepetellida; family Haliotidae; genus Haliotis; species Haliotis cracherodii. Next base: position 56,777,925 of record NW_027266264.1, read on the forward strand.
ACAGTCTACTGGGATAGACAGACCATCAAACCAGGAACCAGCAGTCTACTGGGGTAAACAAACCTTGAAGCCAATGAACCAACAGTCTACTGGGATAGACAGACCTTGAAACCAATGAACCAACAGCCTACTGGGATAGACAGACCTTGAAACCAATGAACCAACAGATTACTGGGGTAAACAGACCTTGAAACCAATGAACCAATATTCTACTAGGGTAAACAGACCTTGAAACCAATAAACCAACAGTCTACCGGGGTAAACAGACCTTGAAACCAATGAACCAACAGCCTACTGGGGTAAACAGACCTTGAAACCAATGAACCAACAGTCTACTGGGATAAACAGACCTTGAAACCAATGACCAAACAGCCTACTGGGTTAGACAGACCTTGAAACCAATGAACCAACAGTCTACTGGGGTAAACAGACCTTGAAACCAAGAACCAACAGTCTACTGGGATAGACAGACCATCAAACCAAGAACCAACAGTCTACTGGGGTAAACAGACCTTGAAACCAACGAACCAACAGTCTACTGGGGTAAACAGATCTTGAAACCAATGAACCAACAGTCTACTGGGATAAACAGACCTTGAAACCAATGAACCAACAGTCTACAGGGGCAAACAGACCTTGAAACCAATGAACCAACAGCCTACTGGGATAGACAGACCATCAAACCAAGAACCAACAGTCTACTGGGGTAAACAGACCTAAAACCCAATGAACCAACAGCCTAGTGGGGTAAACAGACCTTGAAACCAATGAACCAAAAGTCTACTGGGGCAAACAGACCTTGAAACCAATAAACCAACAACCTACTGGGGTAAACAGACCTTGAAACCAATGAACCAACAGTCTACTGGGATAGACAGACCATCAAACCAGGAACCAGCAGTCTACTGGAGTAAACAAATCTTGAAGCCAATGATCCAACAGTCTACTGGGATAGACAGACCATCAAACCAGGAACCAGCAGTCTACTGGGGTAAACAAACCTTGAAGCCAATGAACCAACAGTCTACTGGGGTAAACAGAGCTTGAAACCAACTAACCAACAATCCACTGGGGTAAACAGACCTTGAAACCAAGAACCAACAGTCTACTGGGGTAAACAGACCTTGAAACCAAAAAACCAACAGTCTACTTGGGTAAACAGACCTTGAAACCAAGAACCAACAGTCTACTGGGGTAAACAGACCTTGAAACCAAGAACCAACAGTCTACTGGGATAGACAGACCTTGAAACCAACGAACCAACAGTCTACTGGGGTAAACAGATCTTGAAACCAATGAACCAACAGTCTACTGGGATAAACAGACCTTGAAACCAATGAACCAACAGTCTACAGGGGCAAACAGACCTTGAAACCAATGAACCAACAGCCTACTGGGATAGACAGACCATCAAACCAAGAACCAACAGTCTACTGGGGTAAACAGACCTAAAACCCAATGAACCAACAGCCTAGTGGGGTAAACAGACCTTGAAACCAATGAACCAAAAGTCTACTGGGGCAAACAGACCTTGAAACCAATAAACCAACAACCTACTGGGGTAAACAGACCTTGAAACCAATGAACCAACAGTCTACTGGGATAGACAGACCATCAAACCAGGAACCAGCAGTCTACTGGAGTAAACAAATCTTGAAGCCAATGATCCAACAGTCTACTGGGATAGACAGACCATCAAACCAGGAACCAGCAGTCTACTGGGGTAAACAAACCTTGAAGCCAATGAACCAACAGTCTACTGGGGTAAACAGAGCTTGAAACCAACTAACCAACAATCCACTGGGGTAAACAGACCTTGAAACCAAGAACCAACAGTCTACTGGGGTAAACAGACCTTGAAACCAAAAAACCAACAGTCTACTTGGGTAAACAGACCATCAAAACAATGAGCTAACAGTCAACTGGGGCAAACAAACCTTGAAACCAATGAACCAACAGTCTACTGGGATAGACTGACCATCAATCCAAGAACCAACAGGTTACAATGAAACCCATATAACCTTAGATGAGGGGCAGCTTTGGTTACAGGCCACTGACATAGCACATTCACCTAAAACAGTATATCTTCTATCAGATTATAAGCTCTCTGGGGATGTAGATTATGGTATAATATATTCTCGCAGATGGACTGTATCAATAAACACTACCTAAATAGTGTAACTACAGTCCCTACAAGTCACAAGATTAATGTCAATGGCTTATTGGGTACAACTGCAGCTGTTCTGCTGAGAAAGGTTGGTTATTCCCTTCTGACCCAATTTCTCATCCACAACCACCGCTTTTGAAAATTAGCCAGCAATTTAGCACCAGTCAATAACATTAAGGGAATTACACATAACTCAGTGATGTCCTTGCCAAGCAATGTCTGGTATGTGTCTTCATTTCTACTGAACCATGGTGGTCAATTCAGGAGCCACAGTGGTTGTGAGAGGGACATGGTTATTGGAGTACTAAATGATTGTGTTCTGTAGGACATTGCAGTTTCAAGAGGGACATGGCTGTCTTCAGTAGGACATTGCAGTCTCAAGAGGGACATGGCTGTCTTCAGTAGGACATGGCAATGTCTTGAGCGGGACATGGTTGTCTAAGTGGGAAATGGTTGTCCTAAGTGGAAAATGGTTGTCCTAAGTAGGACATGGTTGTCTTGAGTGGGACATGGTTGTCTTGAGTGGGACATGGTTGTCTTGAGTGGGACATGGTTGTCTTGAGTGGGACATGGTTGTCTTGAGTGGGACATGGTTGTCTTGAGTAGGACATGGTTGTCTTGAGTAGGACATGGTTGTCTTGAGTAGGACATGGTTGTCTTGAGTGGGACATGGTTGTCTTGAGTAGGACATGGTTGTCTTGAGTGGGACATGGCTGTCTTGAGTGGGACATGGTTGTCTTGAGTGGGACATGGCTGTCTTGAGTGGGACATGGTTGTCTTGAGTGGGACATGGTTGTCTTGAGTAGGACATGGTTGTCTTCAGTAGGACATGGTTGTCTTGAGTGGGATATGGTTGTCTTGAGTGGGACATGGTTGTCTTGAGTGGGATATGGTTAACTTGAGTGGGACATGGTTGTCTTCAGTAGGACATGGTTGTCTTGAGTAGGACATGGTTGTCTTCAGTAGGATATGGTTGTCTTGAGTGGGACATGGTTGTCTTAAGTAGGACATGGTTGTCTTGTTTGGGATGTAGTTGTCTTGAGTGGGACAGGGTTGTCCTGAGACATCAGGTAAGATGAAATACTATCATCCAGGTCACACATTGTGACAACAATTCTAATTGAAGTCAATATATATGAATGAAGAGGCTATAAAGTACATTGGAAACCATGTGTCTAATTTCGATAAATAATTACAGAAGTTGTACTTCTTGTACCAGTTTGGACTAATGCCGAAAAATAGTGCTAGCCTACTGAGATACCTAGCGCAGGGTAACAAGAACTATCTTTCAATGTCTTCACATGTGTCGTGGCAGGGAGGTTGAACCCCTAAACCTTCTGCTCTCTGGGCGAATGCTCTACCACGAGACCATGGAGAAGATCTTGCAGGAGTTTAATGGAGCTTGTTTCTCATGAGTTCGTCTATAAACATCTGTCAAATGTTAATTAGCATAATAAATACAATTATTAAAGTTATTGGCTGTATCATGGTGAGATGGTAATGGGGTTGTTGTCCTGTGTATAGGAATGCTAAGTAGAGTGATTACAGTACCATATTTTCTAGACCATGGTGTGCACACCTCAAAAGGAAGCAATATTTTGTGGGGAAAATGTTCCAGTCAAAAACTACATCATACTGCCTAATCTGAATGAAATGAAGGTAACAAATTTGGTCAATGAAAATACAATACCTGCCATAAAACAAGACCTGAGATGGTGATTTACCATTTCAATTGTATTTCCTGTTTTTTATATGAAGAGATGAAAAGTGCCATATGTGTATTTGTCTCAGTAACCAGCCTGGAAATAACAATCAGCTGTACACATATTTTCTCACAGATCTGTCAGTGATTCAGTGATACCCAATAACATAACTAAAAAAGAATTTTGATGCAATGATTAGAAGAAATTGTATCTAAAACTACTATTTTACCAGGAATAATATATTCCAATATCGTGTTATTTTAGTTGCACGTTTTGCTATATATATCTAAAACAAAGACAAAGTCATCAAAATCCCCTACAATGGTGAATACTTCTGAATAAACATATGAAAATGGATGCCATGTAAATATTAATCTAAAACATCCCAAACCATCAAAAGGCACAAATTTACAACTGGCCCTATCCATATGCCAAGTTTTGGTAAAAGAATATTGTATGGTTTTCAAGATCTGCTCTGGAATGAATACTACCACCATTTCCAGCCTCATTAAAAGTACCTGCCGAGGTAACTCAAAAAATATTTTTTCTTTTGAAAATCCCAAACTTTGTCAAAAGACACCAGTTTACCACTAGATCTATCTATGTACCAAGTTTGCTGAAGAAATATTGTACGTTTTTCAAAATCTGCCCCCGAAATAACTTCTTGCACTGACGGCTACACAGATTGATTGGGATGTCCATTTAATACCCCCTGCAAAACATGTTGCCGGGGATAATAATAAAAGCCATAAGCATAGCACTTTGGTACAACTGATTCATATTTAATAATTTGTTGATTGCATGTCATTGTACCCAGCTCAGGTTTGGAGCATTTTCGGGGATAAAGTCGACGCCTCATCTGTCTGTCCATCCATCCTTCTGTCTGTCTGTCCGTCTGTAATCATTTCATTTCTGAAACGTAACTCAAAAACTGCTCAATATTTTTCAACAAAACTGGGCAGATGCTGAAGTGGTGCCTTTTGCTATTTGCAGATTTGGGGCATCTAGGGTGTCTTTTCCGGAGCACAAAGGCTGAAGTGGTGCCTTTCGCTATTTAGGAATTTTAAAAAATATATTGTGTTTCCATGGCAACAAGTTTGACTTTGACAGTTCGTAGTGGTGTGTTTGTCCAGACCATATCTCTAAAATTAATAGGTACTCTTTCTTGAAACTGCGCACACAAAGACAAGGTTGTCAACCTGTGCCTTTTACTATTCAGGGATTTTTAGAATTTATATTTTTTCTGTTTCCATGGCAACAAGTTTGATTTTGACTCTGTTTGTAGTGGTGTGTACCTGACATAGAAATACAAAGTTCCAAATCCATGGTATAGTTTTCATAGCTGAATAACTTATAACTCTTGTATACGGACAGACAGATTAGATAGAAATTGCCCATCAAGTGGGACTTAAAGTAACAGGCAGATGATTTGTTCTTCCTAATTTGTTATCTTCTGATGACTCTTGTTCCAGGCTTGGTTATGTACAGGCCACAGTATTATCCCAAGATTATTGCAGACTGCAGCATTAAACAAGGTTCACTCATTCAATGAAAATGAAGTAAACTTTTACCTAATATGTGACCCACCAGGAGAAAAGGGACCTTATGGGTGCTTGGACTAAACTGAGCAGTGATGTCAAAAAAGAAGACATTTAACATCAACTTCCTTCCTTAAAAATCGCCCAGAATGAGGGCTGTACAAAAATATCTTATTTTTCTCTCATTAGTTTGTAATAAAAGATTATTTCACAACATTTCACCATACATGTCTACTTTCAATTATTCAGCCATTATATCTACAAACTGCATTTATTTCATAAACAATTCATACATTTTTACCTTTCTTCCTGAGGTGAGACAATTAACTTTACTAAGAATATTTCAAAGGTAACCCACGATAAAAGGAACAGATCAATCCTTTGAAGATACTAGCTAAGGCTAAGTAACAGGACCTAAACATTGCTGGTATTACACTAAACTCACAGCATAGCTTTCACACCTACTTTGCAACATTACATACACCTAATGATGATAGCTTTCCGAGTTGAACCAAACCACATATCACAAGCGTGCGATAAATCTCATAACAGTGCCATGTGACAATCAGCCATGTTTGTTCTCCTCTCTCTTCAAAGTGTCTGCACCAAATTGCTTTAGTCCCCCCTTGGCATCAATAATGCACTATTTATTGTCCCCAATCTGAATATTTATCACTACACATCTCACACAGGACAGTCGCATGTGATAATTTATATGTCTCTCATACACCAGTATATCACAATTCTGACCACTTCGCCCAAAGTGATTCGACTTTACTGTCCCCCCCATCCATGTTTAGTCAGGCAGGAATTTATGCTGATGACAGATTAGTCTTGGAGAATGGCCACAATGCCAATAAACCACTATGTATTTCCTTACCGATTTGCAAGAATTTAGGAATAAAACCGTAATTGTTAAGTCAAACCTTTAAGAATGTTTACAGATAGGCTGGTCATAAATCGAATATTTACACAAGGCTGAGCTTGCAATGGTTGAATCACCATCGTAGAAGGAGAGCATTTCTCTACCAATCTCAATCAAATACGTATAACCATAACGGCATCTAGTTATGACATGTGTGAGACTAGTTATACTGCATAGTGGAAGTAATCACTCCTCAACTTGAAACTTCTCCTGACCCAAACCATCAATCAATTTAATTGTCCTGTTCTAAACAACAGGTCCCCTAACCTCCTATCTCAGATCAGTGCATGTCAAATTTGACACATTACGCACCAATTTAATGAATTCTCCCTTAACTTTGACCCCTGACCTTTCCCGCATGATTGGTTCTATTTTGCAGCAACGGCCACTTGAAATGTACTCTAAGATCTATCCGTCAAATAACTCGCATCGAACGTGGATCCAATCTCGCAACAAGTACCTCATTTCGATTCCCAAAGATGATAAGTTGCAGGAATTTGACAACTGTAATTTCGATATCATACCGTGTGCTAAACGTAATTAGTATGGGCAATTTCCCGGTGATAGCTTTCGCCAATCCAAGAGGACTACCCAGGATTCATCACAGGACAAAAATCATTACCATCGGCAAAAAACCCTTCTGATGTTGAGATCGATCTTCTTCACCAGATTCTTCTGCAACTTGTAACTTTTCAATTTACTTAATTAACCATTAAAAATTGTGCAATAAAGAGATGTATTCAAAAAGTCAAATGTTTACATAGAGGAAACCAGTTGAACATAATAGTTTTCAGATCAGGGTACACCAAAACGATATCCAACTTATTTAGATGTTCGTGAACATCAACATGCTAAAATAAACATTCATGCAAACTCGATTACACATCCCGCAATCTTGTCAAAAACTCGCTCTAGTGCAAAATCCAATCTTAGAGTACATATGTAATCATGGTAATGTACTCATGAGAACAATATTGTTAAATGCAAATTGTTTTGAGAGTTGGGAGGATAAGGGTTGGGTCAACCATACACAAAGAATTGCTCAACACTTTCAAATGGATTTAGACGTATCTTTATAATTCATCTGTGACAATCTATTTCCCAATTTAATTACACTGTCTGAATATTGTATCTCAGGTTGTAATTTTACACTCTTTAATTTACAATTGGCTGTGTAAGTTAAAATGAAAATAATAATAATAACTTTGATTATCGGATTATTATTAATTTGAAATGGCATCACTATTGCTGGTTAATCAACTTAGCAGGGGAAAAGTGTAAGCAGTAAATGTTTAAAATGAAAGTTATTTCCTTGCAGCAACATATTATCACTTCCATAAAAGAAGAATTTATTTTTACTTTGTCTTACATTTTAAACAGTCGTTCTTTCCTTTTGAGATAAATGGTTCATTTTCTCTTTCCAACCCATTCAAAAAAGAGAATGCTGGCAAGTAAATATTATCATATTATCGGAATCATTTGCATTTCATGTTTGGTTTGAATTTCTTGTCAAGGCAGAATGTCAGGTGAATTTGTGAGTTGGGTTTTACATAACATTTCAGCAATATTCCTGGTTTTAGGTCACTGTTTGTCAGCTGAAAGAAGGAAGCCCATATGGCTCCGTGAAACCACCACACACTGGTATGGCGCCGATAGTCGGAAGGGTCATTATTGTTGTGAATCGGAGAACCTGACCCAAAACCAGTAGACACTTGCAAGGTTGGGGGATGCAACTCTGTACAGCTCTTGTGGAACCAGAGTCACTAGAACCATCCTGCTCCAAGGTATGGTTGAACTGTGGAATAGGTTAAAGCCATAGATCAAGAAAGAGTGAGTGAGTATGGTTTTAAGCTGCTTTTAGCAGTATTCCAGCATATCACGATGGGGGACACCAGAAAATGGCTTCACACATTGTACCCATGTGGGAAATTGAAGCTGGGTATTCAGTGTGACGAACAAATGAATGCTTTAACCACTACCCCACAACCCCCATAGATCAAGATGAAACATTTACTTAATGCTCTTTATCATGCATCATTGCTATCATACATCGATAAGGAACATGCAAATAACATTCATGATACAACCATGTTGACAGTTTCTATTACAAGCATTGTCCTGCTCAAGCCTGTGCTATGTCACATGCCACTGATAACAGATTCACTGTGGACTACAAGCAAAACTATGAAGGACAATATGTTCACGGTTAACTATCATGAATCTGATGACAACACATCACAACATCTATCACAGTTCTGACAACAAAATCATCATCCATTCAACAAGCAGCCTCCATCAGGATCAGGGGTCAACAGGTCAGAGGTCATCCTAGCCAACATGAACCTACTCTTACTGGCAGCCTTCGAAATTCATGTTTTTCCCTTGCTAGCCCAAGTTTCCTACATTATGCTGAGGACTAGTAAAATAACAATGATAGAAGTCCTAATTGACAAGTAGCAGATGAGGGCTAAAATTCTAAACAATTCAGTTTTGTTATAAACTGGAAATGATAAAAACGGAAAATATAAACAAAGTTAACGTTTTTGTCCCGTTCAAGCAAGACTAGTCACAAACATTGATGATCCCCGAATAATGTTTACACTAGTCCTCTGGATTAGTCATTGAAAAAAATAATTTTTAAGGCTGTTGCCAGACTGGGGGTGGCTGGCTTGTGTGAGCGAGTTAGGTTTAACCCAACTTTGAACAGTATCTCACTGATATCACAACATATCACTTTAAAATAGGATGAAAGACCAAGGTGATTTACCGACAGACCAAGGACCTTAATCAGGACAATATGGGATTTGAACACAGGACCACCAGGCCCCTGTGGCTGCACGACACCTACATGGACTGCCACCTGCTACTATCAGTCAGGTTGGAAATACAGGTCAAGGAGCACCATCGACCATGCAGCCCTAATTTGCCATTGTCAGTCAGATTGGAAATACATATCACATCAAAAAATAAATCTAGATATGGCAAATCTCATTTGACTGGTGGTTATAGATATTCCTGAGAGCCAGTGCATGTATCCACCATCCAGGTCCCGAAGGAACCTTCACCATGCCTGTCTGTATGCAATCCGTCTGGGAGGACAGTCAGACCCAACTATCTACGACTCATCAAAATATTGGGAATTAAATGCTTTTCCTCTCCATGGTGTTCAGTATGTAAGGTCCTCAGAGACAAAGTTTTCACCATCAATCCTGAATTTCCATTTAAAGTTCACCACAACAATCTCCCGAGACACAGCTCAAATTTCATTTCTGAGTTTTGGAAGCCTGTGGCAACATAGCAACTCCAATTATGAGAAATACTTTGGCAATATGAATTTTCATGATACTCCATGAAATAATCAAGGTATGTTAAAATGGGAGTTTTTAGTGCTCTATAATGAACCCATTAATGATTTTCAATAGAACCTTGTTTGACGTTGTGATCTTGGGACATGTGATACCATCTGATGACATGGTTGCACAGATCAGGAAGCCAGTACAAACAGTTGGGTCACATTGTAGGTTATCTAAACATCATTAATCTCCATGGCTGGTTACACGTTTCCAAGTGGCATGACTAAGTGAGTGAGTGAATGTTTAACAATGCAGAGGTGATCAAGTGCTCATCTTGCTTACTGTGTGCCAATGCTCTGGGTCTGCTGCTTCTTGGTGCTTTGGGTTTTTTAATGCCACAGTCTGCAATGTTCATGCTCTATCAGTGTTCGAAATCAGAGATTTCTATCTCTATCAGAGATCTCATGTCAGGAACATAGTTTTGATGTTGTAAGATTTCTAATGGCCTACAGAAAATTTAGGTGTCTATTTATTTGTTACAATTACATGCAGTTTTGAAATGAGGGCCTGCAGCTTCTTAAGTCTGTGGGTCCTGATGGCAGCTTGGCAATTCTTTTTATGTCAAACACTGATCTATATCACTTCGACCTGACACTAACTGTTTTGTTTGTTTGTTGTTTAATGTCGCACTCAGCAATACTCCAGCTATATGACAGTGGCCTGTAAACAATCAAGTCTGGACCAGGCAGTCCAGTGATTGACATCATGAGCATCGAACTACGCAATTGGGATACGATGACAGGTATCAACCAAGTCAGCGAGTCTCACCACAATTTTTTATTATGTAACCCCTTTTGTTTCACTACCTTAAATTTGATCAATTAGTTATTCTTAAATTGAAGTTTTGTTTTAAAGCTAAAAATTCAGTATCTAGAACTATATTATAGCCAGCAAATAGCATCACGTGTCATTTTAAAAGCAGCAAGTTAATAACCATCACATCTCACGACTTGAACTCAAGCACGCAGCCATCTCTTTAATGCATGTGCTTCCCTAAATCATGTGACAAGACCAGAACTCCTAACACTATCTTGATCTGATGACAAGCAAGCAAGACATACCACTTCAGTACAGAAGATACTGCAGTAGAGTATATTATCACTGATTTTTTTTCAGTTTGAACGACAAATGCAAATAGTCAGTATGTATGTCGAACATGATACATATACCCATGGGACTGTTAATCAACAGGGTTTGGGTAAATCACGTAAATTATCACGCATGCTAATCAAAATTAATTGCATAATTGTGTTTTTGAGTGCGCATTTTACACAAATACGCAGCTTATCTGAAGCACTGGAGTTAATTGATTGTTCTAAAGCCATGTGTATTGCAATGAACCCAGTTTAGTCTGAAGGTGGGAATGACCAATATTGCAGCCCAACACATCAATGAATATAGCTCTCTTTGTAAAAAATGAAAATAATTAAATCTGACTATACTTTGTTGTGAGGAAATATAAAAACTAATTATTTTAACACAAAGAAGTAAACGACCAAAAGGTCAATTTCAATTAAAAAATCATTCTCTAATGACTTTGAACAGGGACAAAAACAAATGCTAAGAAATCTGTTTTTTTCTGTATCAACACAGTGAAAAAACAATTTACAAAGAATCAATTTTAAACCACAAGAGATATGAACAAACAGGTGGTCACAAACTTGGTGAATAAAAATGTGAAATTTGCAATAAAACATCACCAGATATGATGATTTACCACCTAAATTGTATTTCCTTTCCTGCTAGGTTTTGTTTTATACGCAGAGATGAAGATTACCGTGTGTATTGTCTCGTAAACAAAGCCAGAAATAGCAATCAGTTGTACACAGGGATATCGGGGGGGGGGGGGGGGTCCAGATAAGCAGGGATCCACTGTATATGCATGGTTAACAATGTAGAGGGCTGGCGCCATGTGCGGCTGATAGTACATGTCCTTACTATATGTCTGTGGCAGCAGTGCCTGTCAGAGGTCAAGTGTGCCAAAAAGTATTTACTGAACATGAACTTTTTAATGAAACATTTTAACATAGTTCAACAATGGTCAAAAATCAGTTTCCAATTATCTGTCCCCATAGCTGCTATGACTAGATACAGAAAGTTTCAGGTTCATAAAGCCAAAGCTTTCCGCGATTCCAAAATACACAAACCTAGATAAACAGGTGTATGTGAAGATCAAAGGCAACTATGGTGAAAGCTGGTAAAGAAATTATGCAAAAATATGTAAAAGCTTTTACTGCATACAACATATTTACTCCAATGAGATTTCATTACCCCGGTATGTTACATGCAGAAATTAGTAATGGGCAAAAATGACATTATAATTATGACTGTGGTGGGAAGGCCGGGTAACAGGCTGAAACATCCCCTCACCACTTCTTCCCCAGGGAAATAATGGCCTTGGCCAGATCCTCTTCACCATGCTCAGACCTTCCTCCCACAAACTGAGGTTGGCGAGGTTCAGCCCAGGCCAGATCTTCCTCTCCTTGCTCATACCTTCCTCTCACAAACTGAGGTTGGGGGGGTTCTGCCCAGGCCAGATCTTCCTCACCATGCTCAGACCTAACTCCCACAAACTGAGGTTGGAGGGGTTCAGCCCAGGCCAGATCTTCCTCACCATGCTCAGACCTAACTCCCACAAACTGAGGTTGGAGGGGTTCAGCCCAGGCCAGATCTTCCTTGCCTTGCTCAGACCTAACTACCACAAACTGAGGTTGGAGGGGTTCAGCCCAGGCCAGATCTTCACCCTATCTCCAAACAAGGCCAGCTCTTCCTCATCCTAGTTGCCGCCAAACCTCAGGTAGGCAAATATGATACATTTGCCAGTTGATTAAATACCCAAAACATAACTGTCTGGCAACTGACTAACATTACATATTCCACAGTGGCTTTACCACTACGAATGTGTCGTTTTTAACATTTCTCTGTTTCCAGGATCAACTTATGATGCAGCATTGGGGTCTCCATTAGGAGACAGAGGACTGGAGACCTGCAAATGGCTAACAAAGCAAATTAAACATATTGGAACAATGTATAAATGTTCAATTCAGGTTTGGATTCTTTTCCATCTTGTTCTACAAATAAGATTAAAACTAGAGATGTACAAAAACAGAATCATACCCTTCACCAACGTTTCTTCAAAGCCCCCAAAGGTCATCACATTCTACCATGCACTTCTATTCTGAGAAAATTGATTTTCACAATCACATCTCCATACTGCAGCAAAAAGGCAGCACTACTTTAAATCAGAAAGTATGTTCCATGCTAATACCATCATCATTAGAAAGTTTTAGGCACTTTCTGTCCACAAGTCATCTGCTATGATGATGTCACTTCCTATTAGGGTTGCCATGGGTTACTCGGGTACAAGGGTCATGTGGGTCCTGAGACATGATCCTGGTTAGTCCTGTGATATATTGTGTAATGATGATAACAGTCAAATGCCACCGTTACACAAGTCACTAAATGGTTTCGGATTTCTTTCTGACATAGATGCACACATTCTTCCTGACTCTCATTTGTTTGAGTAATGATGAAGCTTCTGTCAACTTCAAGGTTTGCATGATCAGATCGTTTTATACATGTTTTTAAGCAGCTTTTGCCAGGAGTAAAGTAAAGTAGTAAATTTGGACTCATCCCAACCCTATTTTCTATTCATGAACACTTCCACAACTGTATGTGTGTGTATAAATTAAACAAATACTGGTGTGACATCATCAGCTGTTAACAAATATACCTATCTCAATGAAATAAAAATTGCATGTAAAAGAAACTTACAAACGTCATAATGACTCCAACCTTGTGACCTCCACTGACAAAGAACCTGATCTTACTCAGGATAACCGCATAAAAAACAACCAAGACTCAACATTGTCAAAGTAGATTCTAACCCCACATTAGTAGCTCAGTTGTCAAGGATGCAGCAAGTTAATGTGCGTATGAGTTATGTCCCTTTGCTAGGCTAGAATATGTTGGTTTCGGTTTCACACCTCAGGGATTCACCAAAGACGTAAATATCTCCGATGGGTGTCACAAGCACAGATATCACGGAAACACTGTTCCAAGCTGCCTGAAACCCAACTTGTTTACTCACTCCAACATTTGCAATCTTTAAAAATACAAAATATTCTGAGCAATATCACCATTTCTGATTAATTATGCCAGTTAAAAAAAGGTTTTTTTAAAGATCTAAGCTTGAGTTAACAATCTTTCCTGAATGTGAGAAGAATGTGGAATCTCATGATTCAAATCTAATCTCTTCCACAAGTATAGCCATTATCATCTTTGAAGATATCAATTATTCAGATCAAACTTGCACCTTTTTCTCCCATTTACACACAAAAATTCATATCAAATGCATGTTTTTGAAATGATTTAAAAAAGTGATAACCATTTGCAATCAGTTCATTTCTAAATATTTATTTGCCAGCCTTTTCTTATAAAGTGTGAAATGAAACAAAGCTACCATCACAGCACTGTTGATATGAACTAGTTACCAAACTTTCGGACAAAAATCCAAAGATCCTTCTTATGCAGGTTAATTTCAAATGTAAGTTTAATGAAGCGTCAGCAAACTTTGCCACACTTGTTGTCAGCCGAGCTGGAGTTTCCTGCCGAGGGCTCTACAGCAAATCTCACTTGTGATTAGCCCATGAGCCCACATCAAAGCTTGTCAACAGAGCCAGTTTCCATACTACCCCCCCCCCACTTCAAGATGCTTCCTTTAACCCTCGCATCCAATCAATAACCAAGCGACAAGCACTAAAAGTGAACAATTCTGATATTTCTTCTTGAGACATCAGCAAACTTCACGCACCGTGCTTGCTGAAAGCTCTTAAGTTTATTTCAAATGAAATTACCACTGTTTGTTCTGCGAGCCCCGAGTCTTGTTCCCATAATGCATCACTACCTCCAGTGCCTGTGGACATATCCCCATCCAAGAAGATTCACCAACTAACGGTGCTAATTATTACATCTATTTGTAACATCCTTCAAAATACGCTCCAAGCTACATCTCAAAATCATAACTTAATTGTGTTTTTTCAGTGTAACGATTACCCTTCTTGTTTGGCATAAAAAGACACGTTTGCAAACATCTGTTTGATTCATACCATCTTGCTAGATGCCTAATACCATTTGCTGTGAGGGTGACATTACGGAAACATGTTTCATAGAAATCTTGATAAGAGCAGCTTGGCATTGATTTCCATACAATAAAACATGGCAAATCATAACATGAGTATTTGGCAGCAGAGAACGACCCTGGAATGTCTTTTGTGGGCGACGACTCGGAAGGATTCTATTACCCCCAAACCTCATATGGGGCAATCAATAAGAAATCTTCGATCAATTTCAAAGATATCATACATAATTACGATTTGTCCCTATCAAACTTGAAAAATTTCGACCAATAAAGATCGGCCATGAAAATGCTTGCCAACCAATCAAATTGATTGATGGCTCTTGCAGAAATCTAGGCCCGAAAGGAACTAAATGGTGGAACTAAATTGTGGAACTAAATAGAAGTGGAGAAGGAACCTGGGAAGCCTTACACATCCCATGCCTGGCAAACTATTAGAATATAACAAATAGATTTCTAATTGGTACAGGACAATATCACAGGTTTCTCGCTCTCAATGAAAATGGTGAACCACTCCTTGTGCTGCAATAAGACTATATTTAGATGTAATTTTGTCGGTTGATGGACAGAATCTAATTTGAAGGTGATTCGGTTAAGCAGAAGCACCCCTATGGAAATTAGGTCTGAATAAAACTCGTTCCCTTTTTGAAGACGGAAAATTGGATCATGAGGCCCCATGAAAGGCAGTGTGATTGAGTGATTTGTTGAAATGAATTGATGCACAGAACAAATCATAACATATTCACTTTACACTAATGTATGTCGTAAGACTCCGAGCATCAGGGTCATATTACAGAGAAAACTTATTCAATTATGAAATATTCAGTAGATACGCAAATTGAAGTTGAATTTCATCACTCTAGCAATCATTGTGGAGACAGTTGATGTAATGTGGGCTCTGAATTGAAATCAGCAATACAGTCATCGTCATGAGATACCAGGTGATAAGTTTCAGAAAGTAGCCCTGGAATAACTTCAACTAGATTCGCAAGTACTTGCACAAACTTATCTTGGATATACAAATGACTAATGATTCCTGATGGCCAAGAAATAAAGTCTGTACCATCAATAATTCAGCTGAGAATTGGTCTCCAAGCAATATTAGTGAACGAATAAAACATCATATATACCAAAACACTACCATTTTCCGTGTAACGAGGATACAGAGACAACTGATTTATCTGGTAACCATCTCTCCCAAATTCCTCCTAGATCAGTCTCCTCATCAACTTTACAACTCTGTAGCATTCAACCAATAACAGTTTCTTAGACAAACTATAACCATTGAATTATTGATATTAATGACGACTAGGATATTTCTTAATGTTTTCTCATTCTTATATAGAATGGCATCCAGTTACCTGATGGGGCTTCTTGTGATTCCAGGTCGATGGGAAAATCAATCCTTACACACCATGCAAATGCTGGCTGAACCAAGTCAAAATGAACTATGTCTAATTTGAAATTTGACCATTTTTATAAAAAAAAAATCAAGAAACAACCTAAAGCTGAGGAATATTTTGTTGAGGGACCAACCATTTGATATTATGGGGGAGGCCCAGAAAAGGCTTGAAAAAATTATGCTTCAGACTGTTGCCATGAAAAAAACATTTCTGCAAGATGGTTTAAAAAAAATAATATATAATAAGGCTCATAGTTTTAATTTATCAAATATCTGGTTTTGCAGCTGTAGTTGAAAAAATATCCATTCTTTGTACAAAATCCCAGCGTGAATGTCTATGTGATTCTATTTTGTTGAAGTTATGCGACTGGGCCACACAATTCAAGGGCATAGTGACCGACAAAAAGCAAATAATGTAAACTACTTGGTTTTTGTCATCCAGCATGGGCATTCTAGGGTTGAAAAGGTCCCCAGTCCTGACTTTGTGAGACTTGCATCAGAATGCATTTTTATATATATATATATTCTCGATATCACCTGCAACGAACCTGTTCTCCACATGTCATCATCAGTCATGATGGACAGAACATATAAAATTTCATGATACACTACAGAATACACATAATTTTGAATGATTTCCCAAACATCATGAAAATATCCTCCTTGTATCACCAAGGCTTTTACAAAATGTCCTACAGAAGAATACTGGTAAAAACAATGGTAACTACAATTATCCTACTGCAGCAATACAGTGGCTCATGAAACGAGAGAGAGGAGATGCACATCACATTAAGAGTTTCTGAATGGAAGCAGCATTAAAGGCTATCAATGCCTGCTTATGACAATTTCTTCCTCATATTCTTCTTCCTCACCCTGCGGCCAGATCCAGGAAGCAGCTTCCTTCCATCCTACCTGGGATGAGTAGTCATCAACGGTATTTAAATCAAAGTCTTGCCAAACTATCCGCATACTGGCCTCACATCAAACAGTGCACTTCAAAGACTTGTTATTAATGCATGCAAGCTGTCAGCGCATGTCTGTGATGGCATTTTGTAGTTAAATCATCCCCTCACATCTGAGGCATCACCACCCACCTGTCAAAGACGACCAAATCTAGTTAGCATCGGCACACTACAAATGTCGATCATTTATGGAAATGAACACTGTAAGTATATTTCAATGACATCAAAGAAAATTGTTGTTGTGTTGATGACATGGCATGTAGAGACTAATGCATAGTCCTGGTTGTAGTGTCAGGGTTGGTGGGAGGGAATCAAATCCACGGAGGACATGATGAACATTATATCCTTCACAGTACATAAAATTCTGTATAATTGAAGATTAAACTGAAGATTATTTTAACAGCAGGTATGGTCTGCACATACAATGTATTATTATTCTGATGTAATGTCATGGATTTAGAACAATGTGAACATTTGACATCAGTAATATTTGGAAAAACAACAACAGTTTCCCATTTTATATAAAAACAAGACAAAAAGTGAGGAGGGCTAGTTAATACCATGACTACAAGGCCAACATATTTCTAAGTTCAAAGCATGAAAGAAGCAATATTTTCTCAGAAAATACACTTATTGAAATCAAACTTTGCACTGCACCTCTCCTATTGGTATAGAAACTGTACTCCTAATTGGAAAAGAATCCATGAAGCAGTTTTCAAGTTACAGGTTGCACAAATGTTGTAGTAAAGAAATTCTAAGTTCACAAGAAAAACATCACTTTTTTCAGGGAATATACATATCAAATCCAAACTTTGCATTGCACCTCTTCTATTAGTATGGAAACCATTCCTTAAATCTAAAAATAATCCATACAGTAGTTTTCAAGTTAGAGGCCCACAAATGTTAAAATAAGAAAATTCTAAGTAAAAACTGATAAAAAGCTGTATTTCTTCAGAAAATCCAAATATTGAAATCAAATTTCCCATTGCACCTCTGCTTTCAATATAAAAAGTGTTCACAAAGTTTGCAAAGAATTTTTGCAGTACTTTTTAAGTTGTAGGTCACACACAAAAAATGTTCTTGAAGAATGGTTGGACGGATGAAATTCCTTGTTATAACTATTATTCTATATATTCACGTCCTTTTAGGTTGGTAATAATAATAGGTATACTAAGAGTGAGTGAGTGAGTGAGTGAGTGAGTGAGTGAGTGAGTGAGTGAGTGAGTGAATGGGCTTTGTCTAACGCCAATACTCTAGTCAAACGTATTACTGCCGACAGTAAAAACATGTAGTCTGGACCAGACAAGTGACTGAAAACATAGGCAATGATTCACACCATCGGGGCACAATGACATGCAAATCAGCCACTAAGTGTGACCACACAATCTTGTTTAGTCATCTCTAATGACAAGCATATGACTCTTCCTCCGAATCCTCATGGGGCATCAAAAAAGACTGCAGTCATGCAGTTGTACTCTGAAATAATGTATCTTGAAAATATCAGATCGAGGCTATGTATCATTTCAGTCCTATTAGAATGCTTAAAGTACAAGCCTCCTCAATGTCTCAGTCGATAGGGATCATTTTCAGGATTGAAGCGATTCTTCATGGATGAGAAATAAAACATTTTCTCAATACATACAGGAGATATTGATACATCTACCTTGGCAAGAGGGAACTGATGAGTATAAATTGCTAGGTTTGGTAGCTTGGGTTGACTGATGGATGAGTGTCTGATAGGCAATATGATAAAGTGAGAGTACAGTTACATTGAGGACATTAGTGGTGATTATTCACATGGGTGAAGCCAGGAGAGAGGTCCTGGAGGGATAACAAGATGGAAGAGGGTCCTCTGGGTGCAGTGCTGAAGAAGTACAGCAGGCAGGCACCTACAGTAGGTCATCCAACAGCACTGGTGTAGAACAGGAGACACCTACAGTAGGTCATCCAGTAGTGCTGGTGTAGTACAGGAGACACCTACAGTAGGTCATCCAGTAGTGCTGGTGTAGTACAGGAGACACCTACAGTAGGTCATCCAGTAGTGCTGGTGTAGTACAAGAGACACCTTCAGCAGGTCATCCAGCAGCACTGGTGTAGTACAAGAGACACCTACAGCAGGTCACCCAGCAGCACTAGTGTAGTACAAGAGACACCTTCAGCAGGTCATCCAGCAGCACTAGTGTAGTACAGGAGACACCTACAGTAGGTCACCCAGCAGCACTAGTGTAGTACAAGAGACACCTTCAGCAGGTCACCCAGCAGCACTAGTGTAGTACAGGAGACACCTACAGTAGGTCACCCAGCAGCACTAGTGTAGTACAGGAGACACCTACAGTAGGTCACCCAGCAGCACTAGTGTAGTACAGGAGACACCTACAGTAGGTCACCCAGCAGCACTAGTGTAGTACAGGAGACACCTACAGTAGGTCACCCAGCAGCACTAGTGTAGTACAGGAGACACCTACAGTAGGTCACCCAGTGGTGCTGGTGTAGTACAAGAGACACCTACAGCAGGTCATCCAGCAGCACTAGTGTAGTACAGGAGACACCTACAGTAGGTCACCCAGCAGCACTGGTGTAGTAGAAGAGACACCTTCAGCAGGTCACCCAGCAGTACTGGTGTTAGACAGGAGACACCTTCAGCAGGTCATCCAGCAGCACTAGTGTAGTACAGGAGACACCTTCAGCAGATCACCCAGCAGCACTAGTGTAGTACAGGAGACACCTACAGTAGGTCACCCAGCAGCACTAGTGTAGTACAGGAGACACCTACAGCAGGTCATCCAGCAGTACTGGTGTAGGACAGGAGACACCTACAGCAGGTCACCCAGCAGTACTGGTGTAGGACAGGAGACACCTTCAGCAGGTCACCCAGCAGCACTAGTGTAGTACAAGAGACACCTTCAGCAGGTCATCCAGCAGCACTGGTGTAGTACAAGAGACACCTTCAGCAGGTCACCCAGCAGCACTGGTGTAGTACAGGAGACACCTTCAGCAGGTCACCCAGCAGCACTGGTGTAGTACAAGACACCTTCAGCAGGTCATCCAGCAGTACTGGTGTAGTACAGGAGACACCTACAGCAGGTCATCCAGCAGTACTGGTGTAGGACAGGAGACACCTACAGCAGGTCACCCAGCAGCACTGGTGTAGTACAGGAGACACCTTCAGCAGGTCATCCAGCAGCACTAGTGTAGTACAGGAGACACCTACAGTAGGTCACCCAGTGGTGCTGGTGTAGTACAAGAGACACCTACAGCAGGTCATCCAGCAGCACTGGTGTAGTACAGGAGACACCTACAGCAGGTCACCCAGCAGCACTGGTGTAGTACAGGAGACACCTACAGCAGGTCATCCAGCAGCACTGGTGCAGTACAAGAGACACCTATCGTAGGTCATCCAGAGACTTCATGGGGATTGGCCAGCTGTTGTAGGTGAGGGCTTGTTTTACTGTCAAAATGCAATAAAGGTTTCGGCATAGAGGTTCTGTACAATAGTGACAATTCAGCAAAGGACCATATCAAGATAGAAGAGGTGCACTGGTGGTAGCAAAGGAGCCAGGACACACCTAGTTGGTTACTCAGTGGGTTTTTTGAGTTGACAGATTGAGTAAAGGCTTGCATGGTTATTATGACTGGCAAACTAACCTTAAGGTTATCACATGGTTTTACTGACAACTTTGAGCCAACAATAGGGACTAAGATGGGTTGCCTCAAAGGTGAGTTGACAGAAAAATTGTCAAATAATGTCAATTTGTAACTATATGTTGGAAATATGAGAAAAGTGTTTGTCTTGTGGGTGAAAGACAGAAAATGTCATGTTAGATGAACTAACACATACAAAAGGGGTGAGATGAGAAAAGGGATGTTTCATGAAAAAACAGACATGAACTGTCCTAATGGTAAAATGACAGAAGGAATGAACATCACATGTAAGCAGTAACAACAAAACTGTCACCTATGATTTTTCCATTTTGGTTATCCTAAAGTCTTAATATCCGCTGACATGCCAATTGATGGTAGACGTCTTGCAACAACTATAGAAATGGCTCCATTACCATTGTCACAAATCATGGATACTTTTGGCAAGAACCATATATCACAGAAGATAATTAGACAAAAATGGCAGACCAATTCAACAGCAAAGATTGATTCATATTTATCAAATGTCGAGAATATCCCACATTAACTGTTTAACACTTCAGCCCATGCGCCCATCAATCACTGCGTAAAGTTCAGTCTGCTTGACAGCCTCCACCCACTCAACAGTTGTACAACTATTGTTAATCAGCCAGATGGTAGTTCGCAAACTGTGATAACACAGATTGTGATAATGCAAACTGTATATAGGACACAGCGAAAGGAGGGTTTCCTCCTCGTTCGACCCTGACCTTCCTGCTGCATGGCGCCATGGTCAGGTAGCATGAGATAATGCTATTCCATCTCTGGCATTCATTATCACACATTGCTGACAGATTATACATCAGGCGTGACATTAAGACAGGGGCAAGTCAAAAACAGGATAAATAATACATGCAGGAAATTCTGTCCAATTTACATCAAGGAGCATCTCAGCTCTTGTTACCTAATATAAATAGGAATATTAATATTGATATATGTCCTGACTCTGATTAGGCCATCAGGGTCGTATCACACGTCATCTTGTCAGAGATGATGAAAATAAAATCATGGTTATGAAGATAATGATTTGGACTTTGATTTCACAATTGCAGTGGCCAGACATGACTGTTTCTCCTTTGTTAGTAAAGTGTAAGATGTAGAAACAAATGTCCAATGAATGACCAAGCAACTGAGTTAGTCAGTGAGTTGGGATTATCACTGCTCTGATTAGAATTTCAATTACTTCATGTCAGCTTTAATGTGGTATTAATGCTGAAAGTTTACCACTGG
Organism: Haliotis cracherodii; assembly: GCF_022045235.1. NCBI lineage: Eukaryota > Metazoa > Mollusca > Gastropoda > Lepetellida > Haliotidae > Haliotis > Haliotis cracherodii. The sequence goes on from NW_027266264.1 coordinate 56,800,020, forward strand.
GCAACAGACCAAGGACCCATGCCAGGTCAGTTTAATATTTTCTGGGAAAGAAAGACAGATCAAACGGGCAGAGAGACATTTTCTTTCCCAGACGGTATTCACACTTATCTGATCATGACTTAAGAGTGAGTGAGTGAGTGAGTTTGGTTTTACGCCGCTTTTAGCAATATTCCAGCAATATCACGGCAGGGGACACCAGAAATGGGCTTCACACATTGTACCCATGTCGGGAATCGAACCCGGGTCTTCGGAGTGACGAGCGAACGCTTTAACCACTAGGCTACCCGACCACCCCCATGACTTAAGAGAGATTTAAAACATCAGAAATTGATTTGATAATTCATCTGACTCAAGACTGACTATATAGATTTGGTTGGTTGATTTCTTGTTTAACGCCGCACTCAGCAATATTCCAGCTATATGACGGCGGTCTGTAAATAATCGAGTCTGGAGCAGACATCATGAGCATCGATCCACGTAATTGGGATCGATGACATGCATCAACCAAGTCGCCTTTTACGACAAGCATGGATTGCTGAAGACTTATTCTACCTCGGAATCTTCACGGGTCGACTATATATACTATCACACTCAACCAGCACCATCAGTGAACATTAGGAACTGTTAACACATTTCAACTGTGGTCGACAATGAGTTGGTATGGGTCACTGAGCTACTCCACTGCTCCACCCATGAACAACACACCAAGTCACCAAGAATGGGATTTAAAGATTTTACCATGTGATAGAATCTAACCCAGTCTATGGTGTGACAAATCAACACCTTAACCACTGAGCTACCCCTCCATTCCTGCTATGCACAACACACCAAGTCACAGAGACACCAAGAATGGGCTTCAAAGATTGTAGCAGGTGGTGGAATTAAACCCAGTCTATGGTGTGACAAATCAACACCATAACCACTGAGCTACCCCACCGCCCCAGCCATGAACAACACACTGAGTCACCACGTGTGTCCACAAGCATGTCTAGATGATGACCCGATAATGCTCAGTGAAAGCATCTTCCCATCATAAACATGTCAACATGTCAGCAATGAGGGTAAACAACCCCCATTCATTACCCCAGCACCCCACCATTGTGAAACACATCAAAGCCCTTCCTTTCTGAATTCCATATGGACTGGCTTCAATCAGGGATGTCGGAGATGGTTATCACAGGAACTGGGGACACCATCTCTCACCACTGCCTCTCTGTGCTCCACTAAATCTGCCCATGACCATCATTCTGCTGTTATTTCCCCTGAGCTGCCCACTTGTAACCCTTGACTACACAAGCATAAAACAAGATAAATCCATTAGGCTGCAGCCCAGGACAGCCCTCCACACCAATACAGTGGATAACATAGAGGCTGAGTGAAGATGACAATGCTTTTACAGCTACAATGTTCAACAATGTTACAACATGTTCATAAGTGGTGGCATGATCACATGCATCATGCTCCTGTTGGGAGTGGGTGTCGACTGTTATGAGGATATTTCCTGTGTTAAATTGCAGTTAGCTGTGGCATAATATGTGGTATAACAGATGAGAAATAGGTCTCACTTATGTACTCAGTAAGTAACATAAGAACTCTGGAAGGGACTATCAATTTTATATCAAATGCATATATTGGACCTCTCCGTTTCAAGTCACTGACATTATGTAAGTGAGTGCGTGAGCGAGTGCAGGTGTGAGAGACAGCTACTTTAAAAAACACCACTTTGAACAGTATTTCAGTCACAGCACTGCAGTCTTCGAAATTCACACTAGTACAATAGACCAATATCATAAAAAGAAAACTCCCCCCACCCCCACGCCACCATTCGGGAAAGTAATAATTGTTAGTCTCAAGTTTTAACCAAATACCAGCCCCCCCTATCGGTAACAAAAAAGATCCCACATCTTCCTGAATATCACATGGTCAGTTCCTTTGATACCCTGTTTGTTGTAGTATGAAAATATCCCTTACATGCTCAGAGATATACAGAAATAATGAAAATATGTACTGTTCACTTCAGACTGATATAAGAAAAGTTCAACTATTTTCCGATTCCTTAACAATGAGATTTTTTTTCAAATGTTCAAATTTCAAGATTTAATCATCACACACAAGTTTACGTTAATCAATGATCTTTTGTTATAATAGTTTTTGAACGGCCCAAGATATAATCAGAATTGTACTGCCATGATCACAGGGATGATCAGGAATTTAGTCTAAGGTTATCACTCGAGTATTACAATTATCCTATTGTTGCTGTTTTCAGTAAAAATATTGAATTATATAGAGGATATTTCATGCATCTAACGAAATATGTTTCTGTCATCGAGTGACAGGGTGAGTGATACGGGATATTTCATGAGACACATGGAATATCCTATTTATTACACACTTTTTGTGTAGTTTTCTACTGGAAAATTAAATTCTTTCATTACAAATGTAAAAAACTTGAAACGTAAATTCTCCCTGCTTAAAACGTTTCACCACCTCTTGTAATTAAAAAAGTAGTTCTGAGTGTTCGCAAAATCTTAAAACATATAAACAAACGTAAAAACAAAAGTTGAGTTTAATAAAATTCTTTATCAAACATTTGGATATATGATTAAATACAAAATCAACTTCGACAAAAAAGTTCTTGAAATCTACGAGACCACTGTTGGAAGCTAAAGAATACATGCTGGTCAAGTAACAAAAATGGTGCCACAGTCTTGACTGACGAGTTAAATGAGAAATTTACAGTTCATAATGAAACATTTTCAAGAGAATAACAAACGTGAAGAAGCGATATTAATTCCATAAATGACCATCTGTCATTATTTTCCCTTGTCAATGTGGAATTAACTAACTTAAGTCAACAGTTTGTGTTCCAGCGAGAAACTTACGATAAAGGGAGACAATTTGCAGGGATGTAACTCTTGTATGACAATAGTTTGTCAAAGTGTTATGTTCACTGCAGTGAAATATCAAATCTTATGTTCAGTGCAATGAAAATATCACTTTTCTCAATTTCAGAAAACACAGTTTTTCACACTGAAGTAAATAATAAAAGCTTGACCTGTTTTCTGTCGCCAATTCAGTCCACAGCAAACAGGTTTGTGTTTTTCCGAGAGTTGGTGAGTTTCAAGTGAGTGAGTCAGTTGGGCTTAAAGCCACTCCGAACATTATTTTATTCATATCACAGCATGTCAAATCTTAAACCTCTTTGATGAAACCAACAAACACAGTTTATGGTGTGAAATTGAAAAGCCGATTTGAACTAATAAATGACTAACTATAGGTGTGAAAACCGAGGGATCAAAAGTGGTACAAATCTCAGGTTCAAACACATTATTACTACATCCAGGCACAAGGTTCCAACTCCGCCTGGTGGCCATATTATATATCTTACACTCCATCATATAAATTTTTGATATTTGTTACTTCTTCAAAGGGGCGGTCGGGTAGCCTAGTGGTTAAAGTGTTCGCTCGTCACGCCGAAGACCCGGGTTCGATTCCCGACATGGGTACAATGTGTGAAGCCCATTTCCGGTGTCCCCCGCTGTGATATTGCTGGAATAGTGCTAAAAGCGGCGTAAAACCATACTCACACACACACACACACTTCTTCAAAACTGCTTGATGTGTAGGGTGAAGATTCAAGGTTTTTGACAGCACGGAAGGAATAAAGACCCTTAACACAGAGCAGGTGAGCTAATAAAAAACATTCATGTTATTTGATATTGGTCATATATCACAGAGGGGAATGCTACTCAACCTGTAGGCCTACCCATACATGCTCTCAGATGACAAATAAGTTCGTTAAACTATTGATTAATAAAAACATAATTTTAGCCAAGGAAGACGTTGCGGGAAAAAAATATCAATTCGATCTGAATGATATCAGATTCCATTCTATTGTTAAATTGTAATGGTGTCTCACTAAATGCCTGTCTATCTGCCCACCAACCTATTTCTGAAGATAGTTGAACACAAAGATGTAAAGAAGATAGGCTGACTTTCATCTTTTCCTCACAATGACATAAAAACATTCACAGATTATTTGTTGAACTTCTTCACAATGGATCAACCTACACATCAACCTTTGATAACCCTGTGTTTGATGAATGCATAAAACATCAAAGGTGACAAGACAGCTGCACTACATAATCACCGTAACTCATAGATAGTGAGTTTCTAAACCAAATAAGTATTGTTTATTAGTTGTTTAACACTGCTCTCAGAAATATTCCAGCTATGGCAGTGACTTGAAAATAACCAGACAATCTGTGAATGCAACATGCTGACAGGGTACGAATACATGCAATCAACCAAGTCACCAAGCCTGACCACCCAGTCCATTAAAGACCGAGAACGGTGGAATTTGAAACTAATTCCACCGTTCACGGTCTTTAAGGCGCCTCTTATGACCAGCTTGGGTTTCCGTGAAGAAATTCTAACCTGGCATCCTTACTGGGTTAAATTAAACAAGAGTTTGCCACTAACGTGGCTATATCCCCTGCCCCTGTTGCAAAATTTATGACATAATTAAATATAAACAAACCCTAACCTTTTTTAACCAAGGTGGAACTTGTCATGGAAATTGTAAAAAAAGATGAGTTTGGAACCTAAGTCCATCTTGTTGCCATGAAAACGTATAAAATAAAAATTTCTAAAATTTCTCAATAGCAAAAGGCACCAGTTCAGCATGTACCTGACAGACCTGCAAAGTTTGATGAAAAAATATTGAACGCTTTATGAGTTATGCTCCGGAAACGAACCCTACCCTCACAGAACCTAAGTCCATCTTGTTGCCATGGAAACGTAAATAAATAAAAATTTCTAAAATTTCTCAGTAGCAAAAGGCACCAGTTCAGCATTTACCTGACAGACCTGCAAAGTTTGATGAAAAAATATTGAACGCTTTCTGAGTTTTGCTCCGGAAATGAAACATGACGGATGGACAGCCCGTTTCTATATCCCCCACCAACTTCGTTGGGCGGGGGATAATAATGAAGTTTCTCAACAAGGCTCAGGCAAATACATATGGTAAGAATATGGAATATGAATATGAAAAATGCTTAAAAGTTTCAGGCTCCCTGAAAACTATTTGATATACTACATGTATAAAATTGCTTATGGTTTACGATAGTCACAAAGACCAGTATCTGGTTCAAGAACTGAAGCAAGTGGCAACATTTTGACAGTACCCTAGATGTTGAAAGAGTGAATGGTATCACAACTAGCTCATGACAGATTGACAGACAATGGAAAAAGCTGTCACCATAAACTAGAATATCATTGATGGTATTTTTACCTGAGACATTTACCTTGTAAAGTACTGGTTGCCATTATAGAGAAGTTTAAATCTTGCATATCTACCTATTCAACCAGATTCCTACAAGATTTCTTCTTTTGTTTGAGTCAACATCCAAACAATAACATCTGTTTCACCAGAACATCACTCTATCTTATTCCTTCCGTGACCTATAACACAAGTCAGGAGAAGAGTCAGGAGAAGTCATGGCAGCTTCTTTTATGTAGAAATAAAAGAAATACAAATGCATGAAACTAATCATACATCATGCCACATGTCTGAATTTCAAACAGTTTGGCTTACTGTATCTGTAAACCGATGATACCAAGTTTTCATGCAGGGAGTCATGTTACTGCCAGCTTTATATGGATATCCTTATCAACTGTTCATCCACTCAACAACAACACTTGCAACACAAATGAGGCGAACCAGCGTGACCCTAGTGTTGGCAATGTGTTGTTGACTGACAAGTTACAAGACGTGACTGACACTAGTGACATATATCTGCAGGGTAGCAGCTCTTACCACCTCACTGCACTGACAGGTAGATGGTCTATGAGATAATATTCTTCTTGTAGCATGTCTTGAGAATGTAACCGTCAGATCCCTTCACACAACCACTGCAATGACCGGTCTGGTGACAACTGTCCTTGTTGGTCATAAATAACAAAACAGATAACTCCCTGACCCTTTGTGTTAAAGAAAGAGTTACAACGTTCTGAAGCTCACATGCTGCAGTGAAAAATATAGTTTCATTAAGTGTCTTCAAGGGATATGTGGATACAAACTGAATTTTGACAACAATAACTCAATGCTTTATGTAACAAACATAATTATTAGTAGTTGAAATTTCAAATTAAAGTGCTATTTGGTCAATAGTGTCAACTGCAAATCATGATGCCTCAAGCTAATGTGATGGTTGAGCTCTTTAAATGAACGCTTTATTAAAAACTCTATTCATAATTTAATTTATCGAGTAATTTTTGGAAGGCCATTAATAAATTCATATGATTGATGGAGTGATTGTCTTAAATAAATAACTCAAGGAGTTAAGAACAACTAAGTGTGTCTAGTAATAACTTGCTAAGCTATTTGTGAAAGGCTATATATTAGTGAACATTTAAATGCATGCACAGACCGGAGTGGAATCCTAGAGGGAGGTAATGGAGAGAACAGAAACTGCATGTCAATGATATTAGTATACAAAAGTTAGATTTTGGGTTTTTAACTGTACAGTTACGGAAATCTATCAGCAATGTCAATAAACAACCTAAAAGTGCTCATAATATCAATATCTGGTTTGTTGGACTATTAATAGGTACCTGGCATTTGGCTGAAATTGCTGGAACATTAAGTAAACAAATACATTATTAGAAACTACCCTGTTACAAAATCTCACTGCATTTGTAAAGTAACAAGCGACTCGTAATGAGCAGTCAGTCATTATCCCCTACTCAGTGGCTTCTCATGAAAAATCTGTCCCAGACCCAATGAGTGAGTGAGTGAGTGAGTGAGTTGAGTTTAACACAGCTTTTAACAGTATTTCAGTTATATACCATAACCTGTCAACTTAATGTGGAGGCAAAGCCTGAAATGACGTGTCAGACGTTTAGCACTTTGGTGAAACCCACATGCACGGGTATGGGGCAGAGAAACCAAGAAACATGATTAAACTGGGATTCATTGGTTTCTGGCACGCCAAAGGGATGCAACTCTGCATAAAGAATTGTTTGATGACTGGGCCACCTGTGCCCTCTCCAGACCCAAACTGCAAGCTATCACCAAAAGGCTTGACTTTGCGTCTGTTTGTGTAGGACCTGGACAATGTATCAAGACATACAAACAGTACCAAACAAAATAAATGATTCATCTTAAGTAATCAAAGTCATAGTATATTCGAATACAACATGCCATCATATGGTATCATGAGATCAAATAAACGTGGGATTAGTGTCTGTGAAGACATTCACTGTAAAGAGCAACAAAGTCCACAGCTCTAACCACATCAGTATCTCTTCAATGATCTCATATAGCCTGATTGTTGTGACATTTTGCAAGGAATACATAAGCTACTGATAAGTCTTCATCAAATAATTAAAAAAAAAAATAATCTACAGTAATCAAAGAGAACTTTATGAAATAATTATCATTTGTTATCTTATCTGGGAAAGATACAAAATCATGAGATATAAAGATGTACATAATAGATGTAGATGTACTTAATTACACAGATTACCCATGATGCCAGTCACCTGTACTTAATTACAGAGATTACCCACGATGCCAGTCACCTGTACTTCATTACAGAAATTACCCACGATGCCAGTCACCTGTAAGTAACTACAGAGATTACCCACGATGCCAGTCACCTGTACTTAATTACAGAGATTACCCACGATGCCAGTCACCTGTACTTAATTACAGAGATTATCCATGATGCCAGTCACCTGTACGTAACTACAGAGATTACCCACGATGCCAGTCACCTGTACTTAATTACAGAGATTATCCATGATGCCAGTCACCTGTACGTAACTACAGAGATTACCCACGATGCCAGTCACCTGTTTGTAACTACAGAGATTACCCACAATGCCAGTCACCTGTACTTAATTACAGAGATTATCCATGATGCCAGTCACCTGTACTTAATTACAGAGATTACCCATGATGCCAGTCACCTGTACTTAATTACAGAGATTACCCATGATGCCAGTCACCTGTACTTAATTACAGAGATTACCCACGATGCCAGTCACCTGTACCGAATTACAGAGATTACCCATGATGCCAGTCACGTAACTACAGAGATTACCCACGATGCCAGTCACCTGTACTTAATTACAGAGATTATCCATGATGCCAGTCACCTGTACTTAATTACAGAGATTATCAATGATGCCAGTCACCTGTACTTAATTACAGAGATTACCCATGATGCCAGTCACCTGTACTTAATTACAGAGATTACCCATGATGCTAGTCACTTGTACTTAATAACCAGTATTTCCCATGATTCCACAGTCACCTGTACTTAATAACCGGTATTAATCATGATTCCATAGACACCAGTACAGCACTGACAAATGATAAAACTATAATTTTCAAGCTTTTCTCTTTCAGTATTGTGTTCAGTTCCTTTCATTCAAATGTCAATTGACACATGATTAATAAATCGGGAAAACATTGAACGCTTGAAAGAACACACTCTTATTCACTTTTGTTTTGCAAATAAACCTTCTCAAACCTACTGAACATTCAATTTTCTCATAAGAGAGACAAAAAAACACTTAAACCAATTTTGTGCATGAATTGAAGCCATGTTTCTTCTAAACTATAGCATATTCAATTACTAATGAGGCTGTTAAGGTTTTGCTTAATGTTCGGTGTGTTTTCATCAAGCAGATACTTTTATTTGTAAAATCGATATCATGATATCAGTATATCAATACCTTGGGGACAAGGACAAAATAACAAAGCTGAGTGTAAAATGCATCTTATGTTGAGTGCTGTTCCACCTGAATTTTTACAGTTTAGGCAAGCTTCTTCAATTGCAAGAAGATACATATCTGGATACAAAGCAAATACAATTCTTATCCCTATAATCATCTGATGGGATATTTGACCCCAAACTCAAATATCACAAACACAAAACTCAATCAAAAAACAATCTCTGTTCTTGAACGTCACTATAACTGAACTATAGATTTGACAGCAACATCAAGGCCATGCTCATATGTACAGCCTTCGAAATTCATGTTAGTCCGCCAACCTGAGACCACTAAATTGTGCTGAGGACACAAAAGTCCAAAAATGGTATCGATCCCTATCGACTGTCCTGTGAACAGTTTTGTCTGGTACAAACATGACAGTTTACTAAGTCTGAGTGAAATGATCTCTAAAAAAAATAATGAATTCAGTTTTGTTTGTTTATTGCTTTAAACCTTGCTCCCAGCAATATTCCGGCCAGATGACGGCAGCCAGTAAATAATTGAGTATGGACCAGCAAATCCAGTGACTGACATTATATGCAGCAAACCATGTTGTTGTCGCACGATGAAAACTACGTAGCTTGCTAGGGACCTATTCTAACAGACAACCCCTCCAGGTTATGGAATTCAGTCAGTTCCACAGACACATCCTGTTACCTTATTGACACATAGGGTTTGTTATATGGAGACTTTGGATAGGTTACTAAGAATAATGGACCTAGATGATTGTATATCATCGAAATCCAATGACATGTTTAATTGTTCATGATTCTTTTGGTCAAGTGCTCTGTTCCACAAAGTGATTACAGTGATAAAAAGTCGTAGAACTAACATGGTCGTAAATCACATAATATATATAGACTTACGACGGTCATAGCACTAAGATTGTCATTCTTTAACATACACTTACGATAGTTGTCACTAAGATGGCCTTAAGTCACATACTTTAACACAGTCTTATGAAAGTCATGGTACTAAGATGGTCATAGGTCCAATACCTGAATATAGACTTACGACAGTCGGAGCACTAAGACTGCAATGTGGAATGGGATCCAGATTATGTACATGTGATACTGCTGTTTTAGTGCCGAGACCAGTGTAAAAAAAACACTCAACCACTGACAATCGACTTCATGCATAATTAAAGTACAATAAATTGTGTCGAGTTCAGAAAATAAAGGAACTAACCTTTATATGTAAGATACATCAATTTATCACTGGTACTTGACTATTGTTCTGTGATCTGCACATTTAGCAAAGTCATATCAACATTGAGCAAGAAATCTTTCATTCAGACAGCCCATTTTGATATATATAAATGTTTGGGCTTACTCCCTTCAATAAACATCAATTTTCATGATACAAGCAGACGTTTTCTCTCAAGCGACAGTAACAATAGATAGGACCCATTCAGTTGTAAGATTTACATTATTAATCAAACAACCTCATGGATGGTTGCAGGGAACAAAGCAACTCTAAAACCATCAACTGAGAAAATGTACCTTTATGCTGCATCATCAATTTTGCTGTCATTCATGGGCGATTGAAACCATGACATTTTTAGTTGGTTGGTTGTTTGGTTAGTTGGTTTGTTGTTTTACGCCGCACTCAGCAATATTCCAGCTATATGACAGCGATCTGTAAATAATTGAGTCTGGACCAGACAATTTTAGCTTGAACAGTTAGTGACAGTAAATTGTTTGAGAAGTTTAACATGTCAAGTATTACAAGGAGTAAGCCAGGAAAGGTCCCTCGGATACCTGGGTGGGGTGGATCCTGAGCAGGACCCCAGTACCCACTGGACTACCCGAACCCATGGTTTGTCATGTGAGAGATATTGTATAATGGCTGTAACAGTAAAAATAAAATCGTTTGATTTATATCCTTGAAAGATATTGCATTAATTTATGATCAGAATGTGAATAACATAGTAGATGATTGTCATTGAAAAGGCTGATGTACAATGGGTTCCTGGGTAGGGGGGTCGGGTACCCAGGTAGTAAATGTGGATTCATACCAGCCCTAACAAGAACATGGAAAGTCATGTGACCTTGAGATTAATGCCACAAATATAATGGCAAAGCTATTACAGATAGTAAGTCCATAATCTATATTTTTAGGATCCTTCAATTATTGGTTTTTAATGTCAGAAGTTTCTTATTAGCCACTTTTAATATTTCTTCAGAAGATTTTCTATCTTTATGTTGTTGGAACTGCTATTATCAAGTCTGGTTGTGCAGGTTTCAAGAATGACATGAAACTGGATATGTCGATCTCTTGGCTTGAGACAGGTGACCATGTAAAACTATCACTGACAGTATGATGATTTCCTGAGTTGCTAACAAAGCTGATGAATGGTCTAAAAGTAACATAGGAAGTTAGCAATGATTGCAAGAATACCCCAATAACAGCGGCCAAGACGAGGCTTACACGGTAATAAGCTGATTTGCCTTGACAAATGCCTTGGATTCAGTCATCAAGGAACTGCTTGTTTTGCTGGGGATCTGAATCATTAGGCTGGTAATGACGGGTTATGCAGTCATATTAAGCCCTGACTTGGTCTCTCTGTCCCTTGTACAACATAATCAGTGGTAATTCAAACCTAAATCACAGCCCTGTCTTAATGTGCTGCAGCTGATTGGACATCTGCATTACTGGGGCTGCCACAGTTAAACTGTACAACTGTCATGTCCGCAGAAAAACCTCCCTTCACCATGTTCCAAGAAGACATCATTCTTAGGGTGTTCCTTCATGTATTTCTTAAACCATTACTTTGATAATTCAAAAATCTTTACATAATTTACATAAATACCAATGACTTTGAAAAGATTTGTTAAAGGAACAGTTCCTAAAATTAAAAATTAAAAATTCCACTGAAAATAATGATTACCATCACGGTAGTATGTTTGATACATTATAGATGTACTGACAGACCTGTGGTTGTGACAGGAATGTATTAAATTTGTATATTTGATTATTGCTGATGTGACGTAAAACATTAAAATTGTTGACATAAACATACACTGAATGACAGAACTATTTCGTTTGTTGTGCACAAGGCCAAGGTGTGGATGGACGATGTTACCATGTTTGAAACATATCATAAAGGTTATTCAATAATCATAATAATAATCAATAAGGTATTGCAATTTGGACAAGGGGAGGCATGGCAGATGCTAAGATCAATCTTTGCAAATGTACACACAAAGATCTGAAACCAGCTGATTCAAAATATTATGTGGACTTGTACTCAGAATTTAAGGCTATTCAACACCATTATCACTTGACCTGATGAACATGGTTGCCAACTCAAATATTATCAAATAGATACAATCGATCCTTGTCAATATGCTCCAGTTTGCTCCTGAGATCGGTGCTTTGTCCTCTGTACACTTCCACTGGTGTTGTGTAATTTCACCCGTGTTACTCATCATTAACAGCCCTGGTTTCATAACTAACCAAATACTGGTGTCCTGGCTGTCTAGCAGATTTCTTCCGAAATGTACAGCTCTAAATCTAAAATGATTCAACAATGAATTGGTGCATGGCAATAAATTTGACTCAAATATGATATGGGATATGCTTCCTTTTGTAATCTGTATCCTTTCATTATTTTATATCATTTCATCTCCACATCAAATGATCTAACTTGTACTGATGTACATTTGGCTTTTTCATAGGTCTGATTATGTGTTTGTGTATCTAAAATTAAGAGTAAAATAAAAGATCAAAATGATTTCATTTTATGCCCACATAACTCCATCTAGCTTTTGGTATACTCAACAATATCTCTGTGCTCAAAAGTTTCTCTGAAAGATGGCCTTTACAAGGATGACATAAACCTTAAAAAAAAATCAATAATAAAAAATATGCCTCTAACTTCACTATATAGAGAAATAAGAAAATAATTTAGTAATCAAACCACTATAGTGTTAAGTCTAGCCTTTTCATTTTGTTCATAATCACAGCATAGGTTTATTGACAGTACAACAGATCTTTGAAACTTGAAATACTTTATTCTCCCACACAATTCAACACATGCTAAGTGTTTGTTCCAGATGTGACATGGTGGACTCTGAACCAGATGGCACTTTGTACTTTGATCAAATGACAGTGTTACTCAGAAAATACAGAAACAAAAAATCTTGGACTTCCCCCACAACAGGAACATGTGTGTTTGATACTTTCACAACCTTCATCCAGTTTCCGTCTCCCCCATCTTCCTCTGTCTGACTAATACAGAGTCTGTCAATCAATCACAAACTTCCTTACAGTAAATAGTCTGTTGTTGGCCCAGTTGGGACTGATCACTTTCAAACTGAGGACTCCCTTTGTACGTATCAAGGAGAAACCCTTTGAGGGATCCATGGATCAGTTTGAAGAATAGTTTGAATTTTTAGCCAAGGTCATACCTTAAATTATCCTACCAAATCCAACATCCATACTCTGCATGTCATACACATTTGTCAAATTGTTGTACTTCACATTCTGGTTGTTAAAAAAAATAGTTTTACTTCAAGGATTATCATATAAAAAAGCACCAGGTTGTTATTCATTTTTAACTATTGTATTAGTAGAGAATAACCAACGATTACGAGGAATTACAGATGATCTGTCCTAAGTGAATGAATGGTGTTAATCCAGAGTTTTGCAAACAACTTACACAGAATTAATTCACGAGGGGCATATAATTTGTAATTCTGAGTTTCGAGTAGGGTATTTTATATATTCATCATTAACATTTAAAGAAAGAAAATGAAGAAAAACATCGAATGTCAACACTTCGCTGAAGGCAGGCTATTGTTCAGATGACGTCATATCACATTTTTCTCAACAATGTGACATCATGTGGCTTCAACTGACCAATCAGGATTGAGCATCAATAAATGGCTCATGTGCAAACATCGGAAAGTTATTACACACATCATTCTACCATTATGGGCAATACGCAGAATATTCCAACAGTAACACATAGAACATAAAACTGTTACCGTTTGAGAAAGTTACATGATGATCTATTGGACACAGGTCAGAAAAATCAGAAAAATGTCAAAATGAAAAATGTGGAAATCTTAGCAAACTTCAGATAAACACACTGAACAATTAATATTGCGTTAAAACAAGTTTAGTGAACTCAAACAAGCAAGAAATAAGTTGTGATGTATATCACTGCAACATTATTTAAGAGTAATCCTTGCGCCCTCCTCACAGGATCCATCAACTGTAAAGTCAATAACATCCAACTAATGGAGCAATCAAAATTATATCCAGAATCATTTAAAAAAGGACATCTGAAGATACAAGTGCAGAATCAATTCTGAATGATAATAAATTGTTAGTGGTATACAGTTGGGTCACTAGGAGTATTTTCTAAATTGGAATTGTAGATTGCCATTGATACAAGATTTATGATGTCGATTTCGCGCCTCTCAGAATTCCGTCTCAGCTTCACTGACAAGAGCATGCGAAAGATCAGACCAAAGATTCATAAATCAGAACAGATTTACGATAAATCAACAGTGTGTGTCCTATTTATAGCGTCCGTCACATGTCACTCCTTGCTACAAGTGATTACATTAACTTTATGGGTCTAATTCTTATGTAGCCATTGATGAGGATTCTTCTGAAACGACAGAGATTTATCTGAAATATTGAGATAGCTTTGTTCATTTTCTTTTGGCGTTCAGATACATGTGTTTGGGATGCTTGACACACCATGAGATGTAGATCATTGTAATTTTCGCTTCCAAACAGAATACACTGAAACCTTCTCATTTGTTAACCAAATGGGACTCATTTCTTAGACTGCCTTGACAACCATGGATCTATGATAGAGAATAAATGCTTTTATTATTAATCAATTATTTGTGCAAATCACATTTTTAACTAATTTTAGAATAGTTGGCTATAAAGTCGCTCCTAACCATCTATCCTAGACAGAAATATACTTTATATGTAATTTGCCTGAGCAAGTCAGACAACCACTTGTTGGGGATGTAATAACATTTCTCCGGGAATGATCAATGCCCAGGTTTAGGGAGATACCTTTTTCATGAACAGGATACAGGTTAGTCATGTGAAACATAGTGTTAAGTGCAAAGGACAGCCAGCCTCCTGTAATGCCAGATGTGTCTGTACAATATCACACAGCCTCAATACTGATCCTTGTATGAGGAGAGGTGAAATGGGATTTCATGTTGCATTCAAGATAACTGTATTATATAGCGAGTGTGCGAGTGCGTGCATGTATGTGTGCGAGTGCGTGCGTAAGTGCGTGCGTAAGTGCGTGTATGCGTATGCATGTGGCTTCTTGTCCTGGTGAAGACTAATGCCAATATTACAGTGCTAGCCCACTAAGATATCATGCCGTAGTTTAAAATGGCAGCACACCACTGACTCTCTGAGCCAACCAGTCCTTGTTTTATCCTCTTTATAAATGCTGAGTGCCAGACAGGGTCACAACAAGTACCAACTTTAAACATCTTTTGGTATGATGCAGCTGGGGATCGAACCCCGGACCATGCTTCCACTCCCCGGGCAAACACTCTACACCATAGATGCAGTTAAACCTTGTGTGGAGTCTCAACTTTGATGATACTGGTGATAACTGTAAGCTCTTCACATGGGGATTCTGTGGGGATTTCAGTGGTATATGTTTGCTGTATGAGGTGACTTAATAGATTGGGTGCTATCATTGTACCCTGATGCTGCTCAAAATATCAATCGCTGGTTTTCTGGTCCAAACTCAATTATATACACACATAGCTGGAATATTAATGAGGGCGACATTAAAAAACCCTGAAACCTTTTACTTATTCATAAGAAATTTCTTTCCAAAACAGAGTCAATTGTATGATTTTGACTATATCATAAGCATGTGTTTATGAATCAAAACAAAAGAAACAAAACTGTAAGCTAACCTGTAAATGAGGGTGACTATTACCCTGTTCACATGCACCTCTATACATATGTGTGTGTATTTGCCTATGTGTGTAAAATAACATATGTGAGTATACTTGTCATGTGAATGCATTTACTCATGTGTGTACATTTACACCAGGAGGAGATTGACATGTCTGAAGCAGGTGCAAAAGTAAATGTAAATTTGCACTGAATGTATTATGCTGTCACGTGAATGTTTACGCCAACGTCATCGTGAGTGAGTGAGTTGGGTTTAACACCGCTTTTAACAGTATTCCAGTTATATCACGGCGTGTCAGCTTAATGTGGGAGAAAAGCCCGAAGTGATGCAGGTCTCAGACGTTTACCACTTCGGTGAAACCCACGAGCACGGGTATGGTGCTGACAAACCTAGAAACATAATCGGGGCGAACCAGGATTCGAACCTACAATCATAGGTTTCTGGCGTGCCCAAGGGACGCAACTCTGCACAGCAAATCGCGGCCCCTAAGATGACTGAGCCACCCGTGCCCCCACCAACGTCATAGGATGATCTAATTATTGCATTTGTTGATTTGCCAACAGCATACAAATTGTCAACAGTTCTGTATTCTATTCAGTGTACAGCAATAAAAACTTTTTTGCGGACATCCAGAGCTGGATTTCTTTTGGTTTCAAGGAGTCAAAAGTTTGTGTATAGATTAAATCAAACACTTGTTGCTTCATTATTCAACTTTGATTGGAAAACAACCTTTTCATGTTGAAAGACGTGAACAGGCTGTCGAATATGTGTGCCTTACACCATTTACATGCCTTATTTACATACTTAAGTTAATTTCATGTGAACGCATAGTAAATTTACATATACACACATATGTACAGTTTAAAACACGTGCTAAATTACTTACGTGAGTAAATGTTGTGCATGTGAACGGGGCATAAGTTACTATAGTACAGGACAGGCCAGGTACATATTTTGCAATTCAGTACCCAGTAGATTATCATGAGCCACTACAAATAAGGCTGTTTATTGAATCCTCGAACACAAATATACCAAATATCTTCCAACAGGCATACAAAAAAGTCTCATTTACTCAATTGACCCTATTTTTAATTGTTCCTTTACTTTATTCAAATTCTTATTAAAAATGTTATGAAATATTTGACAAATATGACAACAACCATGTTTCCTGTGACTTGGCTAATTTGTCCACTGCGGCACTTCCTCCCCAGAACCTCCCTTATGCCAGTAAATTAATCTCAATTAGAAACCTTTAGAGACATCTGAGGTCATTTTCTCCCAGACTTCAATGACATTTTTGATTCTTTACATTTCACTATGTCTGGGTGTCTCAGCATGAGATACAACTAAGCAAACTGACACAGGTCATGTGAAACTTGATGAACAGGAGATTCCTATCCCCAATTGAACAAATGCGAAGTCTCCATGATATTGTTGTACGTACAGGGCAGAAGCCTGGCAGCTTATCTGTCTGTCATGCGAGTACTCAAATAATGAGATGGTAGCACCATGGATCTACCAGGGCGGGGGAGATGAGAAGGATAGTATCAGGTGATAGGGATAGGAAATAGAGTGGTAGGGAACGGCAGCTAGGAGATGGAGTGGTAGGGAACGGCAGCTAGGAGATGGAGTGGTAGTGACAGCAGCTAGGAGATGGAGTGGTAGGGAACGGCAGCTAGGAGATGGAGTGGTAGTGACAGCAGCTAGGAGATGGAGTGGTAGGGAACGGCAGCTAGGAGATGGAGTGGTAGGGAACGGCAGCTAGGAGATGGAGTAATAGTAAGAGCAGATAGGAGATGGAGTGGTAGTAACAGCAGATAGGAGATGGAGTGGTAGTAACAGCAGATAGGAGATAGAGTGGTAGTAACTGCAGCTAGGAGATGGAGTGGTAGTGACAGCAGCTAGGAGATGGAGTGGTAGGGAACGGCAGCTAGGAGATGGAGTGGTAGGGAACGGCAGATAGGAGATGGAGTGGTAGTAACTGCAGCTAGGAGATGGAGTGGTAGTGACAGCAGCTAGGAGATGGAGTGGTAGTAACAGCAGCTAGGAGATGGAGTGGTAGTAACAGCAGCTAGGAGATGGAGTGGTAGTAACAGCAGATAGGAGATGGAGTGGTAATAACAGCAGATAGGAGATGGAGTGGTAGTAACAGCAGATAGGAGATGGAGTGGTAGTAACAGCAGATAGGAGATGGAGTGGTAGAAACAGCATCTAGGAGATGGAGTGGTAGTAACAGCAGATAGGAGATGGAGTGGTAGTAACAGCAGATAGGAGATGGAGTGGTAGAAACAGCATCTAGGAGATGGAGTGGTAGTAACAGCAGATAGGAGATGGAGTGGAAGTAACGGCAGATAGGAGATGGAGTGGTAGAAACAGCAGCTAGGAGATGGAGTGGAAGTAACGGCAGATAGGAGATGGAGTGGTAGTAACAGCAGCTAGGAGATGGAGTGGTAGTAACAGCAGATAGGAGATGGAGTGGAAGTAACGGCAGCTAGGAGATGGAGTGGTAGTAACAGCAGATAGGAGTGGGGTAGTGGTACAGGACAGGGCATAGGATAGTGGACAAGTATGCCAAGGCAACAGGACGGGTAGAGTGAGTGAGTGAGTGAGTGAGTGAGTGAATAACTGCAGTGAATATTCCAGCCATATCACTGCAGCCGGTAAATATGCATGGACCAGGTAAACCAATGAGAGACAGCATGAATAAAGTTCCTCACTATCAGAGTACAATGACACACAATCAACCAAGTCACAGAGAGTGCCCACCCAACTGTTTTTAGACATGTACAGACCGTTTCTTCCTTGGCATCCCAAGGGGTAACAATGGACTGGATACAGCACAAGTAGTAGGGACAAACTGTAATGAGTGAGAGATTTGCAACTCCAGGACTCAGGCAATCTCATAGTGCCAAGACTAGTGTAACTCCCATACTTTAACAAAGACAATTGTTAAGTGATAACATGGGTTAATGCCAGTTGGCCCAGTGACTCCTCCCACCATGAGGGTCAACATGATGCTTCCACTGAGAGAAGATGATAACAGAACAGGGAAAGGCACCCAGTTGAATTTGTGAGTGAGTGAACTGGGCTTCAGGCTGCTTTGAACAGTATTTCAGTTATATCATGGCATGTCAACTTATCATAGTGTCTTAGGTATAGACATTCATTTCCTCAACCAGCCCAATTGGGGCATTATTGGCTTACACCCCAATATGGACCTATACCTCCAACACTACGTACAGTAATGTGGGTTGAAAGTGATGCAGGTCAAAGAGGAACAGTATGCACTAGTCCTTGGAAAGAGCCGACAGTGCCATGGGTCTGTGCAGTCATCTGCCAGTCAGGAAGGAACAATGTCAAGCATCAAGAGTGGTAATTTGTTCCTGATGTGGAGATCAAGTCCAACAGAAAAGAGCCTGTCAGTGCCTCTGGGATGGGGCTAGAGGCTCTAATGCAGAGATATGGATGATGAGTGGGGTCATGGAAGATCACGCAGGACTGTCATGCAAAGGGAACACTTTCAAGTTAGACTTTTTTACTTTTGTCATAGACCTGGGGCTACATATCTGAGGACCCCTACGTAAGTCCCTGATCCCGGTACAGTGACAATGCTAGCTCGTGAAACAGGAGGAGCTCTGGGAGCCCACACAACCTTGCCCTGCTGCTGACGGGATGACCAAGGAATGAGGCGACAAGAGGCGACAAGAACACCTTCTCTTTGATTTGTCACTTGAGTCAGCACAATCTATGCCGCCATGAACTTATCCCACTCCTGCCTCCATATGGACAAACTGAAATTTGTAACTGTAGTGAGAGCCCCTACAGCAGGAGTATCAGAGTGAGTGGGCATCACCTGCATGCAGTGGTCTGCTGCCCTTCGCAGAGTCATCCCCTGGATGTGTGCATAACATTGCAGACAACCTCTAAACAAATGATGGCCATAACATCATGTAAACCATGCAAGCCCAGTACAGGAGGGTCAGCTTGCACAAAGGTTCAAAGGTTTAATGATGGCACAAAAGAGTCTACAAGGGTGAATTGTGAAATCTGCACCTCAATTAGAAAAGAAGAGAGACAGTAGGAAGATTTAGGCTAATAATAGTTTTTTTCCCCTCAATCTTTGCACATGATGCCCATATGGCCAGTATCATCCACAAAGATTCAGATTACCAATTTACCACAGCAAAGAATTTGAGTATGCTGATGTGGTATTTATGAACTTATCAGTACTAAAAGAGTAAACCTGGAAATGCTGCTGTAGCTTGTATCTAAAACATCTTGTAGGTAGGAATTTCAAGGATCAACTCGGGGTTTTCTTATCCCAGGTTGGCCATAACATATGGTAAGTACTGGAATAGTAATTTCCCTTCCACAAATGTTTAAAATCTGTCAGAAATACGGTTAATACCTGTTCACAAAAACAGTAGGTTACTGTTTCATCCATAGTTAAAACTCTTCTTTCATTATACATATCTTTCTGTTTGAAATAGAAATTTCAGTTGTTCGTAGTCATCAATACTGGATGGCTGTTTTTCATTATTACTGTCAAAAATCAATTATCTATTGCTCATCTCAATACATAATTTTATACCCTTATGACTGTTTCCCTAAAAGTCCTTGTGATGTAAAACCTTCCAAAATGGTCTCTATTCCAGCAGTCCAAATCTCCAAGGCAATGCTCACTAACATCACCTTCAAAAGTATAGAAGTAAGTGCATGCAATGGAAATAATCAGTTTTGCTCCAACAAATTGTCTGTGATTGAGATGCTGTGTCTAGAATATTTACTGAGATCCTACATGTTAAGGTCTTGCCCTTGGGGACCTGGCTACATGTTAACCACATCTATCTATATACACCCTAGTGCTGCAGGACCTGGTCGTGACACTGCAGCAGGAGTTGTAACATCCGATAGACAAGCATTTGTCATCAGTGCACTTCGCATTTGTAATTATGCAGACATTTGAAAATAGCAGTCTTCATCTGAGCAGTTGCCACATCATGGATGACCCCCATGGAAGATGTACTATAAAATGTCAACCAGTCTCAATTATCTCCCGAAACAAATTCCATTGGGGGTAAAAGGGAAAATAGTGATGAAATTTTACATGAATGGATCACAGGTGTTTGCAAAGAGTGTCATCATGCCCTGCTCTACAGCTATACCTTCCACGGTTGTATCTGTCAGAACAAAACACAAAACAAACTACCAGACCAAACCAAACTATGAATACATGTTATGGATAACAACCTCTTTTATACTTTGTGACGACATTTCAGAGCTACTTTTCCATGTGACATGTATTCATGTTCTTCCAACTTCTAAATGCCTATCAGAGACTTCAAACCACACCATTATCTAATTTGTGAGCTAGTATCATTGGTCACATCTTTACAACTACAATATGTGTTTTGCATCATGACCTCTCCTTTTAAAAACAATCACGACAGCTTTGTAGATATGTATTTTACAATTAGCGTGGATTTCTTTCCCAAAGCAAGAATATTAATTCAAGGATGGCACACCAAAATAGCATGTCTAAAATTCTGCAGTGAATAAAAAATATAAAAAAGTGACACATTAATAGTTTACAATTACCGATAGTAATCAAAGAGATTAATCAATGGCATGATAACAATACATCAGTGATGCGTTAATATGGCAACAGCTGACAACGATGGTGATCCACTATTGATTATAAGCTTTGTTTGATGTAATAAAATGAAAACAATCCGTGCTGTTACTAATTTACTTTTCCATTTTTGAAAAATACAAAATGCACGTTACTTAAAGTGAGTGAGTGAGTATGGTTTTACGCCGATTTTAGCAATATTCCAGCAATAACACGGCGGGGGACACCAGAAATGGGCTTCACACATTGTACCCATGTCGGGAATCGAACCCGGGTCTTTGGCTTGACGAGCGAACGCTTTAACCACTAGGCTACCCGACCGCCCCACGTTACTTAAAGAGAGGTGTGGTATCCAATCAAAAAATGCTCCTTTAAATATATATATATATATCAGATATTAAGGCCAATGTTTAAGCACATCCCCACCTGTTTTGTTGGTTGTGGAAAATTATCTCTCTTGCAGTTAAAAGAACACCAAAACACCTTTGTAATCTGTGAGCAGAATAATTTTACCTTCTTTTACTTGAATGAACAGATGCTTACTTTCAACATCAATTACAAAAAAAAACTGTAAAAAGAAATGTAATTGGTCTGAAACTTTGTCTCAACTAGCTGCCGAAACAGTGAGTGAGGGAGTATGGTTTTACACCGCTTTTAGCAATATTCCAGCAATATCACGGCGGGAGACACAAGAAATGGGCTTTACACATTGTACCCGTGTCGGGAATCGAACCAGGGTCTTTGGCGTGACAAGCGAACGCTTTAACCACTAGGCTACCCGACTGCCCCAGCTGCCAAAACAATTTCTATGAGGGGTTAAAGGCAAAATAGCAGTGAAAATTATATAAATGGTACTCTGAAAATCAAAATCAGGGGGGCCAGGTGGCCCTGTCGTCTAAGGGACCGTGATTCACTGTGCAGAGTTGTGTCCCTTGGGCACGCCAGAAACCTATGATTGTGGGTTTGAATCCCGGTTTGTCCAGATAATCTTTCTAGGTTTGTCAGCACCATACATGGGTTTCAACCAAAGTGGTAAACGTCTGAGACCTGCATCATCTCAGGCTTTCCTCCCACATTAAGCTGACATGCCGTGATATAACTGGAATACTGTTCAAAGCGGCATTAAACCCAACTCACTCACTCACACTCTGAAAATCAGTGATGACACCAGGTGTCCATAAAGAGTAAGGAAAATATGACATGGTTTGTCAAGTATAATCAAAAGGAATATTTAATTTTTCTTCAAACTGTGGAATTATGATCCCTAATTTTTAACCTTAAAAATGTGTGATAAAATACAAAAGAACAATGCAGCATAAATGGAAACAAAAACTATCATTCTGGTGATAAAAAGAATCAGTTTTCACTTTGCATGAAAGTGTTATAATGCTGTCAGCAGATTGTAAACAATCTCTTAAAATTTGATTAAAATGCATGCTGGCATTTGAAACAAACATGAGTCATAATTCTTGAGTATTTGAAGGAAGAAAATAAAATTTTCATTTGATGTTTTAATTTCTAATGTTCAATAACATTTTATCAAGATTTTTTAAAGGTCAATTGAAGTTAAATTGTTCCGTGTATAAAAGCAATTGATGAAGCAGACACTGAAGATCACAAATTTCAATGTCAACATTATGAGAGATGACAGCTGATACTGAAACCAGTTTACGCTTTAAGAGCGCATGTTTGATAAGCCACTATCTGTGTGTAGAACACAGCTGAAAGTGTAAAATCATGTGATCATTGTCTGGCTCGCGGGAATTCCAAAGAGTGCGAGTGCGTCTAGGGACAATAGGAATCAAATTAAATCCTTTGTTCAAGTCAGACATGCATAGATGAAATAACTCAAATTATTTTGTTGCTATGGTTATCAAAAATATTTTGTATAACTCGTGACAAATTAGCTTCAGTAGATAGCATGCCTTTGAAGGAATGGACCAGAATTAGCCATCTTGGAGGCAGACCAGAAGGCTGGCTTGATGAAGGCAAGATTAGCCTACAGAACCAACAAATCGGGTAACAAGCGGCACCAGAGTCAGAATTAGCTGTCAACGACAAGACAATAACGGAGGTTACACACTCAACTTTTTGTCCTGTCGAAAGGGGGACATTTGCGTTCCCGAGATTAGCTCAATTACAAGGACTGATATTTGCTTGCATTGATTCAATGCCACCAGCACATGTTATGAGGACGGTCATCACTCCAGACTTGTTTCTTCTTTCCGAGGGGCTGCGTAATTCTGTGTGCAACGCGACAACGCCTCGCTAAGAGGACCAGAAAGAAGTGGAGTATATTGACAGGGGAAGCTCTCAGTGCTTGGAGCATTGCACCCCAAGCTCAGTTCATTGTATCAAGGGTCCTTCCATAAAATTCAGTACACAAGAAAATTCACCAAAATTGGGAATATTCGCATGACGGGATAATTGAAGTTTGGAATGAACCTGTTGAGAGGAACTGTGATATGTGTACGATCACGATCTATTTGATGATAATCTCTTGACCTGACTGCCAGACTGTGAACATATGGTCCCAACAACCCAAACAGGGCAATAAGAGTTGATCAACCCTCTTTGCCTAATAGAGGTGTCTAGCTCTATACATGTGCAATACATACACATGCCATATCCACACACTCAAAGCTCCTGATGGTGGAAGTGGCACTGTCTGGTGAACATTATCACATGAAATATTCATTGTCTCCATCATGTTACCTGACACACATAGAAATTACAAAGAAACTCACATCTGATGAAGACGTAACCTCCTCCTAAGCCAGGTCTCATCCCTACTAAGTCCCACTAAAATACACCAAGTTCTCAGGGCAAGTTGTAAAGGCCTAAGTTACATGAAGTAATATTCATGTCAATACAAAAATGCAGATGAGGTGTTAGGATGGACTTAAATTCACAAAATGTATTGGAATGCAATATCTGTATTCTAGTGTGATCTGTTTGCATAGTTCAATATACCGTAAATCCTTGAATAGACGCACAGTCTTTATTTATTTCGATAGGACCCAAGATCTGGCATTTATTCAAGGCAGGCATTATTTCCAGAAGGGCTTTTTTTTTACATGAAATGAAATGGTATACAGTATGGATCCTTACAGACATTAATTGGCAGGATTCATGGAATATTCACTCTTCAAAATGTCAGACTAAAATACAACCCAGGTTTTATGCAAGGCTTGCAATTATTCAAGGCAGAGGGTCTTGAACCTGACATTTATTCAAGGGAGGCGTATATTCAAGGATTTACGGTATAAGAATGACAGAGATCATAGGTTCATTGAGCTGTGCCCTGAAGCTCATGGGACCCAGCTAGGAGATGCTTCAACGGTCTCATGTCATCAACAATCTGAAAGGAAAATCTTGGAACCCATTCTTACTTTCCACAAATACAGATGACCTCTAAGTGATCAGAGACATCTATGATTGCAAACTTTGAGTTAACAGCTGATGTTACATCCAGGAAAATCTGAACTTTCCATTAACCAGTTGTATTAATGCTGTGGTGTTGTAACTGCCACTGGCCAACAACCTATGGTATTAATGTTCTGTTGTTTTAAACAGCCACTGGCTAACAACCTATGGTATTAATGTTCTGTTGTTTTAAACAGCCACTGGCTAACAACCTATGGTATTAATGTTCTGTTGTTCTAAACAGCCACTGGCTAACAACACACATGTACTGGTATAGATTCTCTGTTATAAACCTCCACTGGCTAACAACCTATGGTATTAATGTTCTGTTGTTTTAAACTGCCACTGGCTAACAACCTATGGTATTAATGTTCTGTTGTTCTAAACAGCCACTGGCTAACAACACACATGTACTGGTATAGATTCTCTGTTATAAACCTCCACTGGATAACAACCTATGGTTGTTTTAAATTGCCACAGGCTAACAACACACATGTACTGGTATAAATGCTCTGTTATAAACCTCCACAGGCTAACAACACACATGTACTGGTATAAATGCTCTGTTATAAACCTCCACAGGCTAACAACACACATGTACTGGTATAAATGCTCTGTTATAAACCTCCACAGGCTAACAACACACATGTACTGGTATAAATGCTCTGTTATAAACCTCCACAGGCTAACAACACACATGTACTGGTATAAATGCTCTGTTATAAACCTCCACTGGCTAACAACACACATGTACTGGTATAAATGCTCTGTTATAAACCTCCACAGGCTAACAACACACATGTACTGGTATAAATGCTCTGTTATAAACCTCCACTGGCTAACAACACACATGTACTGGTATAAATGCTCTGTTATAAACCTCCACAGGCTAACAACACACATGTACTGGTATAAATGCTCTGTTATAAACCTCCACAGGCTAACAACACACATGTACTGGTATAAATGCTCTGTTATAAACCTCCACTGGCTAACAACACACATGTACTGGTATAAATGCTCTGTTATAAACCTCCACTGGCTAACAAACACACAAATTGGTACTGATGCTCTGTGTTTTCTAATGCCACTGGACAACAACATACAGAAAATACTATTAACACCATGTTGTTTTCTCAAGCCACAGCATAGCCAATAGCTGCCTTGGTTCCCTGAAAGAGTAATGATAATAAATCCATGTGAAGGCGACATGACATCACAGGCCCACCTCCCTGGTGTTGAACATTAATACTGCTGTGTGGAGTGGTGAGCAGGGCACAGACATTGATGCTACAATGTTACACTACAAAACATCACTAGTAATTGGCAAGTATTTTAAAGCAATGGTGACCACCAGGGGAAGAACAGCATGAAACAGAAAAAATACAACAGGGTCGTGATTGGGCAGATTACCATTAATATGCCATTATTACATTCTTTAGGCATGTCAGGCAACACTTACTATTTGTGCATAATGGACACATCTTAACTGCTTGAATTTAATCTGATCACCTAACAATAACTGGCACTGAATTAACCTCTCAATAATTAAGTCCAAGAAGTGAGGAAATAATATTTCTTGCCTTATCTTTTTGCAATATTGTAAATTAAAAAGTTGTCAAAAAATACTATTCAGGATCAAGAAAGAATTAAATCTTGAATGGTTTTTAAGATAAACCTATAAAACATCCTATCTATCACAAACATTCTCTCTCGAAAGTCTCTTATGAAAGTTCAGCTATTCTCCATCCGAATAAAATATTCAAGAATTTCTTTAAAATCAAAAACAAATTGTCAGGTGATTGCAGAAGCATGAAATAATTTTTAGGCTGGAAGAACTGTTTGTTTCTGTATTGGTTTGTAACAGTATTTGATGATCTCTCTTCATTACAAATGGACAATGAAACTACATTGGGAGAAATCCCCTGATTAATCATTGTTAGCCCACATGGCTACGGTGGAGCCCTCGAAGCCTACTGCTGTGGTTACAATATTAACTAGTGTGATTGTGTGATAGACATTCTCTTTAAACCTCTATAATAGGTTCCCATCCATCAATGGCCTTCCTTAATACACTTTGCTGCAAGTCTATTATACCACAGTGGGAAGACGAAGGTTTTGTCTCTCAATGCTTATCATGTGACTCCATGGCCCGAGATTTCATTTACCCTGTCTGATTATTTGATCAACAATCACACTCTCAAATGTCTAACAGGCTCCACGCTTAATACGCTTAAATGTGCTTTTTATTTAACAATATCTGTTGACATGAAAGCCCAAGTTTCTGACATGCAAGGGAAAAAGGCACACTTCATTAAAGCAGGGAAATTCATTTGCTCATGCAGAAGATTCCATTTCAAAGAAAGGGTAGACAGGGTGACATAGAGAGGGAGTTTGAGGTTGAGAGAACAGAAAGACAAGGCAGTCTGTGTACATACCCTCATATTTCTTCTCCAATTGTGCTGAAAAATACAATTAATGGTTATTCAAATTGTATATGATTTAGCATCATGTAATGTACAATGTACTGATGCATCACAGAAACATTTGACAGAAACAGGCAGACTAGCTCAGGGTGAATGGTTAACAACTGTTTATTGTTGATTGGCTACGTAGAATGGAAAGATGACTGCTAAAGCACTATTCCAGGTTGACTGTTAATGCTCTGCTCAATGATGATTGGTTATGAAGTGCTCAATGATGATTGGTAATGAAGTGCTCAATGATAACTGCGAAGAATATAAGGAAATATTGATGTCTATTCTGGTATTAAACACAACACTCCCCCCTTCCTCCCAAACTTTTGTACCCCACACTTATCTATGTGATTTATCAATAAAAATGTCAATGCAATGTTCAAATATGCACTTTTCATCTATGAATGCATGATTATGCAGCATTCAAAAATGATTGGACATTTTCAATTATTTGATGATCAGTTGTGCTGTGTTGCTCTTTTGTTGCTTGTACATGTATTGAACACAACATCTGGTACAGCATCAAAACACGACAGACACATGTAATTTACATTCTATATCTGTTACATTTTACTAAACTTCTGGGAGTCTAGCAAGTGTGTGGTTTTTAAACTAAAAATCTTCAGAACAACCAACAATAAAGACACTTTGTTATTAAAACATATGAAGACTCCAAAATTTACAAACGAAGATTGGCTCAAATGCCCTTCACTATATATCAACTGTGCTGTTACGGACAGTTTGCCATTCATATGAAAGTAAGTCATGAGGCATTTATTGGACAGCAAAGTCGGCACCAGTGGTGTAAAACATCCATCTTCCATCATGTTATGAAAATGTTTATGATAACTCCAAGGATTTTGTTTCATTTTACAAGTCTCCCTTAATACAATGTTTATTCCTAATGCATGATATTTACCATCCCCAAACACACTCGCATGATAACCGCTATATATTTATCAAATTTGATTTTTTTCTTTTCTTCAGTTTTTACCCAAAATACTAAAACTATATTATTTTCATGACTTTCATAACTTTTGACATTTACGGTGACAAATATCCATATTAAATGCAAGCAACAGTCGTAGAAAAAACTTAGTATCATCTTTATGAGCCTTAAGTTTATGAAAACATCTTTTTCAACTTATCTACATTTGATTCATCAAAATTACCATGAGCCATTCGAACAGATCTTGGTGAGAATATGTTGTAACTTTTAATGTAATTTGATTCGGGATTTTTATACAACAAAAAGCAATCACATGAATCAGAACCAACTGTACAGATCCCCAATGGGAACCTGAACATTAAGTATCATCTTCATCAGTCCAGCAGTTTTAGAGGAGAACAAGTTTACACACAATGATGACGGACAACGACAGACGATGTACATACTTCACCTTATAACCAAGGTGAGTTAAAAACATCAATTTGTCTCCATCCCTTTTTCTGACATTTCTACAAATCACAAAAAAATACACCAGCAATATCACTGATAGGATTTTTTACTTGATAATGTTTTGGAAGCTTCCTAATTTTTTATATTTTTTTATATTGACCAAATTCAGACAGACTACAGACTGTTGGCTTTGGTTGTAGATCTGTCTCCTATCAAGTGACAAATGCAGTCTGACCAAACTCTTGCGAGCTGTGGGGACCACAAAAGACCACCTAAATCTGCCAGATTAAATATAGCGAATCTGTTTCTCTTACCACAATGATCAGACTTGATCATACTCTCATTATACTTATCACAACCAAAGACAATCTTGTCCCCACCACACGTGCTGCCTCATTGCCAGCAAAACCTCCTTGTGTATTGATATCAAACATCGGAAATGCCGAATAAATAGCCAACAGTCCTGCAATCGATGAGGAGCATTATTTAATAAATCCCACAAACACTGCCCACACAGGCCGTGCTCTGTTTGAGAATGGATGTCGATGTGATGTATTTAACTGGAAATAAGAACCCAAACAGCACACCAAACACTTGAAGTGCAGCTCTATTTGATGCTTTTGGATGCAAATATTGATAAGAAAATAGATGTTCACAAACTTACAATGCATTTCTTTACTATTTGGTTTAAGAATAAACTGTTCTGAAAGTGAAAGCCAATTGTTCCATATTAACATCAATTTTTAGAAATGGTAAAAACATTGCACTGTCTGGAAATAATAAACTGTACTTGAAATGAAATCAATACATTTTTCCTAAATCCCTGCAGCTTGACTGCCTTAAAATTATTACAATTTATAGAAATATTGTTTTCAGTAAGATATTGTAAAAAACACCTTTCTTCAATTTCTTGAATCAATGACATAATTACTGTGTACAAAGACAAGTCACATGTCAGACTGTCATGCCATATATCTCTTCAGGTTACAAAAAGCCCTAACCAAAACAGAGAAACGACACACCTCAAAGGAATTCTTTATGAAGTTAATTTGATGTAACAATAGTTAGCAAGTATACTACAAAACCAACTCTCTCCCAAAAACTAATCAAAACAATTGTGTGACCTGCCAACGACAAGAGACGTGAGACTATAAATATTAAATGGCTGATAATTTTGTTATCAGTGGAGGGCGCTGAAGTGATTAGTGTGCTGTCAATCACAATCAGGGTGAAGTGGATCTACAACTGTATAGATCATACACATCAATATTTCAACACTCAACTTTCTGAAACAGAAAGTTATTGTCATACATTGTTTCTGCTCTTGAATAAGATGTTCCGTGTGCACAGAGACATGATGAAGAGTATAGATTGCAGAGATGAATTACTAATGTCATGGTCTGGAATGGGTGTCACAGAAACTGCCAGATCATAATGGGTGGATTGTTGACTTCTGGATGGAAGATTGTCGGTTGGCTCGTGACAAAACTAAAAAATTCTGAAAAAAAATTAATATCAAAAGGCAACAGTTTAGTGCCTGTCTGACATTTTCAAAAAAAGAAATATTGAACGGTTTAAGAGTAATGCTGTACACTTGACTGATATGTTTTCAAAGTTTCACAAACATATAAGAAACAGTTTTGCTCCAGAAACAATCCCTACCCTCATTTGAAACTAAGGCCAAACTTGTTACCTTGGAAATGCAAACTATAAAAATTAAAAATATATTCCTGAATAGCAAAAGGCACCAGTTTAATACATGCCTGATGTGCATACAATGTTTCATAAGTATTGTTGAATGGTTAATGAGTTATGCTCTGGGAATGAAACATGATGGACTGATGGAGCCTGTTTCTATATTCCCTGCAAAACTTTCTTTTAGTTGAGTGAGGATAATAAGAAAGGTATAAAAATGTTACATTGACACTTCTAGTGACCTTGACCCACTCTAAGGATGAATGGGTAGGTGGATCCTGAATTACCTCACTTGATGAATGGTTGAGTAATGATAAGATGGGAGGATTAACAGGTGCACATGAGTGGAAACTGAATGATCACTGGGTACAGTAGATGGTTAGGTGATCAACACAACAAGTGAATTGGTTGACTGCATTGTGATAACAGGGATTTATCTGGACCTGCTCAGAGGCCAGGAAGTCTGCAACAATGAAGAGGCAACAATGGATGGCAGTGACAAGAAAAGATGGATGGAAGAGGCAACAATGGATGGCAGGGACAAGAAAGGATGGATGGGAGAGGCAACAATGGAGGGCAGGGACAAGAAAGGATGGATGGAAGAGGCAACAATGGATGGCAGGGACAAGAAAAGATGGATGGAAGAAACAATGGATGGCAGGGACAAGAAAGGATGGATGGAAGAGGCAACAATGGATGGCAGGGACAAGAAAGGATGGATGGAAGAGGCAACAATGGAGAGCAGGGACAAGAAAAGATGGATGGAAGAAACAATGGATGGCAGGGACAAGAAAGGATGGATGGAAGAGGCAACAATGGATGGCAGAGATAAGAAAGGATGGATGGAAGAGGCAACAATGGATGGCAGGGACAAGAAAGGATGGATGGAAGAGGCAACAATGGATGGCAGTGACAAGAAAAGATGGATGGAAGAGGCAACAATGGATGGCAGGGACAAGAAAGGATGGATGGAAGAGGCAACAATGGATGGCAGGGACAAGAAATGATGGATGGAAGAGGCAACAATGCATGGCAGGGACAAGAAAGAAAGGATGGATGGAAGAGGCAACAATGGATGGCAGGGACAAGAAAGGATGGATGGAAGAGGCAACAATGGATGGCAGGGACGAGAAAGGATGGATGGAAGAGGTAACAGTGGATGGCAGGGACAAGAAAGGATGGATGGAAGAGGCAACAATGGATGGCAGGGACAAGAAAGCATGGATGGAAGAGGCAACAATGGATGGCAGGGACAAGAAAGGATGGATGGAAGAGGCAACAATGGATGGCAGGGACAAGAAAGCATGGATGGAAGAGGCAACAATAGATGGCAGGGACAAGAAAGGATGGATGGAAGGGACAACAATGGATGGCAGGGACAAGAAAGGATGGATGGAAGAGGCAACAATGGATGGCAGGGACAAGAAAGGATGGATGGCAGATTTCATCACAGATGAATGATGCAAAAAATGTGTCAAGGCTGATCACGGATGATGAATGGATGTAATCACAATTTGCACAGCTTGAGAGGCTGGTAGATTAATGCACACAGAAAACAACAATTTGACTGAAGCACTCAACGGCAGAAATATGACTCCATGGACAGACCTACTTGAGATTCCAAACATGTTCTTTTTAGTTTCCATTCTCTAGAAAGAGTTTTTGTTAGGTACAAACAACATGGAGACCTAGCTTTTGAAATACGAAAACCAGTGTAAAGGATATTCTATACTTCACAAAAAACACAAATGTGGGGAGGTGAGAGTGTGTGATTTGACGTGACACACGAGTCTTGGAGTTCTGTTACAAACGTCAGTGTGAGGTGACTATGGCTATAGATAATATGAGATAAGAAATAAAACAACTTGCTCTCCTTCAGCTGTTTTACAGCTCTCTATACTTTTAAGGGATTATAAATTTTAAGGGATTTTAATCCCCTCATGAAGTCATCTCCAGAACAACAGAAGCCAAAGTATTGGATGACAGAACACCAAACAGCAGCATTCAACGTGAGCCTGGGTGTCTGCTGGGTTGGCGGCCATCGGCGGCCATGTTGACAGCTAGCAGTTACGCAGACCACTTCAAAGCTGCTGGAGCCACATGATGGGTATGGGTGTACTTCAACATTGACTTGACCTCAGACAGTGTTGTGTGGACTTTTAATCATGGCACACACGACCAGGTCATTAGCTCTTCAAGTGTGCAGAGTCACCCGACATGGTGGAAACAAAGTGTACCTACAACATTTATTGTTGCACTCACCGTCCACAACAATATCCTTCCTTCTTACAGCAGTTTGTGATGATCATATTGTTATGAACACTAATGATTGATTCAAGACTTCATCGGTAGATACAGTGAAAATTTGTCACCAATTTGTCACCAATACAATGCAAAGACAAGTTTCTCATGGGATTTATAATACAAATTGCATTTTTCTTTAAGATAACATACGCCCTATAATATAACATGCTTTGATGGTGACCTTGTAATAAGGCTACTTCACTCAGCTCTGTATCTGAGTGACTGGATTTCAAATGTTTTACTTCATTTTGAATTTGTGAAATTATATCTGGTCTTGAAATGTTGCTTTTGGTACTAATAAAATAGCGGTAATTTGCTGCCCAGATAAAGGTTTAACTTACTATCCCAAATAGTGACAAGGACACACACACACTCCTTAATGTCTTAGACATTTACCACAATGGTGAAAGCCTCAAGCACAGGTAGGATGGCGACAAATGATCACAATCAGGTCAAAGCTGGGATCTGAACCCATGATAATAGGATCCTGGCACACCTCTGCACAGAACTGCAGCACCCTAGATGACGGGGCCACCCATGCATCCTCCCAACAACAATGCCTGTGAAATTCCGGGGTAGAATAGGTCTTCAACAACCCATGCTTGCTGTTAAAGGCGACCATGCTTGTCGTAAGAGGCAATCAACGTGATTGGGTGGTCAGGCTCGCTGTCTTGGTTGATGCATGTCATCGATCCCAATTGAGTGGATCGATGCTCATGATATCTATCACTGGACTGTCTGGTCCAGACTCCATTATTTACTGACCGCCGTCATATAGCTGGAATACTGCTGAGTGCGGCAATAAACAACAAACAAACCAAACCAAAGAACAATGTAAAGAATAGCTGACATGACATCATTTTGTATTCTGCACAATTATCACACCTTGCCCCAATTCTTTTCACAGTATAGTTTAAGGCAACCTAAGACATCATAACTAATTATATCCTAATATTGTATCCTATAAAAACATAGACATGTCTCATCTAGCTGTGGTAAGATAGGAGAACAAAGGTTGCTTAGCAACTTACGACTTGTTATTTTGACCAGACATGTTGTGTCCCTGGAGATATAGATATCATGCGTTCACAGTATTGATGTCACTAAGGCTTGGATTCTTTTCTTTTTTCATATATCTTATTGCTGTTTTTTTCAGTTTTATAAGCAAACTAACACATCTGTCATTTAAACCGTGCATTAACTAACTCAACTGTCAGTTAACACCACTTTGCAATGACGTAACTTCTTTTTTCCCTATCATTTACCTTGATGATGGAACAATTTCATGAAAAACGTGCGTCACCAGCGGTTCGCACCAAAGGCTAATGTGTCTAATCTTCTGCCTCGGTAACAAGGAAGAAATTGTATGAAACTAACAACTAAAGATTTATTTACATCAGAACTTATAGTCTATCTGTTTCTGAACTCCGAAATATGTGTTTTATGTAGTACATTGATGAGGGCAATGTTTGTTCCAAGCAGGCTCATCAGCATGTGCAAGTACTATTTACGTGATTGATAAATGTGCTCAAGTTGGTCCAAAATGAATGCTATACTTGCCCCTGGACATTCATTTCATGATATAAACCTGTGCCGGCAAAGTGCAAGGTACATGTTCGAAAAGCTTGGGTAACATATTTTACGTCCATCAGGCTGGGGTGACTCACACAGTGTTCTCACAGTTAAGTATAGAACTCCTAAATATCTTTTGAAATACCTTTAACAAAACAATGTTTTTTAAGCATTTTATGTGATATGAATGTTGGCCATGGTTTAAATAGGTTAGACCACTTAGATTAAAATGTTTAATCATTTGAATGGCCATTTCAACGATTAAACATCAGATCCACATGGCTTAACCTATACATATTTATCTAGCAAGTCTGCTCTAATGTGACACTGTGTACAGTGATACCCTGGGATTCCTAAAGCAACAGTTTTATTCTGGGAATCCAACTGACCAATGAATTTCCACATTTTTGCCAGTCACATTATTTAATGCTTAGTTTGGTTTGGAACAACTGGGGTTCTTGTATGACATTCAGGAGATGCGCATTGTAAGAGTGAGTGAGTGAGTGAGTGAGTGAGTGAGTGAGTGAGCTTATACACCACTTTTATTACAATAAAGATCTTGTTTATTGATCAGATCATGTTTACTGGACGCCGCCATTTTGTTCAAAGCAAATGCAACTGAAATGAGAGGTGGAATCTGGTGGTCAAAGGAGGGACATAGAAGGAACAAAACTTGTAATAGCCATAACTGGTGGCGCTACGATTGAGCCTAAATTCTGGCCAAGTTTGTTTTTTACAGTCAGTTAACTCCCTTGCCTCGGGAAGGTGGGCTACTCCACCACCCCCCGATTTCCAAATATGTCACATGGGATCTGCCTGATAAAATTGGGACACTATTACTATTTCATACTCAAAAACAATTTAGTACGATAATTCTACCATTACTTATTCTTTACTTTAAATGTAAAAGCTGTTGCAGACTGCTTTCTAATTCATGTATTCATATTTCTAAAAAGTGAATTCCCTATGCTCAGTTTCACAAAGGGGTGTTTTTCTTTCCAGACAATCATAGCCTATGGCGTCATTTCACAGGAATAATAGTGTTTGTATGTTTTATACATTTTGGATGTAATGAGCACAGTACCTTCAACCACTGATATACTTTTTTAATATTCATAAACATAAATAATTGTGAAAATATATATACTTAGTAACCCTATATACGGACCAATGGTATTTCATGCAATAAGCACTTAACTGGCAAACTCATAACTCAATTACTGACCAACAATTATTAAATATTTCACATGTCTTAAGTTGCATATTTCACACAGAAAGCATACAACAAGACTAAGGTTGTCACTGTATACAGACAACCCTGTTAAACCACGCAGTATCATGCCCACATATATCATCTGGAGCAACAAATTTACAACCTAAAAAATCAAATGTACAAGGTTCTGCCCTTTGTATTTACTATTTCTGTATGCAAAAAGTCCTGACATTTGAAGGAAATTTGTCCAGGACAAGGTATCTAGGATAACAGGATTCCAACTGACATCAAAGTTTCACTGTATACGAGGAATTATCAACAACAACAAAAATTACATGTCCACACACAATATTTTTATGTGAAACACAAAGTAAGCAAACACAAGTTCATAGAATCATTTTGTAAAACACTGTGATGGGACTTATCTCTGAAGAACTATTGATTTTTTTACCCACCAGTCAGTACTGCTTAGATGCAGGCCCACCATCTACAGATCTATGTACCGGTACATGATCTAGTAGATCACTGCAGTTTGAAGCTTATTGATATATGAGATACATTCAAAATATCAGCTTCATCTTTGCCCACAAACCAAATCATTCTACAATCAATATCTCGAAGAAAAAGGACTAGGATGGAACATCACTATGACACACAAAAACACTGGAAAAAAACACTCCATCAACAAGCCCCAATGAATGACATTGTTCTTACATATACACTTACTGTAGTAATCTTAATGCAGCAAAAAACAAGAATAGAGTTCTTGAGGTAATGAGTGAGATTATATTCAGCTTCTAAACAATTGTACCAGCAATTTTATTTCGTAAACTGAAATAAGGTCTAAATACGTCCCCTAAATACGTAGATCTCGTCCCCATTTCTCTGGCTTCGAAAAGCAACACACATGTTTAACTTACGCTCAATACTTAGTGTTTTTATTATAACTTACTGTGGGTTTCTTTTAGAGCGTAGTACTTTTATTCGGACTCAGGAAGCAGTCCGGCAACTAGAGGAACTCTGTGTCCCTTCATTTTTCCTTTTACTGGACTTATTCGGGACTAAGATGTCACAGCCACATTGCAACAAACAAGAATAGAGTCCTGCAGGGGATGAGTGAGACTAT
This sequence comes from Haliotis cracherodii, assembly GCF_022045235.1. Classification (NCBI taxonomy): domain Eukaryota; kingdom Metazoa; phylum Mollusca; class Gastropoda; order Lepetellida; family Haliotidae; genus Haliotis; species Haliotis cracherodii. Next base: position 56,836,570 of record NW_027266264.1, read on the forward strand.
ATTCAGCTTCTAAACAATTGTACCAGCAATTTCATGGGAAGAAAACGGGCCACATCCAGCAATTCTAAGTCTTATACAAGTCTGATATGACCAATGCTCCCTTTCAGCCGGGGAATCAACAAATAGATTTAGAGTGTTTTATAGTAGTGCAACTATACAACGATAGAGTATGTTATCATGATACAAGGCCAACAATACAATACATTGACTAACATACAGAACAATAGATTTCAAGTTATATTGGTATGAAAACACATGAATAATAACAGAAACTGTTCAAAAACCTCCTGGTTGGCTAAATAACATTCACAGTGCCCTCCCACCTAAACATGTGTCTGCCTTATATTCCATCTCCAAACTCTGAAATTTTAAAACAAATGATTCCGGGATGTGATTCACCTGCAAAAAAAAGTAACATGAACTTTGTATTGTTTTACACCATAGTATTTGGATATGTATTGTATCACACCTATAGTATCAGGATATGTATTGTCTCCCCCGTGTTTTTTATAAATCGGAATACAGGTTTTGCCTGTATTATAGAAAGAATTCAGAATTTAATCATGTTTTGGATCTTCCTGTTTCTTTACAAATTATATTTTCAGCATTTGTCACCTTTGGTCTCTGTTGCCAATAGTCAATATTTGACAAATAAAAAATAAAATATGTGTATGGTATGTTTGATAGTGATGTGAATTATGTGTATGTAATGTTTGATAGTTATGTGCAATATGACTACGTAATGTTTGATAGTGATGTGAAATATGTGTACATTATGTTTAATACTAATGTGAAATATGTGTATGTAATGTTTGATAGTGATGTGAAATATGTGTGTGTAATGTTTGATAGAGATGTGAAATATGTGTATGTAATGTTTGATAGTGATGTGAAATATGTGTGTGTAATGTTTGATAGTGATGTGAAATATGTGTATGTAATGTTTGATAGTGATGTGCAATATGTGTGTGTAATGTTTGATAGTGATGTGAAATATGTGTATGTAATGTTTGATAGTGATGTGCAATACGTGTGTGTAATGTTTAATAGTAATGTGAAATATGTGTATGTAATGTTTGATAGTGATGTGAAATATGTGTATGTAATGTTTGATAGTGATGTGAAATATGTGTATGTAATGTTTGATAGTGATGTGCAATATGCGTATGTAATGTTTGATAGTGATTTGCCACATGCGTATGTAATGTTTGATGATGATGTTTTGGGGTGGTTTGTTTGTCATGTTGTCCTTCAGATACAGGCCAATGTCTGAACAAATCTTTAACCCAAGTAATTAAAAGGTTTGATTTGCCTACTAACCTAGCTGGCCAACCATGATTTTGAAATCCAAGTCAAATAGCTGTTTTTATATTGATAGATGTAAGACAAAAGAAAGCAAAACTTAGACTCGCTTCTCCAGGTTGAGAATATTAACATTAGCACTGAGTCCAGCAATTAAAGCATGGTAGCAGTGATGTACATGTCACTATATGGCGTTATATTTTAACTCACACACTCAGATGTACATGTGGTACTATAAAATACACTGCAAATAACATGTACTCATGGTGCATTTAACTCTTAGCCACTCTGCAACAATGGAGTCATCTGTGATAGCTCGCCTATCAAAGAACCATTTAGAAAGCCATTAGTGTTTATTACAAAAACATCTGATTCCAGGGTTCAATACTATCAGGAACGAGTTTCGTCTAGTCCAAACTTCAAACCAGCTTTTCCAGTTCAAGGTTGGTAGAACTGTACTGATTGTGTTGACAGTGCCTGTGGCGATTCCAGGTCTGCAATAACCTATGCCTGTTGTAAGAGATGACTAAAATAGATCAGGTGGTCAGACTCAGTGACTTGTTTGATTGGCATCATCCTGCCCGGATGGTGTGGATCAGGTGGTCTGGCTTGGCGACTTGACAGGCTGAGTGTCATCATGCCCTGATGCTGTGGATCAGGTGGTCTGGCTTGGTGACTTGGCCGAATGAGTGTCATCGTGCCCGGTCGGTGTGGATCAGGTGGTCTGGCTTGCTGACTTGACCGACTGAGAGTCATCGTGCCCTGATGGTGTGGATCAGGTGGTCTGGCTTGGGGACTTGACAGGCTGAGTGTCATCGTGCCCTGATGCTGTGGATCAGGTGGTCTGGCTTGGGGACTTGACAGGCTGAGTGTCATCATGCCCTGATGCTGTGGATCAGGTGGTCTGGCTTGGGGACTTGACCTACTGAGTGTCTACATGCCCGGGTGGTGTGGATCAGGTGGTCAGGCTTGGTGACTTGACCGACTGAGTGTCTACATGCCCGGGTGGTGTGGATCAGGTGGCCATCCGGCTTGGTGACTTGGCCGACCGAGTGGCTACATGCCCAGGTGGTGTGGATCAGGTGGTCAGGCTTGCTGACTTGACTGATTGTGTGTCATCTTTCCCTGAGGGAGTCGATCACTGCTCATCCTGGTTTGCCTTGTCCAGACTTGGTTATTTTCAGTACAGCATGGTATAGCTGGAATATCACTAACTGTGGCACTGTTTTGTTTGTTTCTTTGTTGTTTAAAGCCACACTCAGCAATATTCCAACTATATGACAGCGGTCTGTAAATAACCAAATCACAACCAGACAATCCTGTGATTGACATCATGAGCATCAACCCACACAATTAAGATATGAAGACATGCATCAACCAAGTCAGCCACCACCTGATCTCGTCAGTCGCCTTTTACTGCAAGCGACAGTGGCACTGACCACCATTCACTCTCCCAACTGTGCCTCCTTGGATTACCAGTGAACCACAAGCAACCAAAACATCCCCAATGAAGCAGTAGACCTAAAACGTCCCCCAGTAAGCAAGACGAGCACTCACCACTCACGGAATCCCTGATGCAATGCAGCGAACCAACAACCTCTTTAGCAAATGTTGCTTTCCAGAAGCATGACCGAGTACTTATGATGAACTAAATAGACAGTTAGCATGGCACCGATAGACAAATAATGTACACTACAGACCCAGGATAAAAGCCAGCCTTAGCCTGAGGCGAGACGCCTGATCAGCGTTAACGTAAAAGTAGTTAAAGATCTGACAGTTTCGGCGGCAAACCTGCAGATACTGACAGTGAAATCAATTTGATAAAATGGCCATTAAACACTTATCGAGATCCAATAAAATGAAAGAAGCCCAATTGGTGGAGGGAAATTGGGTAGGCCTAGGATTTCACCGGTCAACTCGTCAAGTATAGAAGGCAATCGCTCCCACCGTGTTGTAATGGAAATTCATGTCTGATAACGAGCGTCATTAATTAAGTTCTGTTGATTGAGAAACAGGAGTAAAGTCAGTTCTGCCTAGCACTTGAATCGTGATTAACTAAATTCCAGCTTCTATCCCGACCAGAGCTGCATAAGTCTCGGCTATTACAGTAAGCATGTTCACCAGAGATGGATCGGTCAGCAGGCCGCGATCTCAATCTGCTAACGATGAGGGAAGTATTACACTGAACAGAAGCAGAATTTTCCAATAAGTGAGCGAAACTTCAAACAGTTCCCAGATGCTGCTTTCATTGTTAATCCCATTACAGACCGCATCAAGAGAGACAGCCTGCATCGCTGCAGTTTCCTATTTCAATATTTAAAGATTCTATCAGATGTGGTTTAACGTGACTGACTTGTCTAATCCTCTGCAGCTCCAACTGATTTATCTGTCGCTCGTCAGTTTACCGTTCTTGCACCACATCTGTACTCCCTGCCAATATTGATATAATCATCTTTCTCAAATACTCACTTGGGAATTTCGTAGCAAGTAGTTTTCATTGCAAACCTTCAATGTCTTATATGATGTCATTTTTATCCAGTCTTGCTCATGAGATATGTCAAATTGATCGATATGGGCACTATCATTCCTGTTAGTTCTATATCCATGTTTAATTTACCTTGTCTGCAAGTTGTTCAACAAGTATGTTAACAATTCCGACATAAAACTGATGAAGTATGGCTGGTATGATGCTGATGCCTGAATAAACCAAACTCATCAGGTACATAAGAGGATGAACATGAAATTGTGTCATCTTAACAAGAAAAACAAATAAATAACAAAAATAATTAAATCTCTAGCTATACACTATATCTCTTGCTTTATAGTCCTACACCAATTTTCTTTATCATTTAAATGTAAATTACTGTCAGTCAAACATTGAACTGTGATTTTTAAAACATAAATTTCCAGAACTGTTGATGTGATAATGACAATGTATACTGATTATTATTATTGATTTGTGCAATTTCTTTGAGGAAACCATTACTCTCATATGTTTTGTTTTGTTTTGTTTATTGCTTAACGCGCACTCAATATTGTGGGGGGTTGTAAATAATCAAGTCTGTACCAGACAATCCAGTGATTGACATAATAACCATTGATCTCCACAAATGGAATACGATGACATGCATCAAACATGTCAGTGATCCTGACCATCTGATCCTATTAGTTGTCAGTTGCCTCTTACATTAATCCCTTCATAGGATACCAATTTTTTTCAACTATTGTGGGCACCCAAGCATAAAGTGCACCCCCTCAAGAGGATTCGTTATTTAGAGAAAAAAGATTTTTTGAGATACTTCTGAGCGATCAGAAACTCCAAGTGATGCTGCACTGAAGCTCTCCTGGCTATACAGTTTCCTTCATCAAAGATACAGTGGTAGGAATTGAAGATAAGTAATTCAAATATTTTCTGTGTTAAGTGAAGATTCATAACTACAATATCCACTCACTCACTCACTCACTCACTCACTCACTCTCATAGAAACTGAAAAAAATCTAGACTTTCAAAACTATTACAGACCTGCATGGGATTTGACCTGCATGGGGTTTTGGGATACTTTTGTAGGAGAGAAAAGAAAAAGTTGTTGCAAATATTTGCTCATCAATATTGCATAATGTCTTCCATGACAAGCTAGCGGAAGGTGTGTACATGTGTTTATCATCATTACCATGGTGCTCACTTCATGGGTAAATTATGTATTACTGGATAGACAAACATGTACTACATCTATTTCAGTCTCCTGTAAGGCGATGGCAGAAAAAATAAGCCACACTGAGAAAAAATGAACCTGTAACTTAACAACTCATTGTTTTACATGTGACATCTGTTTTATCACAGCTAGAAACAATTTTCAAGAAACTCCTATTTCAAACTGGGAAAAACATTGGAAGTTTCATCTCAGTATCATTGCTGCAGTTATTTTGATCCATAAATTCCTGAAACACTACTACAACTCATATGACACTGGCAACCAATATCAGATGGATCCTTGAGACCTGAAACCCAGGCAGTTTTTCCTGGACTTCCTCACTGGAGCTGTACAGAGTGACCTAAAATAAATTCTCTACACTACATAAACAATGCACTAAAATAACATCCAATATTTGCAATGATAGATATTATTTTTTTATTTGGGTGGATGTCATTGGATAATCCGTACCATCTTGATTCTCTGTAAAAAGTCATCAAGGTGAAGTAGGTCAACCATACATTATCCAATCTCTCTATGTCACTCCCTTTAGGATCAGCTGATGACATTCTCAGAAAAGAGGGTCTTTCCTATTCAATGGCAGCAATAGCTGTTTGGCATTGGTTGATGTACGTGACATCTTGGAAATCAGATTATTTTTAAATCATAAGTTGCCTGTTCGGCATATATACTCTACACTTATTAACATGGCATCTTAATCAGATAGAAATATAACTCAATGTTCATAAGTTAAATATACAGCTTATTTACTTCTCATGAATGACATGGGTAAAAAAGATTTCAATAGATATTTTTTAATCATTTAAATACATTTTTTTCACATTTGCCGCTGTAACGTAGCACGAAAATTACTGATTCTTTAAGAAAGAAATTTTAAGATATTTATTCAATCTTTCCATACAAAAAAAATTACATATAATATACATTTGCCCCGGTCATATAGCTGGAATAATACGGAGTATGGTCTTAAACAACAAACCAACATCCTTTAGATTTTGTGTATAAATATCATGAACAATGAAAGCTCAGTGTCAACTATGAATGTATGAGTATGTCGAGAAATAGGAAGTGAATATCCTCTGCAGCAATCTCCCATCCGTTGTAACATGGCTGTCATGGTTCTAACAAGAAACAATTCATTGTTTACATTTTCTCTTTATCAATTAGTCAGCCAACCAAGCCCGATATTAAGGGTGCATCAATACACTGAATCTGCAGTGCTCCATGATACACAATACCCACACGGCCTGTATTGTGATACATGATCACACAAAATACTTAGAGAATGACCAACGAGATATGAGAAATTATGGATTATCTGTCCCAAGTGAATGAATGGTGTAAGTGCCAAGCCTTTGGGCTTAAATTCATTCATTAAACGGACAGATAATCCGTAATTCCGAGTTTCATTTAGGTTATCTAAAATATTACTCATTGACATTTTAAGAAAGAAAATGAAGAAAAATGTATGCTTGTCAGCCCTACTGAGAAACTTCACTGAAGGCAGCCTACTGTTCAGATGACATAATGTAATCAATCTGTGGCGTCATATCTTTTTTTGCTCAACAATTAAGCATTGTGCTTCATTTCACCAATCAGCATTAAGAATTGCTAAAATGCACATGTTCAAGTATCAGTATGTTATTTATATATTTTTTACATACTTAAGAAAAGAATAATGGCATGTCGCTACATAAGCTATGTGCTGTTTATAAACTTGACATTCAAGAATGGATTCAAATGGCTTCTTCAGTGATGGATGAAGTGACTGTCATGTAAGAGATTATATTTTTGCTCTAAAACTACTAAACTTTTCAGTTCATGGCCTTTGTTTAAACTCTGGTGTATCGAGATTTGTATCAAATTGTATTGCATCCAGCGTATCGTGATATGTATTGTAAGTAACCATCTATGTCATTGCACCCCTACTAGATAGATATCCAACACAACTATCACAGATGAAAAATACAGTTACAGTGGCTAGGCCAAAATACACAAACAGTCAAGCAAGACCAAGCCATATATCAAAACCAACAAAACATGAAAGTTATCTATGCCCTCGCCCCTTGTCATTTCGAATAGTATTATGAATCACACAAAAATAAACATGTCTTTATTTATGTCATATATCTCATTATACCCAAATAGGTTCATCCTTAAACCTCTGAGTATGACTGACATTGAGATAGTTACGACTAAACCGAATTATTCCCTCCATACTTCCAATACTTTCTATGCCTTTCAAAGACGTGAATTACTAGTGGTGCTAGTGGTACTCCATTAGCAAGAGCTTTTCACTTTGATGGGCATTTAGAAGTTGGAGTACTAAGAAAGGATAAGAATTTATGGATGAACAACTTCTTTATTACAATTAAGAGCGACGGTTCGGTGTAGGTTCTAACACCGTTATCAAACGGTGTAATTGTAATAAAGTTTTTCATCCATAAATTCTTATCCTTACTAAGCTTTTCACTTGATAGCAATGTTACATAGAATATTAAAAAAACATCTACCAGTAAATTATTATTCCATAACAAATAGCAAAATAGCAAAAGGCAATATACGATTCCTGAACTAACATATGGTACTTTCAGAAAGATAACTTTTGGATGTCAACTTCTTTACTATGATCAAGGAACACAAGATTTTGGAGTATAAACTACTCCTTCATCAGGTTAAGATGAAGAAGTATATACTCTGAAACGTGTTCCTCATAATAAAGAAGTTGACATCAATAAATACTCTTCATCATGTGTATCACTTCTAAATGCCATTCAAAGACTTGATATGATGCTTTGTTTGCCTTCTTTAACTGACACTGTATTATGAACAAGATCTCACACTGTCAGGGTATAAACTCACCCAATTCACAACTCCATTGCTTATAGATGCCTCTCAAAACAGGCAAAAGTTGCTCCGGACCTATCTTAACCTTGAACCCCCGCAGGTTGTATGATGTGTGATATCTGATATGCTTACAAAGTTTCATGAAAACATATTGAATGATTTATGAAATATGCTACACTAATTTGAATCTAAAACCAACTTGTTATTGCATTAGAAACATGAAGTCTAAGAACTCAAAACTGCTGAATACCAATAGGCACTTGTCTGATAGGCATACCCTGTTACATAGTTTCACAAAGAAATATTGTACAGTTAATGAGTTATGCTACAGAAAAGACCATATCTTTATTTGAACTTAAGTCCAACTTCTTGTCTTGGAAACGCAAAACTATTAAAATATTGAACATTGTATGAGTTATGCTCTGGAAACGATACCTTAGCCCAACTTGTTGCTCTGGAAATGCAAAAATTCCTTACAGCAAAAGACACCATTTCAGTGCACGTATGATGTTCATACAAAGTTTCATGCAGATATATTGAATTGTTAAGAAAACAAGAATAGTCGACAGATACTGTGGAGTCCTTTGTATGCTCCTGACTATATGATATTAAAGCATGTGTTTATGAATCACTATCAGATAGTAATGATACCAGGTGTTTATGAAAAGGTGAGTGAATCCTGTCCCACTCATGGTACCCATTACAAACACATGCAAAGGCAAGTCAACTGTCCAAAACAAACATTAGAAAACAACATGTTGAGGGTCCAAGGTTATTCATAGCAAGTGGGGTAATATATCACAGAAAACCTAATGTGTAACAACTGAGACAGTGTATTCTTCTTCAGCAAAAAAACACACTTTTCAATTTGTCATTACATTCTAGCACCTTCTGTGACATCATGTCTGTGGTTTAACATAACAGTAGTGTGTAGTTTATACATTGCACAGGTAACTTGATGTTCTCAAGGGAGGATCATTTGAACAACGCTAACATGGTATCTGTTCAAGATTGATTACAATATCCCATCTTCGATCACAGAAATTTAAAACACATGATTCAGTATTGTGATTCTCCTGCAAAAATAAACAATATCAACTTATGAAATAAAAGTACTATATTATGATGAGAATCGTATGGCTCCCATAGTATGAGAATACATATCGTATAGCGACCCCACCTTATTTATACACCTCTAGAAAAATGGTGATAATCCTGCTGTATTCTCAACATCATCTTCCAACTTTGATTCAATGCATGTACAATTTTCAAACTGCTGGCACCAAATCTATGTCCAAAATCTCTATACTGTTAACACAATCTGCTTTCCTCCCAAATAATTCCAAAATCAGAAAATACATCAAACGATTGCGTTGCTCAGAGAGTGCAACATACCCTTCAACTTACATGACAATGAAACTAAAAAGCATAACTAGTCCTGCTAAGAAAATCTTAGACTAACACTTAGTCAATGAAAACATGTCTTTAAAATTTTACTTTTTTCTTTCAAAAAACCTTTCCTCTTCTGCTGTTTTCAAGCAAACCAGACTTGGGTAGTTTGATCTAGACTTGCCTAGGCTTTAAGTAAAAAAAACAACAACCTATAAAATATAAATTCTACAGTCATGGTGCAGGACTAAGAAAATCTATACCCATAACAGTTCACCTGTCACCTGGCATTTTCTATGACACCTGCATGTATTTAAAAAAAAAATACTATTAACAGAACCAAATGTTTTTTCCTTTTTACAAAATAAAATATTTGGTGCTTTTAACAAAAAAATTACCTATCTACTGACCTACACAATAAGTGGCACAGCCATCGGATCTGAATATTCGAGATATAGATCAGTCTTTACGATTCACTTTTTAATCGAGTAACATTGTGAGAGTAAAACCCTAGAACGCTACTAAATAGGTAACAGACATGCCTAATTTAAAATGTTATTTCTAGGTTATAATGCAAGGAAATGCGACTGTGATTGAAACTGTAGGGAAAAGAAATATCAAGATTATGATAAGGTATGCTTTACAAAAGTATTTCCAGGTCTCAAGGTGTGGTTATTACCTTAGGAACATATCAACTAAAGGCTTTTCCTGACTAAAGAAATCAATCTACAGTTTTCAAATGTTCGCATGTGACAAATCATGTCATATTATCAAAAACAAACTGTTCTGGCCAACTCATATCATGCAAGAATAGAACTACATTCCTTATCTCAATTCACACTATTTTCACTACATCAAAAGAAAATTACTAATTTTTCAAGTGAAGGACAATACTTTGAAGACAAATCCTTTGACACTTATGACACATGCATCAAAAGTCCTTTGGGTTTGGGTTTTCGCTGAAGGACATGTGCTGAAGCCTTCCTCAAATGACCATTGATCCTCTAAACTTGACAGATCTGGGTCTGCAAGGATACACTATGTCTCAATACCAATAATATTTCTTTAGATACAACACTTGAACCCTCAACACTTGGAATATGAAAGAGACTTGTCCTTACCACGAATGCCTGAGAACCAGCCAAATAACCTACGAATTTAAGTTCATATATGAACACAAGTGTGAGATTTCTACACCATATCACATGTTGGGCTCATATATGCAAGTATCGTTTCATACTGGATGCCTTGTAATACTTGAAAACTGTGTGGTACACCTTAGTACCTATCGACGAGTGTACACCTGTACATCCCAATACACCCTTTCTCGGAGGTAACCTGATATCCTGGAATCCACCAACACTTCAAGATACAGATTGTTCAAAACATCACTACTGTGCAATGTGGACCAATATTTTACAAGACACTTATACACGTACTTCAGCTGAATTGTTACTGCTCAAAACAATACCGCCTGCCTATTTGCCTACAAGTTGAAATTGGCTGAAATCCATCAATATCTGCTGAAGTATTTAATCATTCAGAAGCTGGGTCCAGACCAGTGGCAGTCATTATCAACTGACCATTGACAGTATTAATGCTGGAGAACTGAGATGTCTTCATTGAATTTGGCTAAAATCCATCAATATTTGTTCAAGTTATCAAGGAACCAGTTGAGCTAATGACCACACCACATGCACAGAAATTAGCTCACAGCACCACAGCCAAAGCTGATCTTCCTAAGAGACTGGTCATTTATTAAATGGGGTGCTTATGAAAAAAAGGGGTCACCAAAATCTCTCACAATTTAATTCAGAGGGCCATGAAGAAATGACAGGTCTATAACATCATAAAGTTAGACATTATGTAGGGACTGGTCATTTCGTAGAAGAGGTTGGCTGGTTGGTTTGTTGGTTTGTTGTTTAACGCCGCACTCAGCAATATTCCAGCTATATGACAGATATATAGACCAGACAATCCAGTGATTAATATCATGAGCATTGATCCACGCAATTGGGATCGATGACATGCATCAACCAAGTCAGCGAGCCTGACCACCCGATCCCGTTAGTCGCCTTTTACGGCAGGAATGGGTTGCTGAAGACCTATTCTACCCCGGATCTTCACAGGTCCGTAGAAGAGAAGAGAAAGAGGGGATAGGAGGGGGTTGGGGGACATAAAAATGGCTGTCATCAAAATATGATATAGTCCTAAGTCCAATCCCCCAACCCAATAATAAATGACCAGTCCCTAATGTATTCAGATACTCTTTTCAGGTTTTCTTTTCCTTGTTCACCTCTTGTGTTTGTATCATCAGAGCGCCAACTTTAACATACATCCATGAAGTGCATATAGATATCCATGTCTTGAAATGACACTGAACAGAACTCTGCTGTGTGATAAATGCCATCTATGTTAGCAGACCTGTGATTAGACACAGGTGATTAACACAGCTCTGGTGTCATATATCTACATTATCTGTACAGGTACTGACATCTGACATATAGAAAAATATATAATGTCACCTTTGAAATCTATGTGAGGCCATAACAAATTTGTTATTTGATTTTCGTCCAATTCTCTTTTTCATAGAATATACATGTAAAATAAAATACAATTTTATGTACTGTATAATAATGTGTATACAAAATAATCATGTACAATTCTACATAAACTGTATAATAATGTACAACTGAATATACAAAATAACCATGTACCATTTTACATAAACTGTATAACCATGTACAACTGTATATACAAAATAATCATGTACCATTTTACATAAACTGTATAATCATGTACAACTTTATATACGAAATAATCATGTACCATTCTACATAAACTGTATAATCATGTACAACTGTATATACAAAATAATCATGTACCATTCTACATAAACTGTATAATCATGTACAACTGTATATACAAAATAATCATGTACCATTTTACATAAACTGTATAATCATGTACAACTTTATATACGAAATAACCATGTACCATTCTACATAAACTGTATAATCATGTACAACTGTATATACAAAATAATCATGTACCATTTTACATAAACTGTATAACCATGTACAACTTTATATACGAAATAATCATGTACCATTCTACATAAACTGTATAATCATGTACAACTGTATATACAAAATAATCATGTACCATTCTACATAAACTGTATAATCATGTACAACTGTATATACAAAATAATCATGTACCATTTTACATAAACTGTATAACCATGTACATCGATATACAAAATAATCATGTACCATTTTACATAAACTGTATAATCATGTACAACTGTATATACAAAATAATCATGTACCATTTTACATAAACTGTATAACCATGTACATCGATATACAAAATAATCATGTACCATTTTACATAAACTGTATAATCATGTACAACTGTATAAACAAAATAATCATGTACCATTTTACATAAACTGTATAACCATGTACAACTGTATAAACAAAATAATCATGTACCATTTTACATAAACTGTATAACCATGTACAACTGTAAATACAAGATAATCATGTACCATTTTACATAAACTGTATAACCATGTACAACTGTAAATACAAAATAATCATGTACCATTTTACCACCAGAAAGCATCATCAATCTTGTTTCTTCATTGCTTCCTCATCACTTTACCAGAAAAACCTAAGTATCCCCCCCCCCACCACCACCACCACCACCACCACCCCACCCCACCCCCTGGTGACAGTAGTCTGTTTAATATCAAATGGATTAATAGAAAAGTTAGTAATTCCATGAGTGGCCCAGTGTATTAAGTTCAAACAATACTTTTCACTGAGCAGAGTTGGGTTACATTGTATCATATCATAAATGAGGTTCTATATTTGTGCCTGTAAGAACCCCTGCTCTTATAAACCACTGCTGAATAATAACATTTAAGAATATATATCCAAATATGATTTACAGACCTGGTATGCGTAATATAATACATACTACTCAAAACAAGTGAAAGATCACCCACAAGTGGGGGATAAGTGTTGCACTTCCCAGCCATGATAGATTAACCTATAGTCATATGAAAAACATTGGGTGTTCATTAACTTCTTTAGAGCAGCATACTTTAAGAAGTGTCTTATGCCAAAGGATGCCTTCAGAACACTGCTGTGTAGAAGCTGATTTAAATGAGGATGCAGGTGGTTCAGCCCTGGCTGATTGAGTGCTTATTACCCTCAGGTCAGGAATCTTGGCCCAGGCTGTCAACCACTGGTTTATGAGGCTCAAACGTATTTACAGGTCTTCTGACTGAGACGATACAAACTAACTCACAGATGCGGGTTAGAATTGGTCTTCAGTAACCCATGCTTGTCATAAGAGGCGGCTAGCAAGAGGTCAGGCCCGCTGACTTGATTGATGTATGTCATCGTATCCCAATTGTGCAGATTGATGCTTATGATGTCAATCACAGTGGATTGTCTTGTGCAGATTTGATTATTTACAGACTGCTGTTAAATAACTGGAATACTTCTGATTTAATTATCAAAGAACAAACAAACCAAATCACACACTCACTACAGGAAGCCATGACAAAGCTGGATCTACAGCTACTGGGTACATTGACGATGGCGATGTAACACAACATTCATTTGCCCCTCAAACAAGACCTATGGATTGATATCCATGCGAGATCAACATGGACAATCGATTTGGGGATAAATGTGAATTGATGCCAAACTAAGTGTATCGGGTATTGTATCGTGCAAAGTTTGCCGACGATGCACTTGTGAACCAGTGAATGGCAACATCACAAGCTGTAATGGCTGTGAATGACTGAGTGCATGTTGATGTGGGTATATTTAAGTACAGTCTAATGACACTTAATAACAACATACATATGTTTCCAATAAAGAAAGAAAGGAAATCATTCAACACTGACATTACCATAGTCATCAAATATGAATTTGTTGTCAGTTTGATTCTGAAATAGCCAGGAAATCTACCCCCCCGGCTGGTGTGATCACTTCACTACCTACAAGGCACAAAGGCCTGGATTGATCAGCTACCTAAGCTATCAAGTACAGAACTGGAGTGATGAATTCATTGATGCCTGGTCCAGTGGTCACATATACTGTCTCTTCATCATGGAACCGTCTTCCCTCATTATGGATGAGTCATAGCTGATGGACTTGCATATAACCTACAGATCATCTTTCTGCAATGCTCATTCATCCAGGACTTCACACGAATCTTAATGTGTCATGGTTATACAGATAGAGCATACTGAATCAACAGCCATTTCTTCCATTCATATATATAATCATTCAATCTCGATGTTTGTCAATAGTCGACATGAAATCATCCTATTTTTCCATACTTATTGATTAGATACACTTTGAGTGGTACATGTGTAGTGCAGCGTACATAGATTATAGTGAATGTTTACACATTGTAGAGTGTAGGCTGTGCATATACAAGCAAACAGCATTGAGCAGAGAATGGTGAGTAAAGGATAGTGTAGAAACGATAGAGCATTGGTAGTAGAGAGTAGTTAGAGTTCTGAGTAGAGGATTGAATATAACTGAGGATGGAGCAGAATGAGAGGATAGAGAATAGCATGTAGAGGATAAGATATGAGAGTGAGTGAGGGAGTGAGTTTGGTTTTACTCCGATTTTAGCAATATTCCAGCAATATCACGGCGCTGGACACCAGAAATGGGCCTCACACATTGTACCCAAGATATGAGAGTGTGTCATTCTGGTTCTACATAGACTAACACTTTGTCTATAAAAACATTTCTTTAAAAAAAATAATAATTCAATAGCACCTTTCCTCCTCTGATGTTTTCACATGTGGAATCAAGGAAACTAGACTTGTCTTAATTTTATCTAGACTTGTCTCAGCTTTAGTAAATAATAATTTAAAAAATATAAATTCCCCAGTGATGTTCAAGACTAAGTTCTACAGTATAAAGAGCAATATTCCAGTAATATCACGTTAAGGAAATCAGGAATGGGCTTCACCTGGTTTACTCGAGTTTGGAATCGAACCAGGATCTTGGCCATGATAAGGAAACACTTTAACCAGTGGGCTACTTGCACATCCGAATAGAACAAATAGTAGGGCACAAAGTGCAAAGAGAGCCATATGGAACAATGCTCCAAGGTTCTAGTGAATTGGTTGCATTTGCGAATGAAGGTTTGGAAATGCAACAAAGCATTTTAAAACATGTGTCTCTTGGTGAGGTTGGAAATACATACACAAACACTACATTTGCAATACAGACGTGTTTGTCTTCCACAAAAAAAATTTATATTGTATCCCTTCAGCAAATCCGGGTAAATGTACCGGTGATAATAATTAAACTTGGTCAATACAAATAGACGTGATAATTTACCATTTAAATTGGATTTCTTGTTCTGCTAGGCATTGTTTTATACGCAGAGAGTAAGATTACTGTATGTATTGTCTCGTAAACTAAGCCAGAGGCAGCAATCAGCTGTACACACTTTTCTCGGAATCTACCAGTGATCCAGGAAGAAATGACCTAATAATATAACTATAAAATAAAATTAAAATTGTAAATAAAACTAATAATATAATTTTGATACATGATCAGAAGAATTTTATCTGAAGCTATTATTTTATCAGCAATAATATATTCCAATATGATGTTATTTTCGCTGCAGCTTAACTACATATATTTGAAGTAAATTAATATGCATAGCCCTTTTTTTATCCTTATTGTTGACTATTTTTTTTGTCTGAAAGAATTTGACCAATTACCTTTGATGCTCCCGCGCACACGATTGCGAAACCTTTATGTTGACATAAAATGGTCAAACAACAACAAATATGACTTTTTACAAGTCAAAGTATGGCATTTATGATATATATCCATTCTCTGTCGGTTTCAGTAGCAGTAATCTGACCATGGTTGCTGTAAATTATGGTCACTTAACACAATATTGTCGAAATGAATGTAAACAATATTGAATGAAATTTTGAAAAATTAATAAAATAGGTTACAAACATAAGTCCAGATATACAATAAACATATTTTATAACTAGACAGTGTAATTACAACATTTGTACTTACGGTAATGTCATTGTGTTCTGGGGGAAAAAACATAAAAAGTCTTCTACCCTGTGTATAGAGGGCGAACCCCCTTGAAACAACCACCCCTAATTCTAGGTACAAAAAACTTGCCTTATACACTTTGAGACAGAGTAATTTAAACTACAATCAGTTATATAAGCCATGTCTGTAATTATGTTTGAGTTCCGTTAGAAACATAGTTGCTTATGATTACTGTCAAACGTTTAGCAATTTTTATCGATCGTTTCAAGAGAAATAACTCTAGTTTATTTCATCTTATCCAGCCTCGCAATGTAGTTCACACAGAATGGATGAAAGGGTTCCCATAATCCCTTGTGTACCAGACACGTAAACATGGCGATTCCTGTCAATTTGAAAGGAAATTCCAAAGGAAAACAAATTACCGGTATATCATATTTTCAAGTTACCATGACTGAAACTGATAAATCTACCTACCAAGAAAAGAAATCAAAAGTTGTAAATGTTCCATCATGAGTATTTAAGGTAGTCATGGTTGCTAGAATCTGACTGGTTGTGATACCACAAATCATCAGACACAATGTTTTGTGAACTATTGCTGGAAATTATGATTTTGTTTTGTGAACTATTGCTGGAAATTATGATTTTGTATATGGCAGTAAGAAGTTTAACTGAGAGAATACTAAAGTGCATAGTGATTCTCACGTACATAGAAAATGTAGAAGCTACAATACAGTTTATGCATCAGACAAAAACTTCCATATCTAAATTAGCTATAATACTCAACAATTTCAAGCAGTAGATACCAAAACTGATGAGAAATATGTGGTTGAACTGAAGATTAAATTTTATACTGCATATTTCATTGGTAAAGAAGAAATGGTATTTACAAATATATAAGAAATAAGTTTCAAATTAGCATAATCTTTTATTCATCACAATAACAGGTAAAGTTACATGCAAATATTACATGTATTAGGTAGTGTGCACACTTGCATTTCATTTTGGCTAGCGACTTAAAATATTTACTTAGTTAGCAACAAGTAAGTAAAAGAGTGAACCTTATGGGATATTATTGACAAAATAGTTTACTCCTAAAAATGCTGGAAAAAAACACGTGTCCTTGGATTTTGCCACAAAAAACATTTGTTCCCTGACATGATACATGTCCTGAAAAATAATGTGTTGTGGTATCCAAAAAAAATACCAGGTCCCCTAGATAATAGAATGGTTTCATAAGGAATATCAATTTACAAAAAACACACTCAGATTATGTTAAGTTATGGTCCATGTCATACAGTAGTGGACCATGTTATACTAGTCCATGTCATACAGTAGTGGTCCATGTCACACAGTAGCAGTCCATGTTATACTGGTCCATGTCATACAGTAGTGGTCCATGTTATACTGGTCCATGTCATACAGTAGTGGTCCATATCATACAGTAGTGGTCCATGTCATACAGTAGTGGTCCATGTTATACAGTAGTGGTCCATGTCATAATGGTCCATATCATACAGTAGTGGTCCATGTCATACAGTAGTGGTCCATGTCAGACAGTAGTGGTCCATGTTATACTGGTCCATGTCATACAGTAGTGGTCCATGTTATACTGGTCCATGTCATACAGTAGTGGTCCATGCTATATTGGTCCATGTCATAGAGTAGTGGTCCATGTCATACAGTAGTGGTCCATGTCATACAGTAGTGACCCATGTCATAGAGTAGTGGTCCATGTCATACAGTAATAGTCCATGTTATACAGTACTGGTCCATGTCATACAGTAGTGGTCCATGTTATACTGGTCCATTTTATACAGTAGTGGTCCATGTCATACAGTAGTGGTCCATGTCATAAGGTAGTGGTCCATGTCATACAGTAGTGATCCATGTCATACAGTAGTGGTCCATGTCATACAGTACTGGTCCATGTCATACAGTAGTGGTCCATGTTATACTGGTCCGTGTCATACAGTAGTTGTCCATGTCATACAGTACTGGTCCATGTCATACAGTACTGGTCCATGTTATACTGGTTCAAATCATACAGTAGTGTCAATGTTATACTGGTTCAAGTTATACAGTAGTGGTCCATGTTATACTGGTCCATGTCATACAGTAGTGGTCCATGTCATAAAGTAGTGGTCCATGTTATACTAGTCCATGTCATACAGTAGTGGTCCATGTTATACTGGTCCATGTCATACAGTAGTGAACCATGTTATACTGGTCCATGTCAAACAGTAGTGATCCATGTTATACTGGTCCATGTCATACAGTAGTGGTCCATGTTATACAGTAGTTGTCCATGCCATACAGTAGTGATCCATGTTATACATGTCCATATCATACAGTAGCGGTCCATGTTATACTGGTCCATGTCATACAGTAGTGGTCCATGTCATACATTAGTGGTCCATGCCATACAGTAGTGGTCCATGTGATATAGTAGTGGTCCATATCATACAGTAGCGGTCCATGTTATACTGGTCCATGTCATACAGTAGTGATCCATGTTATACTGGTCCATGTCATACAGTAGTGGTCCATGTCATACAGTAGTGATCCATGTCATACAGTAGTGGTCCATGTCATACAGTAGTGGTCCATGTCATACAGTAGCGGTCCATGTCATACAGTAGGGGTCCAAGTTTTACCCTAGTGGTCCATGTTATACAGTAGTGGTCCTTGTTATACTGGCACATGTCATACAGTAGTGGTCCATTTCATTCAGTCGTGGTCCATGTTATACTGTTCCATGTCATACCGTAGTGGTCCATGTTATACTGATCCATGTCATACAGTAGTGGTCCATGTCATACAGTAGTGGTCCATGTTATACAGTAGTGGTCCATGCCATACAGTAGTGATCCATGTTATACATGTCCATATCATACAGTAACAGTCCATGTTATACTGGTCCATGTCATACAGCAGTGGTCCATGTCATTCAGTCGTGATCCAAGTTTTACAGTAGTGGTCCATGTTATAGTGGTCCATGTCATACATTAATGGTCCATGTCATACAGTAGTGGTCCATGTCATACAGTAGTGGTCCATGTCATACAGTAGTGGTCCAAGTTTTACAGTAGTGGTCCATGTCATACAGTAGTGGTCCAAGTTTTACAGTAGCGGTCCATGTCATACAGTAGGGGTCCAAGTTTTACCCTACTGGTCCATGTTATACAGTAGTGGTCCATGTTATTCACCTGTGTGGTATACACAGAAACAGACAGTTATTGACCCACAGGAACTATCCCTTATGATCCTATACCAGATACAGACAAATGCAAACAGATTGAATTTATATTCAGTGAAGACACCAAAGCTAATGAAGTAAATCCCAGCTACATCAGCTCTGTTGTCTACATAGGTTTACATGATCATGACATGCATGATAAGCACATAAGGTTGATTGAATCATCAAACTACATTTGTCTGATACAATTATATCACTGGCATCATGCACAAATCGTAATCTCTGTGATATGAGCATTACAAATCAAACAGTCAAATATAACATTATGTATCAAGTACCCAAAGATGAAACTGTCAAATGTAAAATAATGGATCAAGTACTCACAGATGAAACTGTCAAATATAACATTCAAGTACCCAAAGATGAAACTGTCAAATGTAACATTCAAGTACCCAAAGATGAAACTGTCAAATGTAACATTATGTATCAAGTACCCAAAGATGAAACTGTCAAATGTAACATTATGTATCAAGTACCAACTGATGAAACTGTCTAATGTAACATCATGTATCAATTACTCAGAGAAGGAACTGTCAAATGTAAAATAATGTATCAAGTACTCAGAGAAGAAACTGTCAAATGTAACATTATGTATCAAATACCCACAGATGAAACTGTCTAATGTAACATCATGTATCAATTACCCAAAGATGAAACTGTCAAATATAACATTATGTATCAAGTACCCAAAGATGAAACTGTCAAATGTAAAATAATGGATCAAGTACTCACAGATGAAACTGTCAAATATAACATTCAAGTACCCAAAGATGAAACTGTCAAATGTAACATTCAAGTACCCAAAGATGAAACTGTCAAATGTAACATTATGTATCAAGTACCCAAAGATGAAACTGTCAAATGTAACATTATGTATCAAGTACCCAAAGATGAAACTGTCAAATGTAAAATAATGCATCAAGTACCAACAGATGAAACTGTCTAATGTAACATCATGTATCAATTACTGAGAGAAGGAACTGTCAAATGTAAAATAATGTATCAAGCGCCCACAGATGAAACTGTCAAATGTAACATTATGTATCATGTACCCAAAGATGAAACTGTCAAATATAACATTATATATCAAATACCCAAAGATGAAACTGTCAAATATAACATTATATATCAAGTACCCAAAGATGAAACTGTCAAATATAACATTATATATCAAGTACCCAAAGATGAAACTGTCAAATATAACATTATATATCAAGTACCCAAAGATGAAACTGTCAAATATAACATTATATATCAAGTACCCAAAGATGAAACTGTCAAATATAACAAACATTATATATCAAGTACCAACAGATGAAACTGTCAAATATAACATTATATATCAAGTACCCAAAGATGAAACTGTCAAATATAACATTATATATCAAGTACCCACAGATGAAACTGTCAAATATAACATTATATATCAAGTACCCAAAGATGAAACTGTCAAATATAACATTATATATCAAGTACCCAAAGATGAAACTGTCAAATATAACATTATATATCAAGTACCCAAAGATGAAACTGTCAAATGACAGTAGCACAACCCATGTATCATGCACCAGGCAATGCACACAGACAATGCATTCAGACAGATTCATCTGTGGCATGTAACAATGTATCAACTGATATGATTCCCTTCTTCCTGTGTAAGTCAAACCATTATCATGGTGCAGGAAACCACTGTTTATGAGGTGTTGATAAGTGCTGTGATATTTATACCATTGGTCAATCAGTGAAATGTCAGGCGACTGTCCTCTTTGAAAACTCAAGCATGAACATAATGGAAGCCTCTAAATATATATTTCAGTTCTCAAATCTCACTCAACCAAAATAAATGATGAATTCCTATTTTTTTTGTCACATAATTATACAGACAGTCAAGCCTACAGAAATTCCCAAAGCTGATGTTGAAACAAGCGGACTGCTGGGAAATTGCATCATACACCACTTTTCAATACGATTAATGTCCTAATCATGCAGGTTCCTCGTTTAGCCAGAAAAGGTTATTTGGAATGAAACCAGCAAACTAGAAAGTGACATAAATGTGATATGGTTTACAACGTAATTCTACACATCCATTAAAGCTGGCCTACTTACAGTATTGAGTACACAGCCTGCTGTGAACAGTTGCTGGTATTCCATGAGATGTTTTCAATTACTCTAACACAGACTAACAGTAATTTCATCTATGCTTCAGTATCACACAGCCTTTCTGTATGTCAGCAGCTGTATGACATCTAAAAAACATGACCAACTCGTTTTATACAAGTATCAAGTAAATGCCCTCATTATAGCAGCATATCCAAATAAAAGTCATATGTGACAGATAGTATTTTCAAGTAGTAAGTTTTTTTTGTTATGTATAAAAAGCATGCATAGATCTTTTGATCAAACATCAGATATAAGAACCCAAGTGCACATAAAGGCTTAAAGGTTTACTGGAGTGGTCGCGAACACTAAGGGAGACCAAGACTGTGTGATTATAATGATTAACACCCTATTGATAGCCAATCCATCACACTTCAGGAGCACAGACATTGGTTCGGTTGTATTACCAGTAATCCTGCCAATCACAAGCACCAAATGCTCTGAACACACAGAGGTATACTACAGGCTTAGGGAGCTACTGTGCTATCACACACTACAGTTGGCTGTCTGACAACCTGTGTGTATTCAGTGATCATGGCACTACACAATAGGACGATGTAACGAGGAAGTTTAGCATGTTTATAATCCCCTGATTGCACTCGTTACTAAACATGATTACATCATTACCAGGTCATTACACAATGGGAGGACAATGAACAGCAATACCAGGGGCTTGTCTTCATCATGATCATGATCTACTTATCAACTTGATGTCTCTATAGTCGGATTCGTATCCAGCTGTGTGTAAGTGGGACACTGTCACTGACGAAAGGATGTCAGTCGCTCCAGCTCTGTGTTTACAATGGTTTATATTGCCCTAGGGTAAATGGATCACACCCTCTCCTACAAAAAGAAAAAAACTAAGCTTCTACATGAAATCTGTGAGAAAAGGAACACATTATTGATATTTCTAAGTTGAATTATTAACTTTAGAACACCTCATAACTTAAGTTTGAAGGGGTTTGATTTTCTTTTTCATACACCAGGGTGACGGCTTCGTGTTATCAGGTGGTCAGACTCGGTGAGACCTGTGAAGAACTGGGGTAGATTAGGTCTTCAGCAGCCCATGCTTGCCGTAATAGGCGACTATGCTTGTCGTCAGGCTCGCTGACTTGGTTCATGCATGTCATCGTATCCCAATTGCATTGATCGATGCTCATGATGTCAACCACTGGATTATCTGGGCCACACACGATTAGTTACAAGCCGCCGTCACGTGGTGACTTGGTGGACTGGGTGTCATGATAAACTGATGACATGGGTCGTTGTTCATAATATCAATCACTAGTATGACTATACAATTATTTACAGGCTGCAGTGATGTACCGATAGCTGGATTATGGCTGATTGCAGCATTAAACAACAAAACCCAAAACATAATACAGAACAATAAACATGTTTATGTTCTGATGAAAACGTCTATTTGAACCTTACTGAAAAACCTGAAGTCTTTTTAACAATTTTAACAATTCTATTTACATGTTCATTAGCCTGATTTATATGTGATGAATCAGTGTCATTAATCATCAAATAATGATCATTATTACCATAGCATTTTTCATCCAATAACAATAACATGAAAGGGAACAGAGCCACTGTCACGACATCAACAGTTATAATCAATGGATCATATGCAGTATGAATAATGTATGTTAGACCTACATGCGTTTGTTACCCAAATACACTGCAATCAACACTACATCTATAGACTGAAATGTCTTACCCTGACAAACGAGAGAAACTGAAAAGCACACTCATCAAACATTAACTATACAGATTATCATGGAGCAAGAACTCCATTCAGCATCAGTTGACGGGCATCTGAGTCGAAGGAATTTACAGAAGATTGAGTAGCCAGCAATATAGTGGATAAGTTTGCCTATCACCACCTAATATTATGTTCAAACAAAAGTGAAACAATGCTGTTTGTTTTTCAACAAAACTTATAAATTTGGCGATAGTTTTGGGTCTTAAAATGGTTGTCCTCATCATGCTTCAACTACGACCGGTCATCCGTACATCCCAAATTTTCTTTCCCCACTTTTTATTGGTGACTTAGCAGCATTGTCACAGTAAGACTCCTCCTTGATTGGTTCTAGGAATCAGAGCCCATTTCCAGTAACTGTGTGTGCCAAAAAAAGTCGCAATAATGTGTGCGCGTTGCAATGAAGATCTTTGAACATCTCCATGGCCAACCTCTGCTAACTAAGCCAAATACTATCTGTAGAGTCAGCTTACTTTTTGGCAGGCAGACAAGGAATCAATTAACCTCTCACCTACATCTCCACTCAATGTTACTGACCATATTTCCCATTCAACATAAGTATATTCTTAGCTTGTATATATTTTCTGAAAATGTTTGAAAATAACTCCTGACAACTCCTACCCAATAACTACATCCATAATGTTGCATTTATATGCCTTCAATACTTCATCATGGTTTAAGAAAAAAAATGTTGATACATTAAAGGACACAACTGGACCTTATTTGATGTCAACATCTTGTCAATACCCAATAAAACACCCCACCTCACTTATGAAAAAATAAAATGAAACCAGATTTGATGAACATATCTCACAAAATAATGTTATCGTTTATTGTATCACTGAAACATGTATTTCAAATAGTATGGATTAAAGTAAAAGTGAGTATCTACATGTCTGTTAGATCCTGTTTGTATTGTTCATAAATATTATCTAAAAAGGCAAAAGGCATTGTGAATGTTTTGCTTGTATTTAAAAAAAAACTACTTAAAAATATTTAGCACAATTATCCGGCAAATAGATTGATCAATAACATCAGATGTCATTTCCTGAAAACATACACACAATTTGTTGGGCGAGGCTTACACCTGACCTTATTTACCCTGCACGCATGATGATATATTATGTTATTAAGTACAAATCGATGTGTTCAGTGACTTGAACTGTTATATAATACAAGGCTGATACTTGTAGCTGTATCCAGCATTCCTTATTCTACAGTCACCAGTTCATTTCCTTATTAAAACACCGAAACACGTTTAAGAAAAGATGTCCTCACGGCAAACAGGACTTGGAATACGAAACAAGTTGCGACAGTCATCGTCAGTGTCCTTATCTAAATACAGGTGTAGTATTGCCGTGTGATAAAATCTGTCACGAACTGTACTGTGACAATTAAAGAAATAAAGGAACTGGGAGTGCCATGGAACGTCAGCATTGGGTGGTGGGTTAACCGTGTTATCACACGGGTGTGTTATCATATGGTGCCATATATTCCATATCGCACGGACCTAACAACCTGCGTATGTAATCATGCAGAAAAAGTAGGCCAACCCTGTCAGTCAAGTTATCGACCGACACAGTTGTCGACTTACCTGTATAAATGACGCAGCAACAGAGGATCACTAGGTGTGTCAACATGATGTTTGGTAGGCTATCCACATTGCTGGTCAACTATAATCCGGTGACATTCACACACCCTCACAGTCCGATGTTCGCCAAAGTGGCACTGACAGTTGCACAAACGTATCGGCGTCACTGTGTAAATGATGTGTGAGGGGATATTTCTCTGACAAGCCGCTTGAACTATCTCCCAACTCGTACAGTAGACAGGGGCTTGTGAAAAAAGTATCCAACTTCTTGGCGACTGTATAACTCACATAGTTTTCTGAGAAAATCAATGTGAATTGGTCGCGTACTGAAGCTGGCTGCTCCCTGCACGAGTTGTCTCATGTAAACACGCTCACACGCTCGGCGAGGATCGACGCTCGGCCAATCAGGAGTGAGGTCAGAGGTTAAAATGACGGAATCTACCCTGTCGACCAATGGGCGGGGAGTTTTAAGGTAAAAGGTTGCTCATTTGGATAGTGTGGCAAGGAATGGTTCCGCCAAATTAAAGCACATAGCCGAAGTAAACACACTGACTCACACTAAGTAATGAAGAATTCATTAGCGAAATCTAACAAGCCACATAACTGTAGGGATGAATGGATGAATATCCGTATACATCTCGTGTTGCAAGACTCATAACAGGTAGCAGCAAATACACTTGTTACAGTTTTACAAGTGGTAGCTTGGAGATAATGTCTTCTGTCAAGACTTCTTTCTTACATATTTTGTAGATGTTGCGATAAGCACCTGGTATTAGTTACTGCGTACGTAATGAGAACCATACACATACACAATATCCCCCTCTCTCCTCTCTCCATTCAATTGACGCCTCACCAGAAGCGTTCCAACTTATGACGGCGGCCGGTAAATAGACTAACATCTAGTCTCTGAAATGAACATATCGTACAGAAGAGAAAGTTATAATAACAAAAGGGAGCCCAGTGCCTCTCTTCATTTTCAGATACTGCAGAAATCTAGACTTGCCATACATTATAGACTTGCATGGGCTGTATTTGATTTATATTTGTATCAGGGTCTGTAAGACAAACTAGCCGGTAAACTATATATATATATATATATATATATCACTTCATATATATATATATGGGTAAGATGACGCGCAGTCAACCAGGTCTCCAATCCTGGCCACCCGATTAATTAAGTTTGTTTGTTTAATTGTTTGTTTGTTTGTTTCTTGTTTAACGCCGTACTCAGCAATATTCTAGCTCTATGACGGCGGTCTGTAAAAAAAATCGAGTCTGGACCAGACAATCCAGTAATCGACATCATGAGCATCCATTCACGCAATTGGGATACGATGACATGCATCCACAAGTCGGCGAACCTGACCGCCCGATCCCGTTATATAACCCAGTTATAGAACTGAATTTAGTTCGCTCTTGGTCGCTATCCGCAGCATAACAGGTTTACAGGAGGAATATTTAACAGCATAAAACCACACGCGCCATACAAAACATATACTAATATGTACTACTATAGATACACATTGTGCATGGCAGAATTACATAATAGCATTATCGTGAGAAGGTTTTGTTAATGATAAAACAGAATATGGCAAGTTTACGTAATATTCCGAGTTTGGGGGTGGATAATAACTCCTTTAGTTTTATGGTGCTAGGTCTTACTGTGTAACATGAAGTGAGTAACGACTGTCTTTCTGTTAGAAAGTGATCACATTTAAACAAATGAAACAAACATAGTCGCCTCTTACGACAAGCATTGGTTGCTGAAGACCAATCCTAACCCGGATCTTCACAGGTCTGATTCTTTATGTAGCCTTGGGCAGTAAATCCAAGCTGGACTCTAGGGGGCACGGGTGGCCCAGTCGTCTAAGGCGCCGCGATTCGCTGTGCAGAGTTGCGTCCCTTGGGCACGCCAGAAACCTATGATTGTGGGTTCGAATACCGGTTCGCCCCAATTATGTTTCTAGGTGCTGACCACCATACCCGTGCTTGTGGGTTTCACCGAAGTGGTAAACGTCTTAGACCTGCATCACTTTGGGCTTTCCTCCCACATTTAGCTGACCCGCCGTGATATAACTGGAATAATGTTAAAAGCGGCATTAAACCCAACTCACTCACCCAAGCTGTACTCTCCACCGGGTAGACACTTGTATTCTAACTTGTGAACACAAAATGCCCCTTTTCCGCGAATCTGCATTCGCGTTTGTTCCGTTTAACGGTGAATTCTAAGCTGGGGACGATTATCACACTCAGAACGTGTGTTCAAGTAATTTAAAACCCACTTTGTTTGTCTGCCACCTCAAATTTTATAATCTCTTTTAATCTAGAAGTTAATAAGAAACTAATTTTACAGAGATGGTGTCTCAGTTTCACTCCTGGAATTACCTACATGAGACTGGAAACATACACAAGCTCATGGTGTATATGAATAATATATGCGTGAATCTGCTCTGAAAATCTGTAGTGAGTGAGTTAGTGATGTTGGACGCCGTGTAGTCAGTACTATTCCAGCTATATCACCACGACCAGCAAATAATCGAGTCTGGGTCAAAGTAGAAATGTGTCTAAAACCACAAGAAACGATCTATATACACCATGGCATCGACGAACGAACGCAACACAAACAGCTAGGGGTCCACGACTGACCCAGTCGTCTAAGCCGCCGCATAGGTTCGAAACCCGATATCGCAATGAATATTTTCAAACGGGTTTTATAGCGCCACAGCCGCGCTCGTGGGTTTCACCACAAGGGGGGAAGCATCTGACACCCGCATCCCCCCCCCCCAAAAAAAACAAAAACAACAACAACAAAACAACAAAAACAACAAAACAAAACAAAAACAAAACAAAACAACAAAAAAACACAAAAAAAACCCAACAACAAACAAACAAAACGAACACACACACACACACACACACACACGCCGTGATATATGACTAACATATTGTTCAAAACGGCAAGCCACAGTTATCCAAGTAAAAGCTCCTCATTTATCATCTGACCCATGAAGATCCGGGGTAGAATAGGTCTTCATAGACCCATGCTTGCCGTAAGAGGCGACTAACGGGATCAGGTGATCAGGCTCGCTGACTTGGTTGATGCATGTCATCGATCCCAATTGCGTAGATCGATGGTCATGATATCAATCACTGGATTTTCCGGCCCAGACTCGATTATTTACAGACCGCCGTCATATAGCTGGAATATTGCTGAGTGCGGCGTTAAACAACAAACCAACCAACCAATCATTAGTCATCTGTTACGGCAAGTAGTGGTCCTATTGCACCTATTTTCACCTGTACCCCCGACCTGACTAATACAAATTTAAATACCGCTAAATTAATATGCCTGTTTTACATATCACTGGACATGAAACCCACCCACCAGCTTCACCCCGACCGATTTATTATTAATTATATAAACCAAACAAATTGTAAACAGCAGCCTGCCTTCAAGACAGTGCAAAATACTGAGGACTGAAAAAGGTGAAATGGTGCTTAAAGCGCGCGCGCGCGCGCGTGCGTGCTTGCGTGCGTGTGTGTGTGTGTGTTTGTGTGTGTGTGTGTGTGTGTGTGTGTGTGTGTGTGTGTCAGACAGGGAAACAAGCACCGTCTTGTAACATCTATATGGTATGACGAGACCAGGGGCTCGAACCACCGACCTTCCACCCCCCAGGCAAAAGCTCCACCACTACACCACGGAGTAGGTGTACGTTTCTGGATGGAAGGTCACTGACACGTGAGGTCAATTTATGATTAGTTTTTAGAATCTTTTTAAGGGGAAAAACGCCTGCCAAGCGCTGTTAGGCCTTTTCAAATCCTTATAATTCCCATGCCTTGGCCTTCTTGTCCGCCTCCACGTGAAGACATGTGCATCTGCCAGCGATAATATGCTTTCTGGCGAACTTTGTAGTATATCAAATGGCCGAACTATGATCACTTCACCAGCTCTCTCTGAGCAGAAACCATAGTAAAGCAGAGATCAGTTCTACAACCATAGAAACATATCATCGATTTAATGCTTCCAGCATGCAAGTGTTGCTCCATATCACCGTAATTAGACCAGACATACTATACAAAACTGTGTAAACCATAAAGACACTAATAAATATCTACGCTCGACTTACACCCTGGCTACCCCCGCCCCTCCCCCCTTCTCTGAAAGAAATCACTTCTTGTATCACTCGCTGCAGCCCCACCCCCACTTTCACACAGTCTGTAAAGGATGTTTGTAGTGCCCGCATATGTATTTGTTACTTACTAAGAATGTCATACCAGTAAAGATTCGGAGTAGATCAGGTCTTCAGCAACCCATGCTTGTCAAAAAAAGGCGACTTTGCTTGTCGTAAGAGTGAGTATGGTTTTACGCCGCTTTTAGCAATATTCCGGCAATATCACGGCGGGGGACACAAGAAATGGGCTTCACACATTGTACCCATTTCGGGAATCGAACCCGGGTCCTCGGCGTGACGAGCGAACGCTTTAACCAGTAGACTACCGGACTGCCCTGCTTGTAAGAGACGACTATTGTGATTGGTACGTATAGGCTCGCTGACTTGATGCATGTCATCGTATCCCAATTTCGTGAATCGATGCTCATTACGTCAGTCACTGGATAGTCTGGTCCAGACTCGATTATGTACAAACCGCCGTCATGTAGCTAGAATATTGCTGAGTGCGGCGTTAAACAACAAACAAACAAAGCATATTAAGCACTGCCATTTAAACTATGTGAACTCTGTTTATAACACAAGACATTTCTCTCCTCTAATTCAGGTTTCTGACGCGGATAGAGATCGTTAAACTTGTGATTGTATAATTTAGGTTGGTTTCACAAAAAGTACATATATATTCTACAGCCATGGTGTAGGACAAGTGTGGCATTTATAGTGTGTGGAGCTGTCGAGATTGTGAATACCAAGCTGAGAATGACCTGGAATGTCAACCATATGTCTGATTGAATATGGCAAGTAAATACACTTATATTGGTTAAGGAATTAATGAAACCTATTAACATGCGATATCCAAATGTCATGTAGGAGACACGGCGAAATATCACAGTGCACTCTTGTATTACCTGGCGCACAAATCGAACCCCATCGATATTCTGATATGTTGAATTTCGTTATCGCGATCGCGTGCTACCAGAAGTATAGCATGAAGTGCTATTGATTCTGCGGTGATGAACGGGCTTGGAAAAAAACCCAGAGGGACGTTATTCCAAAATCAGTTTAGATAAATTCATAGTAAAAACACAAAAGGCATGTCGTTATAATAACGTACAAACTGTAAGTCGGTGCTTGTTCGCTAATGATGTTTAATATTCAGCCTTTCCGTGGCAATGTACAGCGTGTATCACTCCGGCCGTAATGTCTGGTCGGCCCATATTATCGGTAA
This sequence comes from Haliotis cracherodii, assembly GCF_022045235.1. Lineage (NCBI taxonomy): Eukaryota > Metazoa > Mollusca > Gastropoda > Lepetellida > Haliotidae > Haliotis > Haliotis cracherodii. The sequence continues at coordinate 56,867,060 of NW_027266264.1, forward strand.
CCCGCATCAGCAGATATAAATATTGCTCTTAATAAACAGCGACAGGGGTCAAGCGTCTCCTTTTAATATGATTCAGGACTGGCTCTAAACAGAAACACTGTGTAAGCGAATGTTGTTTTACGCCATTCAGCCATATTACGACGGTCTGTTGATATCCGTGTCATTAGTTGATGGCTTTCAGCCACGTGACCCATTTTAACCACCCAATCCTCATCTGTTGACCCTGACGTTCTGCAGGAACCAGAACTACAGCCTTAATGTACGTATCACCTATTGCAGTAAGTAGCTGCTTGGCGTGCTGCTCGCACTCTATACTGTAAGTGAGGGAATGCGTTAGGTTTTACGCCGCTTTTAGGAATATTCCAGCAATATCACTGCGGGTGACACCACAAATGGGCTTCACACATTGTACCCATAAGGGGAATCGAACCCGGGCCTTCGGCATGACGAGCGAACGCTTTATCCTCCCCGCCGCCCCTATATATACTGTAAGTGAGTTAATATTACCACTTTGTCACGGCGGCCTTAAGATAATCGTACTTGGACCCAACACACCAGTGATGTATTCCATGACCAACGCTTTACACCGTCGGATCTTGACACATCATCAGATGTCTGTTGTGTCCATACAACCCCCATTTAATCTCCCCCCCCCCCCCCACACACACACACACACCCACACTAGGATAGCCTGGATACCTACTCTACTCCCTACGAAGTATGTAGGTTTAGATTCTTTGCACATGGAGTAGACGTGTTAATGTTGTGTTTTATGTATTACCTTAAAACTCGCATCATCAACCATCTTATTTACACAATCTTTCATTTTTATTTGTTTCTTATTAATTCTTACAGTTTTAAATTTGTAAATTACAGTTTAGTGTATTTTTTGCTTCCGGCATGAAACACTGTCAGAAGACATCTTTATACAGAGATGATAGGGTCGGTGTATTTTGTCCAATAAATACGAGGGCGGTGGGGTAGACTAGTGGTTAAAGTATTCGCTCGTCACACATAAGGCCCGGGTTCGATTCTCCACTTGGTTATTTTTGGAAGCCTATTTCTGGTGTCCCCTGTCGTGACATGGGATATTGCTAAAAGCAACGTAAAAACATAATAACTTACTAATAAATATGACATATCCACCATTCGGCAACATATTGGCCCCTTAAAAGTTATCCACAACATACATACATATACATATATTACAACTATCTTGCTGTAAACTACAAACGAAAATGTGACTTTATCGCTTCGGCATAGCCTGTATTCAATATTCTGTTGTTTTGGATCTAAACATTAGTCATGCAGACATTTATTCCGTATCTGTAAATTGCGAGGTGTGACGTTTGGGTGACATCAAGCAGGCTTCATCAGGCTGCAGATTGGGTTATGGTTATTCTCAGTCGATAGTCTAACCAAATTCCACCTGTTTTTCAGCCTCGAGACGAGAAGAACCTGCTTGCGTGCGATTCCTGCGTTCTTCCTACAGTGGGCGAAGCCGCGCATGCAATTTGCATTTTCTGTGTGAATTGGATCCAGTACAGAAACATAGGAACAAAGTGCTACTTGGGAACATCGACCACGAGATGGTAGTGTTCATGTCTGTAACATGCTATCAAACAGTACTCCGCGCTTTCTGCTTTTGGATATTTAAGATTTAGTGAACTTTATGTTTATATTTATGAAGTCCAAATTACCATGTCTAAACATTTAAGTGCGGGACACGCATTATAAAAAAATGTGATTTCACATAAATATTTCCCTGTCCTTATTAGATACTATTATATTTAAAAAGGGTTAAACGACATTTTGTAATGCACGAATAAATTCTATTTTTTATAAATTTGTAATATGCATGGATGAAACGTTATTGTTTCATGAGATGAACTTCACTGGGTTTTTTAAAAATAAAGGGCAATTGACCGTATTCTGTTGTGGTGATTTATTTTGTTCTTAAACGTTTTTAAAGAAAATAGCATGACCTTAAAACTAAATTGAAGTAAACATATTTTTCTGAAAAGAAGCCCCAAAATAACACGACAGAGGAATAAGACAACTCCTGTGTGGACAGCTGCGCTTTCAATGACGGCGAGTTGAATGTGGTCGGCCTCCAATGAAGACCTCAGTCCCCATTTCACGCCAGCTGACAGCCTTCTGAGCGACGACTCTTTAAGGTTAACAGTTGAACTCATGTCCATACAAATCTTAAATCGATCGTCACCAGCCGCAAACAACGCGATATTCCTAATCTCCATCATCAGAAACAAAATCAAAACATGTAATAAGACAAAAAAAACCTCCAATCCGACGCAATTTCGCGTTAGGAAGAGTCAGTGCTTTGTAATTCAAACAAGGCAATTTCTGTGAGTTGATGGTACCCATTTGACAAACGACATATCACCGTTTGACCGCTGTGAGAGTTCGGTATTCGCTATCGATCTACACAGTCTTTAGGAGATATCCTGGTTTGGCGAGCGGGTAATAACACACTGTAAGGCCTGTTATTATTGTGATCAACACTTATGCACATATGCAACAGAATGGAAAGTACAAGGTTCCTCGTCAACCATATATCATGATTATTTGGTAATTTCCCCACGAATGATTATACGCTGTCTACACTTTTAAGTTAAACAGCATTTTCCCGGTTTGGATGACGGGCAACATATTGCCCCCGCGTCCAGCGTGAATGTTCAATTTACTGCATCTGTTAGGCTTTTTCCTCTCGCTGGGCTGATATTATTGTATGATTCTCCCCCGTCATCGTAACGGTAACGACTGGCGATAGGATCCAGCTCGCTATCGATCCTCAGGGACAAGTAATAATACACCACCACCCACTTATGTACGTTTAACATGTTATATGTAAACGTTTTCATGTAGGAAGTTTAGCAGGCCCGTCCCGGCCATTTGTAACACTTAACACGCCGTCGTCACGACTAATTGTTTTAATGTATTCGAATATTTAATTTTGAAATTACAGTTAACTACGGTTAACTCATAGGGACCATTACTTTATTGTTCGTCATAACCGTAGTTCGTAATAAGCATTTCAGCCGGGACCCAAAACAGTTCGTTATATCCGTCAACTTCGTTTTAAGCGTAGTTTACAGTATAACTGTTGGTTGTAATTTTCTTGTGTTACTACGAAAAATAAAAAAAATAACTTTACATCTCACGTTTATGTTCATAGAGTGAATAAAGCAGTTCAATTTACTGAATTTTAACTTAACCCACTGTCGTCACGATTTCTTGTTTCAGCATATTCAGTTATCTAACAATTCATTCGATTGTAAGAATATTGTGTTACTGCGAAAAATTAGTTAACTCGTTATCTCGCATCTATGTAAACCACATGGAGTCGGTTTCTGGAGGAAGATGCCACTTGACACGTGACATCTGGAGCGGAGTGATGAATCACATGTTCTCCTGTACCAAGTGCATATAAGTGCGGGATGTATGACTGTGTTAATTTGCTTGGACATTCTAGTGTCGGTATGTAGCTGGGTTATTACATGTTTACATCATACACCCTTGTCCTGTCACTGCTGGGGAACCATGGGGAGTAACACATTGACACTGTCTACTCTAGTCAGGGAAGAGTAAAGATGTGACCACAGGTGTTGGCTTAGAGACGGGGCCACGAAGTAAGGCGATGTTGTGGGCTTGGGTCACACAGGGAGGGGATGTTGTGGGCTTGGGTCACACAGGGAGGGGATGTTGTGGGCTTGGGTCACACAGGGAGGGGATATTGTGGGCTTGGGTCACACAGGGAGGGGATGTTGTGGGCTTGGGTCACACAGGGAGGGGATGTTGTGGACTTGGGTCACACAGGGAGGGGATGTTGTGGGCTTGGGTCACACAGGGAGAGGATGTTGTGGGCTTGGGTCACACAGGGAGGCGATGTTGTGGACTTGGGTCACACAGTAAGGCGATGTTGTGGACTTGGGTCACACAGTAAGGCGATGTTGTGGGCTTGGGTCACACAGGGAGGGGATGTTGTGGGCTTGGGTCACACAGGCAAGGGGATGTTGTGGGCTTGGGTCACACAGGGAAGGGATGTTGTGGGCTTGGGTCACACAGGGAGGGGATGTTGTGGATTTGGGTCACACAGGGAGGGGATGTTGTGGGCTATGGCCACACAGTAAGGCGATGTTGTGGGCTTGGGTCACACAGGGAGGGGATGTTGTGGGCTATGGCCACACAGTAAGGCGATGTTGTGGGCTTGGGTCACACAGGGAGGGGATGTTGTGGACTTGGGTCACACAGGGAGGGGATGTTGTGGACTTGGGTTACACAGGGAGGGGATGTTGTGGGCTTGGGTCACACAGGGAGGGGATATTGTGGACTTGGGCCACACAGGGAGGGGATGTTGTGGACTTAGGTTACACAGGGAGGGGATGTTGTTGGCTTGGGTCACACAGTAAGGCGATGTTGTGGGCTTGGGTCACACAGGGAGGGGATGTTGTGGACTTGGGTCACACAGGGAGGGGATGTTGTGGACTTGGGTCACACAGGGAGGGGATATTGTGGACTTGGGTCACACAGGGAGGGGATGTTGTGGACTTGGGTCACACAGGGAGGGGATATTGTGGACTTGGGCCACACAGTAAGGCGGTGTTGTGGACTTGGGCCACAAAGGGAGGGGATGTTGTGGACTTGGGTCACACAGGGAGGGGATGTTGTGGGCTTGGGTCACACAGGGAGGGGATGTTGTGGACTTGGGTCACACAGGGAGGGGATGTTGTGGGCTTGGGTCACACAGGGAGAGGATGTTGTGGGCTTGGGTCACACAGGGAGGCGATGTTGTGGACTTGGGTCACACAGTAAGGCGATGTTGTGGACTTGGGTCACACAGTAAGGCGATGTTGTGGGCTTGGGTCACACAGGGAGGGGATGTTGTGGGCTTGGGTCACACAGGCAAGGGGATGTTGTGGGCTTGGGTCACACAGGGAAGGGATGTTGTGGGCTTGGGTCACACAGGGAGGGGATGTTGTGGATTTGGGTCACACAGGGAGGGGATGTTGTGGGCTATGGCCACACAGTAAGGCGATGTTGTGGGCTTGGGTCACACAGGGAGGGGATGTTGTGGGCTATGGCCACACAGTAAGGCGATGTTGTGGGCTTGGGTCACACAGGGAGGGGATGTTGTGGACTTGGGTCACACAGGGAGGGGATGTTGTGGACTTGGGTTACACAGGGAGGGGATGTTGTGGGCTTGGGTCACACAGGGAGGGGATATTGTGGACTTGGGTCACACAGGGAGGGGATGTTGTGGACTTAGGTTACACAGGGAGGGGATGTTGTTGGCTTGGGTCACACAGTAAGGCGATGTTGTGGGCTTGGGTCACACAGGGAGGGGATGTTGTGGACTTGGGTCACACAGGGAGGGGATGTTGTGGACTTGGGTCACACAGGGAGGGGATATTGTGGACTTGGGTCACACAGGGAGGGGATGTTGTGGACTTGGGTCACACAGGGAGGGGATATTGTGGACTTGGGCCACACAGTAAGGCGGTGTTGTGGACTTGGGCCACAAAGGGAGGGGATGTTGTGGACTTGGGTCACACAGGGAGGGGATGTTGTTGGCTATGGCCACACAGGGGGGGGGGGGGGGGGGGATGTTGTGGGCTTGGGTCACACAGGGAGGGGATGTTGTGGGCTATGGCCACACAGGGGGGGGGGGGGGGGGATGTTGTGGGCTTGGGTCACACAGGGGGGGATGTTGTGGGCTTGGGTCACACAGGGAGGGGATGTTGTGGACTTGGGTCACACAGGGAGGGGATGTTGTGGACTTGGGTCACACAGGGAGGGGATGTGTGGGCTTGGGTCACACAGGGAGGGGATGTTGTGGACTTGGGTCACACAGGGAGGGGATGTTGTGGGCTTGGGTCACACAGGGAGGGGATGTTGTTGATTTGGGTCACACAGGGAGGGAATGTTGTGGGCTTGGGTCACGTAGTAAGGCGATGTTGTGGGCTTGGGTCACACAGGGAGGGGATGTTGTGGACTTGGGTCACACAGGGAGGGAATGTTGTGGGCTTGGGTCACACAGGGAGGGGATGTTGTGGGCTTGGGTCACACAGGGAGGGGATGTTGTGGACTTGGGTCACACAGGGAGGGGATGTTGTGGACTTGGGTTACACAGGGAGGGGGTGATGTGGGCTTTGCAGGCAGGGAATGTTCGGTTTGTGTGTGAGTGTGTGTGTATACATACATACATACATACATACATACATATATATATATACCACATTGGTAAGGAACAACATAGACATGGGGTCACATAAGTATAATTAGTTCACATAGGCGGATCGCATGTATATGATCTCATAGGCGTGCAGTGACATACGCATGGGACCTCATATTGATTGTTTGGGACCACGTGTACAAAGGGTCACACATGCAATGCGTGCATGCGTTCAGGCAGTTGTTTCTATGTCAAATACCACACAAGCGTTGAATATGACGTTATTTACTGAGCAGCATTTTAAGCTGCTATTATGGCCGATGCCAGCGATGTTTTACATTAGTTTTATGTTTCCAACCATCAATATACATACAGGGCTGACTCAACACATAAATTTATTATTCACATTAGGAATACATCGTGTGTTTACTCTCATGTGCTTTAAAACTGATGTCAAGCTTTGAAACTGATAGAAGACGATTGTCACATAGGGCGCTAAATCCCCGTATCTGTGAGTCTACGTCTCTGCCATAACGTTATAGGAGAATGACTTCCTTCCACTGGGAAGTGTTAAAGAATTACATAATGTCTTTACGCGAAAAGACAGCTACTTGAAAAAAACTGAAAATGATCGCATTGATATCATCGGGTTTCAGACACACATCAATAACTATAGACGATCATATACTGAACCGCAAAAGAAACGTCACCACAAATAACATTGCATGAAAAGTTTTCATTTAAATATCTGGGTAATTTTTGTTAAACATAACCTTGTCCGGAAAAATGAAATTTGATGATTAAAAAAACAAAGCAGATGACAATAAAACCGATCGCCCAAACGCATCACGGCAACGGCCAAGGTAACCTGGTGCACGTGAGTTCCGTGCAAATTGAAATGCACATACGTTCCCCCATTTCTTACCCTATAAAAATCCACCCAGATCGGATAACATTCATTCGTTACTGAATTGCTACCATATGCCAAGATTGACAAGAAATCAGCGTCACCAAGCCCTTGGACGATTGCAAGCTGGACAAACCGCCCGGCAAGTAGCCAAATGCATTTCAAGTCCACGTAAGGACCATATACAGGCTCCAGCAACGGTACCAGACCGCCAACACTATAGATGACCGACCACGTAGTGGAAGACCAAGAGTCGGTGGAAGACCCGACGTCAGGATCGTCAGATTGTGCGACACGCATCTCCAAGATCACATTGTTACTGATGCGGAAACTGCTCGACAGACCATCAGCGACATATTAGTGCGGACACCGTGCGTCGAGGATTGACAAGCAGACACCTCCACTGTCACAGGCCACACGGAGGACCCATTCTGACACCACGTCATCGCCGGGACCGTCTTTAGTGGGCAGCACAGCACCAGCATTGGCGCCACCAGCAGTGGAGAAGAGTCCTCTTCTCAGACGAGAGCCGTTACTGTATCTCAACAGCAGATGGCAGAGAGGGAGTCTGGCGACGCCGTGGGGAACGTTATTCGGATGCTTGTGTTGTTCAGAGACACTCGTGGGGTGGTCCGAGCATCATGGTGTGGGGTAGAATTGGTTCTTCTAGAACATCGGCCCAGGGAGAGGCAATAGTGTCACAGCAGCTCGGTACATTGATCAAGTCTTGAGACCACACGCCATACCTCATTTGGCACGTCGCCGCAACCACGAGTTTCAGCATGATAATGCCCGTGCCCACACTGCGAGAGCAACAAGAGACTTCCTCCAGAAGAATGACATCAGAACCATTCAGTGGCCTGCCCCAAGTCCCGACTTCAATCCAATTGAGCACCTGTGGGACGAGATTCAAAGACGGCTGAATGACGTCCGACCAAGGCCGACAACTGCAGCTGAACTGCGTCAGTCGTTCCCCAGAGTGTTGGCTGAAGTGCATATGGCCTTCATCAACCGCCTCACCCATTCCGTGTGTCGACGTTGCGCGGCAGTCATCAATACACATGGCGGACACACGAGATACTGACTTGTGATGCCATTTTCTCAGAGACTCGTGTTGTGTTTCACTTTCAGAACATTTGACACTTTACTTTCAACCTTGATCAGTTTCATCTGTTTAATATGTCTCAAAGTATGTTTACAGTGTTTGGAAAAATAAGGTTTCTCATATATCTATCCATGGAGACGTTTCTTTTGCGGTTCAGTATATATAGTTTTTTGGCAATGACTTGTTTTGATCAAAAGGGACAGCTACGACGTCTGTTGTTTGGATAAATGTATTCTTTTACGTCTATTTGGTTGGAGGCAGGACCTAATAGTGAGGCGAGTGATAGATGGGAGTTTTTCGAAACTGTCAGCATTGTAAGTCCACACAAACTGATTATTTGTTCATTGTATGATTTAGAGGTGTGGTGTTGTGTGGTGTGGTGTGGGGTGTGGTGTGTTTGTTCTGTTCATAGTTATGGGGAAGCCAAGAGGTCAAAACATTTGCTCATCACGCCGAAGACCCGCGTGCGATACTGCTTGAAAATTGCTAAATGCGGCGTAAAACCTCACCTACCCACTCACTCACTCAGTCAAAACACATACATTGTTGCAAGAGGGTTTTTTTTATAAACAAATATTGAGGATCATAGTTTTGCTCAAAGAAATAATGTGGTTTTGCACAAAGAAATAATGTGGTTTTGCAGCTGTAGCGAAACTATCTAGTCTCCATACACAATCTCGGGCCCCCTTGTAAACCATATAGTCCTTCACTGCCGATCAAAGTCTGAACTGGATGTGATGACAAAGACACTAGAAACCATTTCTTCTCATTCTTTTTTTTAATCCAGCAGACGTTTTAATATCATTTCAGTAATTTAAATGCCACAGGCTTCGACAGGGGAAGAGTAAACAGATACATACAGACAATACGACTCCCGTGATGATCCCGAATCAAGTAAGGGGTGACAAAGTAACTCTCGAAGCTATCCGAAGGGCATTTTCACCCCTCACTTTAAACCTTCTAACCCTAACTACGCCTGTTTCCTATGATATAATTGTCTGGTGTTGTCAACTTTTAAAGATTTCTACGACGGCTAAGTATTTTTTATTTGAAAACACTTCCATTCCTTTAAGAGCGCAATCTGTGATGACGTCACAGTTTGAGACACTCACTTGTGGAGCGTGTGCAGCTTCTGTTGCCAACAACGATGCAGTCACCCCGTACGAATGTTTGGGCAAGGGTGGCCCGGCAGTGTCAACTAGGCGACGCTTCTCGCTATGCGGAATTATATCTCGTACCCGTGGGTTCGAATCCCAAATTCGTATTATATTCAAATTATAATCCTTGAAATTAGCTGTTGCGCGGGTTTCACAACGTGGTAAACGTAAACGGCGTTCTCTTTACGGGCTTCCCTCTCACATGAGGCTCACGACGTGCATGGTGATATAAGGGCATTTTGTTAAAAGCGGCGTCAAACCTAGACTAACGTTTAGACACTGATAAAATACAATTTTGATAGACACAAACAACAACATTTAAAAAATGGAGCCCTAGTGAGAAGGGAGATTCATCTGAAATTCTGGAAAATCGTACTTGCTTCATTTTGACCCGTGAAGATCCAGGATAGAATAGATCTTCAGCAAGGCCATGCTTGCCGTAAAAAGGCGACTATGCTTGTCGTAAGAGGCGACTAACATGATCTGGTGGTCAGACTCGCTGACTTGGTTGAAACATGTCATCGATCCCATGGATCGATGCTCATGATATCAATCACGGGATTGTCAGGTCTAAACTCGATTATTTACAGACCGCCGTCATATAGCTGGAATATTCCTGAGTGCGGCGTAAAACAACCAACCAACGAACTTGCTTCATTTAGGGCAATAGCATTACAGGAAGGGATGAACGGAAGGAACAAGACTATGGTTCGGGGGCTGTGAGACAGACAACCTCAACTCTTACTCACAGTAGGATGTAACTTCACACCTTTCTTCGCAAACAATTCCTCGGTTAAATCGCCTCTCACCATGGACATTAAATCGTATTAAGTGTCGTGTTCTCACAGACAGGGTAACAGACTTCTGATCTCAGGGGAGCCAAACCCAGCTGATATGTCCAACTTGCGTCAGTACTGTCGCGATGCAATACTGACAATTATCCTTTCAAAATCTATATCGAATTAGATTTCACGTTATATTCCCGATAGGATTGATGAACGTTATGTTTTGTCATAAAACTCACACAGGAAGTCAACACCATGATGCCAAATACGACCGTGCCTTATAGAGTTGGGGCTTGTCATTGGCCTTTGTTTAGAACCAGAAGCTGTCTTCTTCTGGAGTGACTTTGTTGCCGCCATAGGTTAACAGCATTAGCTCCGACCATCGTCACTATCGTGGACGATAATTTGTGATGGCCACGAGCATGGCGTCCGCGACAGGCCACCTGGCGGAGTGACACACATCTCAGCAGACCTAATCACACGGAAGTGGCTTTAAGCTTCTGGAATGGTCAGAAAAGGACTATTTAGCTACAATCCCTGTTTTTTCTGAGGGCACATAAGTGAATGGCTTAACGTTCGGAGGTGTTGCGATTCCGTCCAGTGTTTGAACTTTAGTCGATTACCGTTTCATGTCCGCGGGTGGGTTTGGGTGACATGAGTGGTGAAAGTGTTTAAAATTCCAACCAATAATCAATATCATCTTTTGGAAATTAATATACATTTTCTCACGTAATCAATCAAAATTGAATGTTTCAGCGAATACATTCTTTCAAGACAAGATAATTTCATCACAGCAACAGATTAAATCCTTAGCCAATTTATTCCAATGGAAATATCTGCACGTTCTCTGGTTGCTTTCGAGCCCTGTGCGTTCTCGGCTGTTCGTGATCTGTTTCATGCCAACGCACCATCTACAGTGTCGACTACTTAGCTTGACATGTCAAGAAAAAGGCTTTGATTGGCCACGGACGCATTTCCGCTGCTAATTCTACCCTTTCATGTGGCTCCTGTTATGTCACTCTGAAAGTCGAAAAATGAAGTGAAACCGACCAGAAAGCCGATGTATCCATCAATCAGAGATATTTTCACTTTTACAGTTAAAACACAACATCAGAATGAGGTTAACATTAAAATCCTCACTTCAAGGCGCATTTCATTTTTCATTTTGCCCGGTACCAAGCACTCTGTACTGACGCACATTGCGGTCTTTTCTCTGACATGGTTATGATATTACGGCTAAAGTAGATTACAACTAAATATTTCTGTGGTTAACAGGCTGCATTGATTATATCAATCACGCTTGCGTGTTACTGACAATTGGAGGAAACAAGGACCATTTTTTCATTAACAATTACAGTCATCGTAGATTATACAAAGAAACCGTTTTTTATACTCCCATTCACATAAATATGGTGACCACACGAAACAGATGTTTGATTAAACTGGAAGGATTGAGGAAGGAAATTAGAGTGAGTGAGTTATTTCACGGCGTGCCAGCTTAAGGTGGAAGGAGAGCACAAGTGATAAAGGCCTTGCAGGGGTTGACAAAGCTAGAAACAGAAACAGGGCGGACCGGGATTCGAACCCACAACTAATCTTAGCGCTGCGAAATCGAATTTTATGAAATCGAAAGCCGAGTCCCGTGATGTATTTTTTAATTATTTTTTTATTTATGTTGTTATTACCCTAACAAATATGTACACAGCCAACAGATATTTATTTACATTCATGTATGTCTCAGATTGTCACATACAATTTCAGTACATTATAAACATCATCATAATGTCACATTATGTTATGTACATACATGCATACATTTCATCATCCGTGATATTTTGTTAGTGGTAACGCTAAGAATGCTTTGTGTGATCAGATCAGATCAATATATTTATGACTTGTACAGCGGCATTCGAAGACATGATAAACTGGAGCTGACAGTCACCATAAGCTGGAAGTGACAGATTGAGCGTGAAAAGAGGATCGTTACTCACATACGGACTCATACGACACTGACTTACGATCGACTTATCGCTGAGATCGCTTTGTGGAACCGGGCCATGGAGAGCCATCATGCACAAAGTGTCCGTAGCCTTGCAATTATCGCAGCTCTCGTGCTTTAGTATACATTTACTATTGTAGCAGCACTTAATTCTGTGATAGAAAATAATGACACACAGTAGCCTATGTTTGGCGTAACAATCGAATACAAGGGATCGGGTGATCACCGCGTTTCACAGAGTACCCTGATGGTGTGAATTGCTGCCCATGCTCTCAGTCAATGGCTTGCCTGATCCAGACTCGACCGTCATGATAAACTTGTAATAATGCCGACTGCGGAGTTAAACATCATTCATTCACCACTTACTTTCCTTGTGCAACTGCACCCATAACATTCTGTAAAATAAATCTATCAGTTTGACCGTCTGTACGCAGTCACTTAAGGGTGGTAAGTTAGCCTGACGGTTAAAGCGGTTGCTCTTCACGCCGAAGACCTGGGTTCGATTCCCTACCTGGACACAATGTTTGAAGCCCATTTCTTGTGTCCTCCGCATGGATATTGCTAGAATATTGCTGAAAGCGGTGTAAAACCATGCTCACTCAAGTAGTCGCCTAAGGCATAATTAAATGCAAAATTATGAAAATGGAATGACTTCACGCGTTTCCGATTTCATGATTAATAATTTATCAATATATATTTGTCGAGTATCAAAAGAAATAAGTAGCAGTGAAATGTGACCGAATATATCTTAGTCACCAGTAGCATAAAACCTTTGGCTGTTTACAGAAACACGATATAAAAAATTCCCACTGAATATTATTGGATATTTTCGATTCATAAATTGAGTAAAATGTGGTGAAAGAAAAAATGACAAAATGAGATGTGAGCGCTCAGTAGATATTAATGCGAAGGAATTGATCGCGGTATGCACGGGCGCCGGGCAAAGCAACCCTCGCTTCAGCAACAGGCGAACGAGCTCAACACCGATAGTGAACCCCAAATATCAATCTCTCAAGTCACTGCCTACCCTGTCCATCTGTGGAGATACAGATCTATGTATATTTACACTGTGCCGTGGCCCTGTAGGCCAGCCATAAAGTTAGTCTCGTGCCGCCATTAAAACCCCGTCGTTTGCGCATGATCACCGGCCAGAGAACGCGATAGGCCCCCCTGACACTCTCTAATATTATTTCACGGTTCGCTTCGAGTTCGATTGAAGACCGACCATCATGTTTTTATCACCTCCAAGTGTACCGGCTGTTCAATATGGTGATCCTAGTGCGATGTTAACTGCAAGCCACAAATCCCTGCATTACCTTACAACTGCAGATTGACCAATATTCAAATAATTAGTTAAATATTATTTGTTTCTATAAAATATGGGTAAGAGTTTAAAAAATACATTGAATCGGGAATACATCCTCGGTTATCCAGGGTACTTTACTTGCATTATATTATGATAAATACCCTGGACCCATTCGCCATGAAATCTTCGTTTCGAAGGTGACTCACCATCAAAATCTCAAAATTTTTCTCGCCAATGAGTGCATTTTGATTGGACGGATATATTTCGCATCATGCCATTTGAATCGGGTTTGAAACGAGCTTGCATTTGTGTCCAGGCTATTCTGAAATGGAGATATGATACACGCGATAGTGAAAGATGTCGACAATATTGCAGACATTTAGCGAGAGTGAGTTAAAAGCTACATCAACAAAATTGAGACACTTTCCGCAAAATATTCATACCTAAATTGAAGTATGGAAATATTGAAACACATATGAAAAGTGGTCAATATTCAATAATTAATAATACAAAACTGCGATTGTTTTAATATTCTGCTATACAAGCAGTAATAGAACATTCCTCCCTTCAACATGATGGTAATGGCTACCTATAGTAGTGTCTATTTATTAATATAAATCTCGAAATGTGTTTATTTAAATTTAAGGTTTTTAGGTAGGATATATAATTCATTGGAACAGATGAAGATAATCAAATTAAAGAGAAAGATATGTTACTAAAGACAACTATTTAAGTATTAAAATAATAAGAATTAATATTCTTACCCTGAAAATCACAAATTGATGTTAAGAAATATATATTTAAAACCCCGTAAACGATACCTGTACTTTCTTTTCACGTTATTTGACAAGAAAATACAATGTTCTGTTTATCAATACGTATTTTCACTACCTTTAATTCTAAAAAGGCAGTATTTCATCACTAAATGTGTAAAACAATACTCATGGGATGTTAGCATACCACAAACACGACATTTTTTTAGATTTACAAGTTAAAAATCTAACGCGCTAACAGCAATCAGCTATATTTACAACATCCTTGTAGGGGCCGTGACCTGTTTACCTTGGAACGAACTGACATTCCGTGACAATGTCCTGTACACTTTCTGAGAAACGTGTTATTTGTTGATGCACACCCTCGTTAAGACTGTGACACCTCCCACAGGTGCAGGACGTATTTACAAAATACAACACACACACACTCTTGTCCCCGCGACAGAGCCCCACCCACACACCTTGGAGGACTGACCCCAGGAAAATTGCCCATCGAAAGCATAACACGAATTAGATCTTTGCGTTATCTGCCTATAACGAAATAATAATTCTTAGTATCACGAAATATAGCTGTATATCTGTGAAAATATTTCAGTACGGGGCAGTTTTCTATGGGGCAGTTTTCGGGGTGGGGGTGGGGGCAGTAGTCCAACACAAGCGACAGCCCCATCGCCCCAAGACCACCTCCCCCTCCCCGTCCCTGCCCCACTTTTCCCTCCTACGACTGTTATGATAGTCTCCCTCATGGTCGTCGACCTTCCTCACAGAGGGTCCTCGTTTCTCCTTCCTGCACAAATTACACAGTTCCCCATCCTCTTTGCGTATCTTTTGTCTCAACCTTTTGTTTGATTTTCACTCGCTCTTCAAATTTCAACGTGAAAATAGTCCCGTTATTTCAATGGATCGTTAATCAAATTTTTTTATGGCAAGTGCATTGCCGAGTTTGTTGTTTGTAATGTTGGTTAAAAACTTCCTGTCTCGTTGGCCTAAACTTATCTTCACGTTCACGAAAATTCAAAAAATATTTCAACAGAAATTTTAATCCTTTCTACAGCGCTAATAGCGTAATCCGAGTAAATGTGCCCAAATTCGTTGTGAAGAAAATGAATGCATGCATTTGCATAAAATACATGTATTTATTATATATGTCTACACAAAAAGATCCAACATTATCCCCGATGTTTGAAATGAATCACATGTTATACAAATACATCTCCTAAAACGCCTGAAGCTCGCATACACACATGCTTAGAAAGTTTTTAAGCAAAAGTTAGTGTGCGTTTTTTATGAAGCTTGTATGTCATGAGCTTATACTAAGGAATTCAAGAATTAAGGAATTAAATAGAATATTAAAAGCATCAAATTCGTGAGTCCCTTGAAGCCCTATTGTCTCTATATTATATCAGCTGCATTTCTTACCATTGCAACAATGGCATCATCTCACTAAGCCACACAAGCTGTTAAAATATATTGTGTAGCTCAGCTAAATCAATAACAATCTTATTTTCTTTGCTATGCTTTAACAAACATAATCCAATATACACTAAATAATGTGGGTATATATCCCTGGTGTATTGAAAACAGGTTCAACTTGACAAAATTAACAGCTGATCTGTAGCATACCTGCGCCATTCCAAGTGCCATTTGATGACGCGCAACGAGCTTAGCCCAACATGATACTCAGGCCGCAGGAAAATTGAATCCTCCAATTCATTAACTGGAATCTGAGAGACGTATTTTTGATAAATTACCGCACACATGGATGAATATATTCTTAACGAGGCATTACGGTACTTCATAGACGCGACCGTACCTCACGGTCACTGAGGATCAACGCCGAACCGATTCTGGTCTTACTTCGTCATCACTTACGTCGGATTAGAAGACGTTTTGGGTTTATTATGACGATCCCACGGGATGCGGTGAAGACTCTGTCTGTTAATTTTAAGGGTAACGCTTCGGTGCCGCCTTATTGATTGGTGTAATAACGGGATTGAGGGACATTTTAAGCGTTATAACAAAGTTGCGTTTGGCATTTAGGGTTAACTTGGCGTGAAGAATCTGATGGAATAAAGTCAACGAATCGAAACTGGTGCCGGTGTTGCCTTCGGTTCCGTTGGGTTATTGCAGAGCGAAGACTTAAACAGAAACTATAGCAAGCCGGACAAAAAAATCTTTTTGTGAATTTCAAACTGTGATTGTTACGAATTTCACCGAAACAACTCTAGATGAGATTTTTGCATACTGTCGCGTGTCAATGAACAGATGCGGGGAACATTCTCGTGAAAGCTGTTTTTAATCTCTCTACGCTTCTTTTTCGAAACGCTAGTTAAAAAGTACGTCTTTCGTCACCATGTAAAAAAATATACCAGTGCAAATTAACAACCTTCTAGCCTTCGCTAAGAATATCAAGTGAGGCTTGGTTTCCCCGTGACAACAGATCCCATGGGGATTCAGGGAAGGACAGGTCCCTTGGAGCCTATTGTTATCGATGGAGGGATCTGGTGGCCATGTTGGTGACTTACGGCGTAACCATTGCTGAGAATATCAATCACTTGTTTGTCTGGTGTAGACCCAGTTATTTACAGACCGTTGACATAGAGCTGGAATAGTTACAAACAAACAAGCAAAGCTATACGCATAGTCTACACATGAAGAAGTCCCGCAGTAATATAGTGATGCCATTGTTCATGCTTATGTTTACGGAATATTTTGCCATGGCGTTCCAATCCTCAGCTTTGTTACATTGGGTTTATATTGAGTGAGTAAGTGGGTGAGTGAGTGAGTTAGGTTTAACGCTGCATGGAATGGTGTTATCTCGTGCCGGCCCAAGGCAATACGTGTCGTTGACGTTTTGACCACGAAGGCGAAGTCCACGACAATTGAGTTGACATATCAAGGCTCATAATCGGGCCGATTCTGGGATTAGAACCCATTGTCAAAGGAACTTTGTACGGCCAAAGGATGCACTCTGCACGCGCAATCAATTGTGGCGCTTGGGAGTACTGAGCCCTCCAATTGAACTTTTAAAACGCATTCTGAAACCAATCATAGAGTTAATGGAACTGATTTCTGTAGAATCCTTGACATTATATGAAAGTGATGCAGAACTGCGCAGTTTCATCCCTAAAAGGCGATGGTGATGGAACCTGGAGGCTAAACTGGGGGTTGGCTTGTCACGCCGGGAACATGGTTTCCACCCCCCAATATGGATGCAATGTGTAAAGCCAACCCTTGATATCTGCGCCGTGATGAGACTTAAATAATTCAGGCTCACTCACTCACTCACTCACTCACTCACAAACTCACTCACTCACAAACTCATGCGGCATGGAATATCAGTGGCTAGCACTATAAAACCGGCATTAGTCCGGACTAGTACAAGCAGTCAAACAGACATACACACCTATACACGTGCATGCACATCGCTATATGAACGCAGTAATCTTGAACGCGAAGTTAGACCCAATTTTACCCCACCTCACACCTTTACATCCCATACGCCAGTGACTAACTGCTTAGAATTGTGTTTCCAAATTGAATATTTTCTGTGAATTTATGCACCAAGTACCTTTGATTTGTTTCGAAGATTACAAACCAACATTCAACAAAAAAAGTGAATACAAAAACATTTATGGATATCACGATAATACTATTACCTTACTGACAACTAATTATTTCATATTCCCTGTGTTTATACACAAATAAACCACTCATCCAGAGGATGGAACTGGTGGTTCTCACACTGATTATTTACAGCAGAAGCGCGGGAACGCGCACGTGGCTCGGGAATCAGCGCCCTCTATACTCTGGCGTTACGAGGTTGTTCATCTGCCTCCAGCTTGTAATCGCATGCTTCATGGTTGGAAATTGCCTTTCCCAGCGCCGCTGTCGTCCCAATGACGGTGGTTAGAAAATAAAAAGGCCATTTTTTGGCCAAACACCGAACGCAAATGCATTCCCATTTCATTGGGTAATAAATTTGATTCTTATCTACGAGAACCCCGGATTCCTCATCGACGAGGTCATTCCAATAATACCCCCGCTTTACCAGTGCTTCTCTGTTATATATGGGCAAGAGGAAAGGGTCGCAGATTTCCTTCATCTGAAATCTATTTGATGTATTTTTGATTGTTTCTGAGACTTGGGCTCGGATCTGATTTTTGCAAATATTATATATTGAAAGAGAAACCCTTTTTGACACAACATGTAATATTTCACATAATTGAGTATTCCGAGTCAAAGAAAATACATTATTTACAACGTTAAACTTAACGTTATTTACTTAAACGTGTTTCATAATTCTTTATTCAGTTTAAAGATTATACGAAATGCGCACGGAAAGTTTCTGCTTGAAAATGCACCAAAAAACGTGGTTCCTGAAAGCAGTTACCATAATATTAAATGAACTGTTAGAAAATGGCATGACGAGTGCTCTAAATCATTCTATTTTTTATACCAAAATTCCAAAAGACAACTCTCTTTAAAATGTTAACACACACGCTGTGTAAGAGGGGCCGTGCTGTTGCCAACTGCCGATGATGTCGGAGATTGTACAGAGGCGTCGTTATTATAAAGCGTTCGCTGAAGGTCAGGTCGACAGTAATTTAAGAATGAATAAGTTTTAAAATGAAGTGACCATAGTAGAAATATATGAACTGAACGTGGACCGTGTTCCTACTTGCCTGTGTTTTCATGTAGCTTCCAGTTAAGCAGTTGCACATACAGCTAGTGCTGACCATATCGCGACCGTATGGTGCCATCACTGTATGGTCGTGATTCAGAAACACATAATCATGGTATGGTCAGAATGGCCAAACTCTGCTTTTAGATTATGGAAATAGTTCTGTCGTTAAAACATACTGTCTAAACCACCAGACAAAAGAAAGTGTACACCCATGTTTTATGGTGGCTGAATACGAAACAAACAAGAAATGATGTCTGTGTCTTCATCTTCGTGTGTTCAGTGTGCGCTGAACGACGTCTGTGTCTTCATCTTCGTGTGTTCAGTGTGCGCTGAATGATGTCTGTGTCTTCATCTTTGTGTGTTCAGTGCACGCTGAACGACGTCTGTGTCTTCATCTTCGTGTGTTCAGTGTGCGCTGAATGACGTCTGTGTCTTCATCGTCGTGTGTTCAGTGTGCGCTGAATGACGTCTGTGTCTTCATCTTTGTGTGTTCAGTGTGCGCTGAATGACGTCTGTGTCTTCATCTTCGTGTGTTCAGTGTGCGCTGAATGACGTCTGTGTCTTCATCTTCGTGTGTTTTGTGTGCGCTGAACGACGTCTGTGTCTTCATCTTCGTGTGTTCAGTGTGCGCTGAATGACGTCTGTGTCTTCATCTTTGTGTGTTCAGTGTGCGCTGAATGACGTCTGTGTCTTCATCTTTGTGTGTTCAGTGCACGCTGAACGACGTCTGTGTCTTCATCTTCAAGTGTTCAGAGTGCGCTGAATGACGTCTGTGCCTTCATCTTCGTGTGTTCAGTGTGCTTCAAAAGACGTCTGTGTCTTCATCTTCGTGTGTTTTGTGTGCGCTGAACGACGTCTGTGTCTTCATCTTCATGTGTTCAGTGTGCGCTGAATGACGTCTGTGTCTTCATCTTCG
This sequence comes from Haliotis cracherodii, assembly GCF_022045235.1. Taxonomy (NCBI): domain Eukaryota; kingdom Metazoa; phylum Mollusca; class Gastropoda; order Lepetellida; family Haliotidae; genus Haliotis; species Haliotis cracherodii. Next base: position 56,886,888 of record NW_027266264.1, read on the forward strand.
TGTGTTTTGTGTGCGCTGAAAGACGTCTGTGTCTTCATCTTCGTGTGTTCAGTGTGCGCTGAATGACGTCTGTGTTTTCATCTTTGTGTGTTCAGTGTGCGCTGAATGACGTCTGTGTCTTCATCTTTGTGTGTTCAGTGCACGCTGAACGACGTCTGTGTCTTCATCTTCGTGTGTTCAGTGTGCGCTGAACGACGTCTGTGCCTTCATCTTTGTGTGTTCAGTGTGCGTCAAAAGACGTCTGTGTCTTCATCTTCGTGTGTTCAGTGCACGCTGAAAGACGTCTATGTCTTCATCTTCGTGTGTTCAATGTGCGCTGAATGGCGTCTGTGTCTTCATCTTCGTGTGTTCAGTGTGCGCTGAACGACGTCTGTGTCTTCATCTTCGTGTGTTCAGTGTGCGTCAAAAGACGTCTGTGTCTTCATCTTCGTGTGTTTTGTGTGCGCTGAACGACGTCTGTGTCTTCATCTTCGTGTTTTCAGTGTGCGTCAAAAGACGTCTGTGTCTTCATCTTCGTGTGTTCAGTGCACGCTGAAAGACGTCTGTGTCTTCATCTTCGTGTGTTCAGTGTGCGCTGAATGACGTCTGTGTCTTCATCTTCGTGTGTTCAGTGTGCGTCAAAAGACGTCTTTGTCTTCATCTTCGTGTGTTCAGTGTGCGCTGAACGACGTCTGTGTCTTCATCTTTGTGTGTTCAGTGTGCGCTGAACGACGTCTGTGTCTTCATCTTCGTGTGTTCAGTGTGCGCTGAAAGGCGTCTGTGTCTTCATCTTCGTGTGTTCAGTGTGCGCTGAACGACGTCTGTGTCTTCATCTTCGTGTGTTCAGTGTGCGCTGAATGACGTCTGTGTCTTCATCTTCGTGTGTTCAGTGTGCGCTGAAAGGCGTCTGTGTCTTCATCTTCGTGTGTTCAGTGCACGCTGAACGACGTCTGTGTCTTCATCTTCGTGTGTTCAGTGTGCGCTGAAAGGCGTCTGTGTCTTCATCTTCGTGTGTTCAGTGTGCGCTGAACGACGTCTGTGTCTTCATCTTCGTGTGTTCAGTGTGCGCTGAATGGCGTCTGTGTCTTCATCTTCGTGTGTTCAGTGTGCGCTGAATGACGTCTGTGTCTTCATCTTCGTGTGTTCAGTGCACGCTGAATGACGTCTGTGTTTTCATCTTCGTGTGTTCAGTGTGCGTCAAAAGACGTCTGTGTCTTCAGCCAGAAGTATCATCTAATGCATCCTTAACGTTTAGTTTCTGCAATTCGTCATGATCGGTACAATATTAATAATATCTTCATGCGAATGTTCAGTTGAATGTCGAAATTACTTGTATGAATGTTCAGTCTCATGTGCGTCTAACTTTAAGTTCAATTTTCCCTTATCCATCTGTAGTCCACACTCTTCTGCCAACGGTGCTGGCGGTTCTGAGACCCCACTGGTGTAGAAGGCTTCCTCCTGGAGGCGTAAAACGTCACCCACAGCAAAAATGACGTCATCAGTATTAGTTCCGACTTCTGGCTGATAGTAGTGAGGCTATGGGACCATCCGTGGTTACAAATCGGTCAACAAAATCAGCTCCGTTCTGCTTCAAACAGTTCTCACGAATGATGAACCTAGAGCTTTTCTGATCAGGAGCAAGAAGCCTTGGAACCCAGCATCCTGAAACCTTTGTCATGCCCAGTTACTTCCTCAGAATGTTCTCAACTCCCATGAGAGATGCCGAGTGTATTGGCTATGTGCCGCGTGGTGAGTCCTCATCAACATTTTGCTCAGTGGTGGCAGTTGCAGGTCTTTCTGATCTTGGGTCTTCGAGGCTCACTCATCCCCTCTTGAACTCCATAGCCCTACTCCTAACGGTGACAAAGGAAGGAACATCATTCGCTCAAGTTCAAAACGAGTTCTTTCATTTGGAGATACTTGATGACAGCGCGGATTCCAATTTTGTTCATTTCATCAACAGAGAATACCAAGTCCCTTTGATGCCTACAGAAAGTATGTTGCCTCGTCTTGTATATGTATTCGGTTTAAACGCAGTCTGTGGGCATGGGTAGTGTTGCAAATAATACTTAAGGGCGTACTTTACATTCATAGTTAGGCTCAGAACTTTTCTTTGTTTATATATGTGATCAGGACTGATTGTAACAGTGACACGAAGCCACGCTCAGCCCCCTCCCCGCTCCCGTGATATTGCCGAAATATTGCTGAGAGCTGCGTAAAACCATATTCACTCACTCTATTATCTGACAATATCAGCCAATGAATCAATAGTTCTGTATATTATCATCACATGCAGTGTCCTGGACACCAACTGATGAGGAGCAGTTGAACTATGAGAATTGGAACCAGGGTCTTCAGCGTTATGAGCGAAAGTGTTTCCCACAAGACTACCCCACATACTTTCAACCATCACATAATAGACATGTGTTTGTATTGCTGCTCCGTTTCCTTCTGTGAACCTCTCTAACTAACATTGATTTAAACAGATGGCATCATCTAACTGACGAAATATCAAACAACAAAGTACAGAGGCAAGGCCGACACAGCGCTGAGAGCTTCTTTCAACAAGAGGGACCGTGCAGTATTGACACCCTATTGTAGGACACTTCTACAGCACGCTGATATACAATACGATATCAACAGAGATCTTCAACACGTGTCATTATGGGTTTTTAAAATTTTTAATACACTTGATGATTTTCATTATATGGATAAATAATGAATATCATAGGTTAAAAAAAGGTGGTGCTGTATTTAGTTTTTGGCATGTCCAAACTTGTAGAACATAAGACAGAAATAACGTACATTCAGACATCTAAACAGAAGTCATGTGTCTGTTTTGGTTTGAACAGCCACGTCTAGACAGCAACGCCTACAGACGTCATCGTTACCCCGAACATGCTTTATAAAAGTTTATTTTCACTTGGTCTTGTCCATTATTATTTTCATTTTTTCCCGAAGCCTAGGAAGAAACATGCATATTTGCAATTCAGTGTGCTGCTATTACTATCTCTTTAATTCCTTTTCTTAAAATTCATCAGAATCTCTTTTTATATTTTCTCTCCAGCATATGCCTATTGAGTAAAATCTATCTCCGATTTACATGAAATTGGATTTTAGGCTTAGACACGTGCCGAATCGAGAAAACAATTTAATTCAAATAATTTTTTTAGTTGCAATTTTATTACCTGAAACAGCTTGTTCAGTAAGCAGGCCACTTTGAGAAATATAATTACCCCACAGACAACATCAATGGAAATTTGTGACTAAAAACGGCATAGCGGTGGTCGAAAAACACTAATTCAATGGATGTTTGTCGAGAACTATATTCCCTTTAAGAAACTCCACGGCGCTGTCCGAAAACCTCCTGTACCCTGTTGTCGATCAATAAGGAAAGGAACAGCAACATTCAACAGGAAGGCGTTTTCGACGTATCAGTTTCAAAATGTATCAATACCAATTCCGTTTTTCTGACAATATCAGTTCCACTTCGCTTCTTCAAAGACAGATTCCTACTTTTTAAGATAACCGCCTTCGGACCAATCAGAGACGTTTTTTGCTTCTTCGATTCCGCTTCACCCTTTTCTCAACACTTGGAGATTTGAAGAGCAGGTTGGATGTAAATATGAGCAATTTGAGAAACGAACCAGAGACATATTTCTGCATTGATTGAGATATGGAATTTTGAAAGTTGTAAGCAACCTTGTTGTTTCTTCACCAAAAATCCACTTCCATAAATCCCCCATTTGTACAGATGCAAACATCAGAAGTATATCTTACAATCAATCCAAGATATCACTGTACATTATAAAAGGGCGATACTATCGCTAAAGATTAAAGGTCCCTCAGTATTCCAGGAAAGATCACATTACATCCACACGCTGGCTCTTGCTGCTATTGCCCATCTTGGAAATGTCTGTATATGTGGGTTAACGACAAGATTAATATTGTTTTCGACTGAGGGATCGCTTACGCCTTCATGAAAAAAATACACATATATCATTGCGGGGATGAATCGTGATTGACTAATATAGAATCGAACTAGTTATCCTGTTTGATGAGCTTACATCTAACATGCCAACGCTTCTAATGGTTTTAATTTGTCGCGTTTGGCACCCAAATCTGTCTCCAAGGCGATAGAGAATAATTGAAAAATGAATCCAGCTCAAGCTTAGAATGATTTGGTATCAAGATTGCAGCGCTTGACTATATTACATTGATTTCTTATATTTTTTGTTGTTGTTTTAAACATTTTATTTCACCTTTCCCCTGTTACATGAGGAGGAGGGCCATCCAGGGCAATGGTCACCCCCACATTCTGAAGACAATGTATGTATACATTTGGGAAAAATTAAATACAAGTATTGGAAATGGTGCCAAGGTGATTTTTAAGAAATATAACAAAACATACAAACAGTCAAGCATTCAAAATATTATTCAAACACTGATCCTGGCAAATATGAAACAAATATGAGAAAGAGATACATATGTTATTGCTGTTCTGCTTCTTCAAACAATATGTGTTAAATAATCCATGATTTATATTCTTATATTTTGTAGATATATATTTTAAAGCAACATAACTTTATTTCTTGGAGTAAATGCGTGTCTAGTGGCATCCATGTTAAGACAATATTTAAGGCGAATATTTCTTCATCTGTATCTTCATCTTCATGTCCTCTTATGCAAATGAAGAAAACCCGTGTATGAAGATTCCAGAAACACTGGATATTACACCTTTCATAATGGTAAATTGATTTATTTTGGGCAATCAATTAAGTAATTAAGTTGCAATCTGAACAAGTAGATTTCCCGCCGTGGTCAGTAAACGCTTAATAGCCCGTTAGATCCAAATATAATCCCGGAGAAAGTCAGTAGAGTGTTAAGGGTTTCCCAGATTCTAATATAATACGGAGGAGAATGCCCACTCGGTTGGCAGACTTGGTAATACACTCATCCATTTCCATTAAACTGGAATCTGTCCCTCTTCGCCAGATGTGATATTCTTGTATAGAGATTCTGCGCCACAATATTGAAATAGAGATCTAGCGAAATCAGAAGTGTTTAATCAAAGGTTTTGGACATAATCCCACCGGACTAGCGAGGCAATCAGCGCGAGCGGCTCAGGAAGTGTTGGGGAAGACAATCCCGTGACTTGTTGGCAGGAAAATAGTATCACATCCCCGTTTCAAGACAGCTTTTGGTTGACGAGTGGGATTTAATACATCTTTGAGATGCATTGGTTTCGGGACATGCGACTAATTAACGCTGAACGTGAGACATACATATGAGCAATCTCAACTGCTTGTAAATTTTTAATTTTGCTGTCGAGACTTGTATTTGTGCATTTGTCAACAACTATCAGCGAATACACGAGTGGCGGGATTTTAAATAACACGGGCACGAACTAATGACCATTATGGCACCAGGTGTTCGTGGACTAGTCAATCGGTCACGTGTTAAGGCATTGGACACTTGGGTACTTGGTGAATCACACCCGGAGGGGAAAGTTTGTCTGTCATTGTCTGACGGGTAAACACAGGGAAATGAGATGTAACCTGTATACATCGTGGTCGTTGAAGAGATCATTTCGCTGACGCTTCTGCCTCAATATTAGGCCAGACGAATTTATTTTTTGTTTTATGAATATTATCCCTAAAAAAACAGTCTGTAGGGAAAACAATTAAATAACTTTTAAAGGTATGATAAATAAATGTTAATGTATTACTGCATTGTAATTTTTTAATTTTTTTTTTTTTTGGGGGGGGAGGGGAGGGGTGAATGCTATCTTTTCGCTTCAGGTAAAGGGGTTGCAGGAGAAGGGGCACAAGTGGCCCAGTCGTCAAAGGCGCAGCAATTCTCTGTGCAGAGTTGCGCGCAATGTTACTGTAAATGTTATGGTAAAAGGGACACAATTATTTCCTGTTACAGTTTCCTATATTAACAAATCGCTAACTAGTGACTTTAAAGCAAGTAATTAAATTCATCTTAACATTCAATATATTATTGAACTTCCCGTCACTATGTTCCATTGTCTTCTTGCCTTCTGGTTGGCCCGCGATTAGGCTGTCCGATGTGGCAATAATATGTACAACGACTGCGCGATGTGACAGTACAATGGCTGTGTGATATGACAGTAATATGTACAATGACAGCGTGATGTGACAGCAATATGAACAATGGCTGTGTGATATGACAGTATTATGTACAATGACAGTGAGATATGACAGTAATATGTACAATGGTTGTGTTATGTGACAGTAATATGTACAATGACAATGTGATATGACAGTAATATGTACAATGGTTGTGTGATATGACAGTAATGTACACAAAGACAGTGTGCTATGACAGTAATATGTACAACGACTTTGTGATATGACAGTAATATGTGCAATGGCTGTGTGATATAACAGTAATATGTGCAATGGCTGTGTGATATGACAGTAATATGTACAATGACAGTGTGATATGACAGTAATATGTACAATGGCAGTGTGATATAACAGTAATATGTACAATGGTTGTGTGATATGACAGTAATATGTACAATGGCTGTGTGATATGACAGTAATATGTACAATGGCAGTGTGATATGACGGTAATATGTACAATGACAGTGTGATATGACAGTAATATGTACAATGGCAGTGTGATATGACAGTAATATGTGCAATGGCAGTGTGATATGACAGTAATATGTTCAATGACAGTGATAGGTACAAAATGTACCCGGACTGCTGGCTGTTCTTATAAGTAATATTCAGTGTTGCAAACACTTCTTTTTCTTCTCCTTTTTGAGACAAACAGAGAAGCACTGACTGAAAAACAAACAAACAATAATCTCAGACAAATTTTCTAAATAATAACACAAAGCCTGCACACGAACCTATACTGAACTGCAAAAGAAACGTCATCCCAAGTTACATTGCATGAAAACTTGTCATTCAAATATCTGGATAATTTTTGTCAAAGTTTCTAAAATTTAAAATTACCTTGTCCGGAAAAATGAAATTTGATGATAAAAAAACAGCACAGCACCAGCATTGGCGCCACCAGCAGTTGAGAAGAGTCCTCTGTGGGCTGAAGGGCCTGTGGCCTTCATCAACCGCCTCATCCATTCCGTGTATCGACGTTGCACGACAGTCATCAAAGCACATGGCGGACACACGATATACTGACTTGTGATGCCATTTTCTCAGAGACTCGTGTTGTGTTTCACTTTCAGAACATTTGACACTTTAATTTCAACCTTGATGATCAGTTTTGCCAAGTTTCATCTGTTTGATATGTCTCAAAGTATGTTTACAGTGTTTGGAAAAATAAGGTTTCGCATATATCTATCCATGGTGATGTTTCTTTTGCGGTTCAGTATATTTTCACTGCCCTCGTCTTACAACATTTATCCTGCTTGTTGCAAGACAAGCTGTAACTATTTAAACAGCGCAGATCTCAAGTTGATATTCAAACAGAGAACAGTTTGCTTGTGATTAATCATATAATTGTGATCGGGAAAAGAGCCAGGTTATTGATAGTAGACAATACCAATAAAGCTAAACTGTTTCCAGCTCTTCCCACGTGTTCAGTTTGATGGAGTCGGTTGGCATCATTATGATATCCAGATATTCATCTGGAAGCAGAACACACACGCACACAATTGTATTAACACAACATAGGATTCCTCATCACTAGATGCCGGAGATGAATTATTAGTCAGAACACAGGGGACTTGCCAATACACGAGTTACAGTAATATATTCACCACGTCGTGGTGCCATCGCCACCTTCCCTCATCAAATATCTATGATATCACCCTTCTGTTGCAGGCGGTGCCAGGTTTGGTAAGCACTCACTGGGTTGGCACCAAGTCGATAGACTCATTGGGTAGGTTCACTGCTGGTCAGGTTAAAGCCCACAATATGATCGGCCATGCTCATCTCAGATATAATGGCTTTATACTAATGTCATCAGTAAACCGATAGCTAATATAAAACAATTGTACAGCGAGATATATGTAGTGAAGTAGAAAAAGTTATTAATCAAGGCTTTTTCGGATATTATCACTTTAAATGGTGCCATTTCTTTCACACAAACGCCGTAACCAGCTCCGCAATGAGTACATAACACACGTAAAACCTATGATTGTTGGTTCGAATCCCGGTTCGCCCCAATTATGTTTCTAGGTTTGTCAGCACCATACCCGTGCTCGTGGGTTTCACCGAAGTGGTAAACGTCTGAGACCTGCATCACTTCGGGCTTTCCTCCCACATTAAGCTGACACGCTGCGATATAACTGGAATACTGTTAAAAGCGGCGTTCAACCCAACTCACTCACTCACTCTTCACCACTCAACAGTCCACGGTACGCACTTGTACAGACGTGCTCTTCACACTATCATTACACGGTTATATCGTGGGCTAACTAATAGTTGGTGCACCACACACCAAAGTATGACTTGTTGTTTGTGAAAGGAAGGGGGAGACAACTGAACAGCGATCTACGTGAAGCGAAAGTAAAACTAGTTATAATCCAGACTAAGTATCGGACTTTGATCTTATTATTTTCTATCACAAATCCCCGACGTCTTTAGGTACATTTTACCCACTATTAGTCATAAAATAATAGTCATATATATTGAGCTTCTCTCCATAAAACAATCATGGTGCCGTGACCATCGCAGGTACTTGTAAATATTGCTCAGTTCATATTACAATGTATATATCATTTAAAGGCGGGGTGAATTAGCACATATACTAGTAGCTACGTGCATGTATATGTATATGTGTATCTATGTGTATGTGTGTGTGTGACAGAGAGAGAGAGAGAGAGAGAGAGAGAGAGCGAGAGAGAGAGAGAGAGTGTGTGTGTGAATGTGTGTGTGTGTGTGTGTGTGTGTGTGTGTGTGTGTGTGTGTGTGTGTGTGTGTGTGACGTTAACATATATAGAGCGCAATCTTTAAGACCGTCGAGATTATATAGAGTTTAACGATAAAGCTACATCGTGTTCAACGGTATATCGGATCGTACCAGTTCAATGTTTAAACGCTTTATGAACGAGACCTTGACCTCCCTCAACAAACAGGGAGATAACTGACATGAACACAAAGGAACAGAAGTGTCATAAGGGAAGTAACTCAAGTAACTCACGAAGATGTAATAAAACAGGCGTTTGACAGTAAAGAAGTGTGGCTAATTACTAAAAGACTGTTGCCAATGCTTCAAGGCAAGCCGTGGTGGGATGGGTCACAGCAAGACTGATATCGCGGCTGTAACTGTTTTGCTTTCCTCATGTTCCCGGATCAAGATTGATCTGGTGGCGTTAGCGGCACTGCACCGAGGTAGAGGCGAAGTGTTTTAGTCGTATATCACCATGTTTGTTCACATAATTGGCTTCGCTAGGAGCTCTGGTCAACGTTAAACTGGGGATAAACGAAGTCTCCCTGCCAGAGCTAATGTAATACCTGGCTTTTTTAACATAGTAGGTGTAGAGACATCGATCAAGCACTTTGATTTGATGCAAAAACCAACAAATGAGCTTCCATGCCTGATTTGAATTTCTAAAGGCCATGGCGTTGTAGACAGGAGGTAGTGGGGTTTCCAGTGGAATTAAGGGTTTGTCAATCGTATCATAATTTGTCATTTTAAAAATCTTTACTTCAGTTGTTGATTATTAATTTTGATCGAGTGTATATGTCCCAATACTTGTTATTGTTGCAAATTAAAAGGGGCACGAGGCTCCGGTCATTGGGCAGTCCTGGTACAAGTCATTCAAATCACATTTTGTCTGCTGACTTAAATTGTATTATATGTAGACTTTATCAACTCAGTATTACTGTGATTACATAGGGGCAATGTTTGTGTCTCACAGGGAACTAATTGCAACGTCTGGGCCTACAATGGAAGTGGCAGCCAGACCGTGGAACAAAATCACACTTTGGGACTGAACATTCGGTACAACTCGATGAAGCGATTCTGCTAGACGACCATCTCATGAAATATTGTCCGTAAGTTATTGAATCCTGGGTACAACTCCACATGTCTACACAAACTAATTCATTTTACAATTTTCCAGTCCTTTTTTATTGACCTTAATGTATCTATGATATCGGAAACCATTTTCACAAACCCTGGTATCAAATGTTATGTGAAAAACTGTTTTGCCAATTATTTCCTCTTCAAGTTTCTATTGTGGGATCCGTTGTCTTTCACTTTCTATCTAGCAAGATTGCAAGATACTTCTTAAGACGACATGTTGCGTTAGGGACAAATAATCAGGCTGTGTGTGAATTTGCGAGGGTTGATCGAGCCTGAGTCTCACATCGGAATTGCGTAATAGTGAAATCTTATGTTGTGGACATTGCATGATGTCATAGAGATACCTCCAAAACTTGAGTCAATGGAGCAAATTGTGTCACTATGACAGTCAGTAAAATAAGCTGGTGATCAAGTACAGTAAACTACGGTTATAACGAACTCAAAGGGACCACTTATTTTAGTTCGTTATAACCGTAGTTCGTTATAAGCATATATACAGCATATATACAACAAAATGGCAGTGACTTTAGAATACGTTCGTTATATCAGTCAGTTCGTTATAAGCGTGTTCGTTATAACCGTAGTTTACAGTACTTGCAGTGATTAACACCAAACACCGTCCATGAAGACCTGAGAACAGCAATAGGGAAGGCTGCCCCTTCCTACGTCCCATTAGTGAGAGAGTATAGATTAACGCTGCTTTAAACAGTTTTCCATTTGTACCACTCCGTGTCAGCTGAATGTGGGAGGAAAGCCGCGAGTGACGTAGGTCTTAGACGTTTGCCAGTTTGGTGAAGCCCACAAGCACGGATATAGTGCTGACGAATCAAGAAACATAATCGGGACACACCTGGTTTCGATCCCACAATCACAGGTTCCTGCTGTGCCCAAGGGACGCAACTGTGCACAGTGAATTGCGGCGCCTTACACGACTAGGCCACCCGTGCCTTATGCCGCCTTAAATATTTGGGAAGCAGAGTTTGGGTATGGCAGGGAGAGCCTTCAAGACGATCTCCGTCCAGAAAGGCCCGTGAGTGACTGAGCGTGATATTGCTAATTCAGTGGGCATTTCCAGTTATGACAAGAACTTTGGCAAAAAAGTTCAATGGGCTCCAAAGCTACTGACGTCTGATCAGGCACCAGGCACAACATATCTCGTGATAATTTATCTCTGTTCGAAGCTGATCCAAAAAGGTTCATGCAATGATTTGTGACAATGGATGATACCTTCACAACTTCCAGCCAACTCCAAACAACGGTCAAAACAGGAGGCAAAGACTATCCAATCAGCCGGAAAGGTTATGGCCTCTTCCAAAGAACCAGACAATAAACGGCGCCTTATTATGGTGTACTTTTCCATCAGAACAATGAGCCAGTGCACACATCAGTCAATGTCCTCTCTGCGATTCACTAATGTGGCTTTGAACTCCTCCAGCACCAATCCTTTTCTCCTGAACGGGCTCCGTCAGACTTGTATCTGTTCCAAACATGATGCAAGTTCTAGCCAGAAACCATTTCAACTCGAATGATGACGTCATAGCGGCAGTATTTTGGACAGCCAAGAGAAGGACTTCTACAAAATAGGGATAAAATTCCTCTAACGTCGTTGGAAACAGTGTGTCAGTTTGGAAAGGTTTATGTCGAAAAGTAGATAATGTTAATGACTTCAGGTCAAGTCTTTCAATGTGAGGCACCAATCTCACCTCGCACTACACTCTGTGTCACCAGAACGAACTCAGATTCTCATCACTGTTGACATAATTAACATTCCACATGATTTATGCGTCAATACAAAACATGTTAAAACCCGTCTATTGCAGGGAAAGCTAGTTCCCCTTGTGTTCACCCACTTCTCTTCATGCTTTTGGGAGAGGCCACTGGTGGCAATCATTCGTGACCAACTCGTGTTATTCCGGGACAAGCCGAATAGCGACTCGTGCCCCTCTCGTTGCCATTTTGGCGACCAGGTTCCGTCTTTGCGCAAACGGGCATACCTAAAACAATTGTCAACTCGTTGCGAAATGGTTCACACATTTTCCCCATATATTATATATATTTCAGAAGCAATTTAAAGCACATCGGGACGTGCGGAATTATACAGTATGATTGAATACATTTAACTGTGCTTAGGGTATATTTTTAGATACAAGACATATGTAAAATCAAAAATTATTTCTGAGGGATTCTTTGACAAAGAACTTGAAATCATACGCGCATCCTGATTGGTTTGTCGTATTTTCGCACATAACATTCATCGATAGGGGGACGAGTCTTCTTGCAGGTGACGGAAAGGGGCGAGTGGTGACGAATGTGGTGGCAATGCCACCTTAAAACCGCACGCAATTCGCTGTACAGAGTTGCGTCCCGAAGCCGTGAAGAATCCAATGATCATGGTTTCGAATCTCAGATTCAACCCATTATGATCCTTGTTTGTTGCACTATAAAATCGTGGTGTTTCACTAAACTGGTAAGATTTGAACCACTCTAAACACTCACTCACTCAATGTCACTGTTATCGTCATTTACGAACACAATACAATAATATACCTTTCATTTCATTTTCGTATATGGCATATTTATTTTCACCGATGAACAGAAAATGTTTCGCAACTGTCTTGCCAACCGACGGTGTAGGATATTTCCGAATATGAAACGACGGTTGAGTGTGACACTGCAGCCCCGACAGTGCTAGTTATTCTTGATGAGATGGCTATAGGTGTTAACTGATGACATAAAAACATAAATAACCCGGTGGGTTTTATCATTAAGTATCTTTGGTCTAGACGCTGACAATAGAAGCTAAAGTAGAGTTTTTTCGTCTTATAGGAATGAGTTTTAAAGCTGAAGGACAAACGATTTGTATGCCAATGACGTCAGGACATCATGAATGAGAAACTGTAATATAATAGTGTCACAGTCGTGACCTTTTGTAGTCTTTATCTTTCCAAAAAGTGATTGCCCTTGATAACAAGTCTGTATCTACGTCCTATAGCAAGACGATCATTCAAAATTAATAGTCTGGTGATACGCAACATGAAAACCACTTAGTTTCGAAGTTTACATTAAAAGTATATATATAGTATCGTTTTAGATCACATAAATTGATATTGAAATCAATTTTAGATCTTGAATGATAATATCCACTCTTCAAAATAAAAAGTAAAGAGTTGCCTCCCTTCGGTACGCCAGAATACTGTGCTCATGGATTCGAACCCCAGGTTCGCCCTGATTATGATTCTTGGTTTGTAAGCACCAATACCTGTGCAGGTGGTTTTCACCTACGTGGTAAACGTCTAAGACCTGCATAACACGCCGTACAATAGTCGAAATTACGTTAAAAGGGCCATTAATCCAACTAACTTAACTGCCGGGCAAAAGAAAGGTTACACTCACAAATTGGATTTGACCTAAAACATGTGTGTATACTTTATTTTGCCCGGCAGTTTAGTTCATTCAAACAACTAGGACTTAACTAGGTGGATTGTTATTTTACACATATTTTGTTGATAATGCGCGAAAGGTATTTGGCGAAGAAACACAAAAGTTCGTATGAACAAGAACAGTCACCATCGCGATTCCATTTTGCTCATATCTCATACTTCCTGGCGTCCCTGTAGGATATTTCAATTATGATTTCGACTAGATTATTAGTAATAGACATTTACTTAGTTTTACTCGCTTTTTTAGTGTACGCCGTGCGTCCCATTGTTGGGGGTATCAACGATCTATAATCTCTTTAACGTGAACAACGTGGTTAGAAACGTTGCTTCATTGTGAGGTGTGAGGAGTGTGTTAGTGCATTGTACTTGGAATAGTAAACATATTAGGACTTCTCAGCTTTATGTAGTCGGAAACGCCAAAGTAATGACGGACTTACATATCAAGGGGACCTGTGAAGATCCGGCCGGGAAGGATAGGTCTTCAGCAACCCATGCTTGCCGTAAAAGGCGACTCTACTTGTCGTAAGAGGCGAGTAACGGGAGCGGGTGGTCAGGATCGCTGACTTGGTACATGCAGTCATCGTATCCCAATTACGTGGATCGATGCTCATGATGCCAATCACTGGATTGTCTGGCGGCGGACTATTTACAGACCGCCGTCATATAGCTAGAATATTGCGGAATATTGCGGCGTTAAAAACAAACAAACAAACAAACAACATATCAATGGACATAATCAGGAGGAATATGGAATTCGAACCCATGATCATATAATTCGGCGGCTAAAACTAAAAAAAGGTCTTATTTAAGGAGTAACTCCTCACCTTAAACTGGCGAGTAAGGAGTGTTGGGGACCTGTGCTGAGGAGGTACAGGATGACAACCTTCCTCTTTGCTTAGCAAAAAGCTTTAGTGGCAAACAGAAAAGAAAAGGACTAAAAGAATTGTCATGAAATATTCCTCTTCTAATAGAAATGGGTTCCAAAGTCAACACCTCTTCCTGCGAATACATCCCGAGTTGAGTTGACCAGCAATTCATTAAAGACTTGAGTAAAACAAGTAGTCGCTCGGGGAGGTCAATTCATTCCAATCTTACTTAAGGTCTAAAACCCAACAATGATACCCGTTTCAAATACATCACAATCGAATAACCATTTCTAGTTTGTATCAAACATGAGTTTATATTTTCTTTGCCCTGCAGTATATATAGGTATATGAAGGCATTAAAACGGAAACATGGTGCAATCAGTATTTACTAAATGGTGTTTCTTAAAAGTGTGTCTTTTCTTGCCATTCTTTGGCAAGTGCAGATTACAAATGCAAGTACAGTAGATCAATGTCACAGCACTTCATGTTATATACATCTGTTCATGTAATATTTTAAAATTGCACCCGAGTCATAGTTACCTTTTTAATATACATCTGTTCATGTAATATTTTAAAATTGCACCCGAGTCATAGTTACCTGTTTAATATACATCTGTTCATGTAATATTTTAAAATTGCACCCGAGTCATAGTTACCTGTTTAATATACATCTGTTCATGTAATATTTTAAAATTGCACCCGAGTCATAGTTACCTGTTTATTATACATCTGTTCATGTATTATTTTAAAATTGCACCCGAGTCATAGTTACCTGTTTAATATACATCTGTTCATGTAATATTTTAAAATTGCACCCGAGTCATAGTTACCTGTTTAATACACATCTGATCATGTAATATTTTAAAATTGCACCCGAGTCATAGTTACCTGTTTAATATACATCTGTTCATGTAATATTTTAAAATTGCACCCGAGTCATAGTTACCTGTTTAATATACATCTGTTCATGTAATATTTTAAAATTGCACCCGAGTCATAGTTACCTTTTTAATATACATCTGTTCATGTAATATTTTAAAATTGCACCCGAGTCATAGTTACCTGTTTAATATACATCTGTTCATGTAATATTTTAAAATTGCACCCGAGTCATAGTTACCTGTTTAATATACATCTGTTCATGTAATATTTTAAAATTGCACCCGAGTCATAGTTACCTGTTTAATATACATCTGTTCATGTATTATTTTAAAATTGCACCCGAGTCATAGTTACCTGTTTAATATACATCTGTTCATGTAATATTTTAAAATTGCACCCGAGTCATAGTTACCTGTTTAATACACATCTGATCATGTAATATTTTAAAATTGCACCCGAGTCATAGTTACCTGTTTAATATTTCCTGTGAGAGTTCATTTGTAAATTTTAGAACGTTTAAACATTTGGAATGCACCCAGCCACTCAAACGAGCTGTCCTTTGGACCATCCTCCAAATGTTATTCTCCACGACACTGCAAGGGACATTCGTAAGTCTAACGGAATCTTCTTGAAGATCATCTAGCGAGTTGTCTCCCCATGATTAATAGTCTCAGGAACCTGATTGCCATTCAAACTGGGAGACGGACTCTTTCATTGAAGATAGCCCTAATGTGTTCACCTATATCTGGATGACAAATCACTACTATCCAAAGCATGACCTCTCGGTTTTGGGAATGGCAAACCTGTTAACATTGTTGCAAGCACTGATCACAAAAGTGTGTTTATAGGTAATAAGACAGGAAACAAGATGAGTGGACTGGATGAATTTCTTGTTCACCACATCCGCGAAAGCACTGCCCCTATCAGCTTTGAGATAAGCTGTCCCGGTTCTATATACCAGGCGTTGAGTGTAGTTTCCCTGCTCTCTTGTGAAATCCTTGTGGTACCCTCATCCAAAGGGTGTAACTGACGATGAGAAAGCGGTAACTGAAGCAGCCTTACTGTCGACATCACTAGAAGAATGGCTGCACTACATGTCAGGTATCTCGCTATCAGGATTAGTGTATGAATTGGAGGAAAACCTTATATGATCTTCGCTTCTCATGACATCTGATGATCAGCTGATGAATTAGATAGTTGCATGCTAGGCCTTGAATCTCAATACCAGAGGTCACAGCAACTCGATCTATTGGAGAATGTCCTTGCTCAACATCAAATCGCTGTGTAATTGTGACCCATGATTGCTCTTCAGTCCACGTTATTGACATATGAGTCCACCAAGATCACATCTCCTTGGTGATCTGGGTCAGAGTAAGTGACTTTGTTCCACTACTCCACGCCTGATTGTCGACCGAAAATGAACATATACCTGTTCTATCCCTTTGTCAAATGTCACTGAGCTTTGGAGATCACTCTCCTCCACCACTGTTCAAGGAATCCAAGTATTATCACTGGACTTCTACTTGGTGATATTATGGCTCTACCTTGAACAGATCAGCTTGGTTCGTCCACCGAGAAATCCCTTGCGAACTAAATGACGATTACAGATTCCGTATGTGCCATTCCATTCGAGAAGATAGTTCATGTGGTTCATCAGAAGAATCCATCTCTCGTGTGAGTCTGCGAGGACGGGGTCGCCTGGAAGCTGTTGCGAGGACATTTGAGGTGTCTTAATTAAGCAAATGCCTGCAAAGTTCTTTGATTTCACCTCTGGCAAAACTCCCTGCTCGGCGTCTTTGTCAAGCTTCAGGTAAACCCTGTCATGATCGTATAAGGTCTGCTCCTGTCATGATCGGATAAGGTCTGTTCCTGCACTAAGTTATGGGGTATTGCCTCTCAGGAATATAATGAAAGTAGCGATATTTGTAAAATCTTGTCTCAAAGGCGAAGGAACCTTGTTTCAATAACAATGTTAAGCATAGAAAAACACTTCATCATGACGCTTTTCAGCTGTTCCAGTGAACATATAGGGCCATGACGATGATCAAGCATCCTTGTGTTTCATGGATATCATTTTGTTGAACTAAGCAAGTCACATCTCGCATCAAATAGGACGATGTTAAGAAATATGTTTTTCAAGAATAACGGCTTACTAGCTGTCAAACGTCTGATTATCTCCCTTGATTTTGAGCACAGTTGTATGTGCAACAGCTAAGGCTGTAATTAGGTACATGTTTTTTAACTTTTACCCTGAAAACCGTATTTAGCGTAAATGTTCCATTGACTAACCAATCAATACTAACCTGATGCATAACATTTCCTGTATAGATCATTTAAAAGATGTCGGCTGGTAGTCGCCAATTGATCATTGGCAGTTCGCATTTTGTTCAAAACATAATATTATGTATTATTATTTAACCTTTTGGTTCTGGATTTAGAATCTTTGATATCAACTATAGAATAAATGCCATGATATTATATACAAATGTATTTTCGCGAGTAAATGTGTTTTTTTATCAATTTGTTTTGGTGGGCTCAAATATAAGTATCCCTGAAACGTAATGGCCACAGCCACTCTTTCCCAAGCTTCTATACATTTATCTTACAGAGAAACATGGTTTCAATTTGTTCTTTCATGGGGAGTGTCCATGATCACTTCTTGTCTTTCGTCGCTGACCAAATGCGATCCTGACATGATCAAGGAATGCAACTCTGTGACGCATTCGACCACTGAACAACCCATACCGATGAAGAAGGGATATTGGCTTCAGCTCGATCGTGTCACTCCGAACTCCTCTGATACTTTTCCCCCTATTTAGCCACACACAGATTCCGTAATATTTCTGTGAATATTGTCATAGTGGGAAATGTTGCTTAATAATTCTTATCAAAATCTAAAAATAATATCCACAATTTATAGAATACACTAACGTATCTTTGCAGTCAAACCTCGGACATTTGACATTTGGCAGTAACTCACTTCGGTTGTAAAAACATGCCGCGAGACATAATTTAGACAATAGATGCCTGTTCGCATTACAGTCCCCGGATGCGTGTTAATTCCAGACTGACACGCTGACCAATAACGGTAATCCCCTTGACAAGTCGGCGGTCAGTCTAAAATGCTACCGGCTCAACTAAACGCCAGCCTTTGTTTTTTTATTACCTTTTTTCACTATAGGTTGACATTAGTTAGGTATCTAAGGGAATATTGTTTCAACCAGGAACAACACATGAAATAACAAAGAAAGTAATGGTGACAATTAATTAAAAGAATGTCTTCAAAACTTAACCAATCAGAGATTGCTATGCGTCTCTCCACTATATAAGTAGGTGCGGTTTGACAGCCTTGTCACACTGCATCTGAATACATCTTGGAACGCTAGCAACTCTGATGTCATCATTTATTCTCAATTCCTTTCATTCTATTTTAAGGAAAACATACCGTGAGACAGCACGTTCTCAGCTTGTGGAGAATCCGGGTATGTCCTGTTGGTCTAGATCCTGTTGATGTCCTGTTTGACCTTGATCCTGGATTTGGTGATGTTGGATAATCTCCTGATGTTGGCGGGGTGGGATAATTTCATCCGCTGGCTGCCTCTGATGATACGTCTTGAGACGATTATGATTAACTAGTGATTTCCATATTTTCATTGTTGTACAATCTTGAAGTTTGAAGGTGTGGTTAGGGCCTATTCCTTGGATTAGCAAATTATTATCGGAAATTTGTTCCAATTTTTTTAAAAATGTGCTGTTCCACTCACATGGCTCTTACAAAAAGAGTAAGCTGACAGCAAGATCAAAATCTATACAGACCACAAAGCTCTAGCCTACATTCAGACGTGCAAGCACAATGGAACTGGTCGTCTTGCACGTTGGTCTCTGATCCTCCTGGAATATGACTTTGAAGTTTTTCATCGTGCAGGTAAGTCAAATCAAAATGCTGATGCTCTCTCCTGGAGACAATACCCAGAACAAAAGAAACCAGCAAATACTGATGACTTTCCATGTCTAGCCTCAGCAACTCAGCAAACTTCATTAATTGACGATAGCTCCACCAAAGTAGGTGAGTATTTAGAAGTAACGTTTGGTTACCTGGACAAAATGCCTTGCGTAGCAGCGGTCCACATTCAGGAAGATCCAGTTCCTCATGAGGTAAGCAAACGTCAACGAGAATGCCCTGATTACATCTCCATCTTCAACTACTTGGAGAAGAAGGAAATGCCACCCAAATACACAGAAGCTCAGATTAAAGGATTGGTTGGACGTGCAATGGAATATGACATTGTCAGCAACACACTATACCATATCTGTCACCCCAAGCACAGAGACGCTAAACCTGGCAGACTATCTTCAGTGACACAGCTAGCAGTTCCAGACGAGGACCGGAAAGAACGTCTAGCTGTGTACCGTGACTCACAGGGAGGAGGATGCCATCTTGGAAGATACTCTACAAGACAAGCAATCCAGCGGAAATACTACTGACCAAGCATGATTATATCAAGACCTGTGACATCCACCAGAGATGCAAGCCACTTCAGCACAAATGAACAGCACCCGTGGTAGCAATATCTATTAAGGGAACCTTTGAAGCCCTACATGATGACAGCCTTGCACCAATGCTAACAACCAAGAACGGTAGCAGGTTTTTCCTTCTCGCCATTGATTCGTTTACAAAATGGACGGAGAGTTTCCCAATGAAGACGCTGGAGACTACTGAAGATGCAGACTTATTGGTGAAGGAGGTCATTACAAGCTACTGTGCTCCAAGAAGTTTGGTCACAGACAGAGGAAGACAGTTCACTTCCAGGTTAGTCAATGCCATCTATGAGTTGTATGAGGTGAAACACCACTACACATCACACTACCACCCTCAGACCAATGGAGTGTGCGAAATAAGATATAAGGACATTGCACAAATCCTGAAGGTCTATGCCAACAGAACAACTGGGATGAGGTCTGACTATTCGTCATGATGGGAATCCGAAGCTGCCCTTGCCAGTCTACAGGTAAAACACCAAATTATTTTCTCTTCGGGCGAGAAATGCTCTTACCCTATGACACCATCATCCTACCAAAGGAATCCACGCGAAAAGATATGACTGAGCACTAACAGGAACTTCTGGCTAACCTGAAGGTCACCAAGAACATTGCAAGGCAGAACACTGAAAGCAGTCAAGAACTGTCCAAGAACAGGTATGACCAAAAAGCCAGTCCTCCTTCACTCTCCAGCGGTCCAGAAAGGTCACACAAAAGACGTTAACAGATGGTACCTGTTGATTCCCTGCGTGGCGCGTGTATTTATAGGGAATAACACAAGGACTGGTTGACTCGGAGTACACTGTGTCTGACTTGGGTATCCATTATATATAGGGGTATGGTATGTCAGTGGGCTAGCACTACAAACCCGGCAGTAGTCCCGACTAGCACAAGCACCCATCTCATTTCACTTCACCTCTTGTGAATATATGTGCATACCACAAACAGACCACCATTGTATAGTGGGTTTGACAACTTATTATTTTTATTTATATTTTTTTATTTATCAAGTTAACAGTTTCACATGAAATCAAACTGTTTTAAACATTTAAGAATAATCCAAGAATTGCCGTTGTCCCATTCGTTTCAAGGTATCTGTAGTGTGTTACATCTCTTGTCGCCGGGCACAAACTTTCCCGCCTAGTTCGAGTTCATATATCCTTATTCGTGCTGGTCTAGTGGACTAGTAAATATATTAAAAAAGCCTCTGTATTGCCACCATGTATTGCATCGTTTACATTCAGTTTGTTTGTTGTTCAACACCTCATTCAGCAATATTCAAGCGGTCAGTAAATAAATGAGCCTGAAGGAGACAAACCAGTGATTGATGTCAGCGCCACCGGGGTACAATAACAGACAATCAGTTAAGTCACTGAGTGAGTGAGTGAGTTGTGTTTAACGCCGCTTTTAACAGTATTCCAGTTATATCGCGGCGTGTCAGCTTAATGTGGGAGGAAAGCCCGAAGTGATGCAGGTCTCAGACGTTTACCAATTCGGTGAAACCCACGAGACACGGGTATGGTGCTGACAAACCTAGAAACATAATTGGGGCGAACCGGGATTCGAACCCACAATCATAGGTTCCTGGCGTGTCCAGGGGACGCAACTCTGCACAGCGAATCGCGGCGCCTTAGACGACTGGGCCACCCGTGCCCCCGTTAAGTCACTGAACCTGACCACCTGATCCATTAGTCGACTCGTACGTCAAACAAAGTTTGCTGAGGACCCATTCTAATCCTCAATCCCTACTAGTGTGTTTCGTTTCCGATAGACTCGACATGTCACATTCGTCACTTTGTCACGTCACACATAGCCCTTTTTGTTTCATATGGATATAAAGGGTCTATGTGACAAAGGTGAAACGTGAATGGCGACACTCGTTTTCAAAACAATGGTATGGAAACGTCTGATCTGACACAGTAGCCTGTCTGACACAGATATCTGTCTCCTTTTTGGAGGTGTGACTATCAGATAGACTGTTAGAGTATACCCTTCCTCACATAACCGTAGCAGAGATAAACGATTACATTATCAGAGTCTGAAAGGGGCATTATATACGAGTTGTCGTCTCGGTTTACAATATCACTATCAGATTTGGTCTCACATTAACAGTGATCGACAACTTCTGTTCAATTGTAAGGGGAAACGAAAGGAGTCGATATCGGATTTAAAAAGTCAACATTAGATACAACGCAAAAAAACCATTCGTTTCTATTGTTTTTATCTGTTCATATGGCTCTTTCCAGTCTTAAAGGTTGAAACAAATTTGATAAAAAAAATAAATCCCTAGCTCACACTGAAAACATTATGGAAAGGAAAACTAATGCGGCTAAAAAATAAATGAAAACCACGCCGTTTTAGATAAGATTCATGCTAAGCCTCTTCCACGAATAGACCCGACCAGACATGTAACTTGTTCAACTCGCTGATTTATGTGATCTGCAAACTTTCCTACCTCCTACCCCAGCCGAGGCTGGATCAATCCTTTCCCCAGCTATTACTCTTTTAGATTGCTAAACAATGTAATAATAAGTGACACAGTCCATCGACAGTACATAGTATACAGTCAGGTGTATACGTGGTAGTTCATGGCAAGGGGTATTAGCAGTTCATGTTTGTTATAAACCAAATGCCCGCAAACGAAGTTAATTGTTGTGTTGTAGTTACCTAACAACAGTCATTAAATTGAAAGCAGTGGCGTGGAAATCCTGGTGGTAATCGGCTGATATGGTAGGAATCAATAAGTTATGCAAACTCTAGTTTCAGACGCGGCCATTTTGGCGCAGCGTGTATCAAGTGCTGAACCAGTTGAAGTTAGGCATGCGCATTCAGTGGGCGAGCACTATGAAACCGGCATTAGTGTGGACGAGAACGAGCAGACACACACGGGTTTTCACAACCATTTTGTTGTATACTTCAGTAGGATTTTGATTTGTATGCTAACAGTGGTGAAGATAATAAATTGCAATAAATTCATAACAGTTTCTTTATTTTCTCTTTAGCGCCGTTTCAGCTCGTTTGTCAAGCAAACTATATTACAAATTCGTAAACTTATACATTTATTACTGCTGATGGTGAATCGAATTATATCTGACCTCCAAAAGTATCCGAAATGTCAAGCTGCAGTTATATTGTTTCAATATCAACAAGGTGCATAAGTTTACCGATACATCATACTAGTGTTAGAAACAGGTTTTAACACTTCGCGCTACTAGCGCAGCGATGGGGTAGGAGGTCGCCTCAAGCGCAGCAAATCGCTGTGCACAGTGACGTACCTTTGGCGAGACCTGTATGATCGTGGGATCGAATTCCAGATTCCCACTGATTATGTTTCGTGGTATTCACCAAAGATGTAAATGTCAAATACCTGCATTTCTTCGGGTGTTCCTCCCTCATCAAGCTGAAAGTCCGTTATATAACTGAAGCACCATTCAACCAAACACTCACTAATGGTATAGTTGTAACACTATTACATGGTATTGCAAAAATGTAGTAATAGATAGGTGCACACCTTAGGGTCACAGAAGGGGCGGTGGGGTAGCCGAGTGGTTAAAGCGTCAGGTCGTCCCGATAAATGGCCGGTTTCAAAAGCGGCGTAAAACCACACTCACTCACTAGTTCACAGAAATGCAGACTACCTTACTGAACAGACCACCATGATGAATTTTACTCGAGGTTTCAATGTCATCACAGAAAAACTACACGATGTCCCCAAATATGTCAGGCAAAACACTAAACATGTAAACTAAACAAAACACTAAACAAAACCGAAATTAGCATACCCTAAAGTTGACACCATGTGCGCTTGGTAGGCTGTTGGAGTTCACTTGGATATATTTGATGACAGCATGGCGGCCAAGTTTGTACTTTTTCATCAACAGAGAATACCTGGTAAATTTGATGCCTGCAGACATATGCTGCCTGGCTGTGAGTTGTGGTTGAAATTCATTAAGGTGACCAAATATCTAAAAAGGATCCAATGAAAGAGAAGTACCATAATACTGACCATGATAACCAAATACGACCAACAAATGGCCTAATGTTTAAAAATGTCTGAAAATAAAGATAGTTTTAGCGGCCATCTTGGATTTGGCTGCCATATTTGAAAACAATCGGATGGCCCCATAGCCATAAATGCTTGTCCTGGGATGAAGAACCTGTGTACCAAATACCATGCTTTTAACTCAAAATGCACAATTTAGTCAATGCCACTCCAAAATGTAGGCGTGAATATTATTGTACAATATATAATACATGCATACTGGCTTTGTTTGTTTCACATCATAAGCATCGATCCACGCAATTGGGATACGCAGACATGTAGCAAACCAGCAAACCTCAGCATCCGATCCCGTTAGTCGCCTCTTACGACAAGCATAGTCGACTTTTAGGGCAAGCACGCGTTGCTGAAGACCTATTCTACTCCGGAGCTTCAAGGGTCTGCAAACTGACAAGACTGTGCCAAACACGCATGGTAGTTAGGCTCAGAACTTTTCAGCCACCCCTCGTATCATGCTGGAATAGGGAACCCCCATAGGGGTATAAGTGAGTGAGTGAGTAAGTATGGTTTTACGCCACTTTTAGCAATATTCCAGCAATATCGGCGACACCAGAAATTGGCTTCACACATTGTACCCATGTCGGGTAATCGAACATGGGTCTTCGAACGAACGCTTTAACCACTAGGTTACCCAATCGCCCCTTGTTGCTATATAAAAGGAAAGACGTGGGGACGATGCCCAACGATCTACGTACCGCTGCGGATTCAAGTTTCAATTTCTAACAAGAAAACTTTGAAGCGATGCATCAACACGGCGCCAAATATTTGTTCGTCAAATTATATTGACAATATGATAATCCCCCCAAAATATTTAATCAACTCAGGCATATTTAAAACAATATGAACAATATTGGTTTCAATTCATTTCCTGTTTTACATCTTAAATTTTGTTTTTTAACTATTCTTCGATTACCTCCCTAACATACTGGATTTGATAAACAATGTCTTTCCACAGTAAAAGAGCGAGGTAGCCTATTCAGGCCGAATCTAGGTCAAGCCGCATTCCACTTGTAAAGAACCTGCACGAAAGCACTCATTCGTCACCACTCGTCCTTTTCCGTAATCTTTTCGGCTTGTCCCGGAATAACACGAGTTGGTCACGAATGGAAAGCACTGTCTCACTCTCATTAATGCAGTACACTTTCCAACAAATGTCATGCTTTTCAGGGTTTAAATACAATATATAACTGAACAACTAACGAAAATTTTTATGAACTACTAGATTTAAGTGTGATAAACAATTGTTTTGAAAAAAGAAATGCATGAACTTTCTACTCAATTATCCATAATGCCATATTTCTATTACCCATGAGTCCCATGGATCTTATAGAAAACTATTTCAAATAGAAAAAAGGGTATTTACAATGTTGTATCAACACAGACACATTCCCAAGCAAATAATAATACTAGTTCACTAGTTCCACTTTTATACGTTTAACCATTGTTTGCCTCATATGCGGTTACCTCCCCTATTGAATTCATAAACACGATTGGAACCCCGTGAAATGAGCGTGGTATACGGTCAAAGGTGTTGGTTTCATCATTTTGACACATTTTCAACACATTTTATGAATTTAGGGGCTTTGTTAAAAATAAAACTGAACAACTAACAACATAACTGGAGAGTGTAAAGCACATATACCAAAAGTGAATTGCCACAGACAAGTGTCGACAAAATTAGAAATGCATGATTTCCGATACAATTACCTACAAACCTCCATGTTCCCACAGACTTTTAACAGAAATATTACCAATAGACCATGGCAGAGTCCTCTGTTGGCTACAGATTCCACCCCAGCCATGACACCACCGCATCCAAACGTTTCGATTTCATGTACTCATCAACGCGGTCACCCGAACAGCGACACACCCGTTGTCTGCCTTCTGCTATGTACATACAGAATCGACTTTCTTCGGAAAAAGAGAACCCGTCGCCAATCCCGTCGTCGCCGATGTTGCGGTTACGACGTTGGTCCCTGTAACGTCCCTAGGCTCAGATACCAACTCACCGCTGTCTCCTGGTTACTGTTTGTGGACACAGATACCCACTGCCTGCTGTCTCCTGGTCACTGTTTGTAGACTCAGATACCCACTGCCTGCTGTCTCCTGGTCATTGTTTGTAGACTCAGATACCCACTGCCCCCTGTCTCCTGGTTACTGTTTGTAGACTCAGATACTCAATGCCCCCTGTCTCCTGGTTACTGTTTGTAGACTCAGATACCCACTGCCCCCTGTCTCCTGGTTACTGTATGTAGACTCAGATACTCAATGCCCCCAGTCTCCTGGTTACTGTTTGTAGGCTCAGATACCCACTGCCCGCTGTCTCCTGGTTACTGTTTGTAGACTCAGATACCCACTGCCTGCTGTCTCCTGGTTACTGTTTGTAGGCTCAGATACCCACTGCCTGCTGTCTCCTGGTTACTGTTTGTAGACACAGATACAAACTTCCCACTGTCTCCTGGTTACTGTTTGTAGACTCAGATACCCACTGCCCCCTGTCTCCTGGTTACTGTTTGTAGACACAGATACCCACTGCCTGCTGTCTCCTGGTTACTGTTTGTAGACTCAGATACCCACTGCCCGCTGTCTCCTGGTTACTGTAGGTAGACTCAGATACCCACTGCCCACTGTCTCCTGGTCACTGTTTGTAGACTCAGATACCCACTGCCTGCTGTCTCAACTGTTACTGTTTGTAGACTCAGATACCCACTGCCCGCTGTCTCAACTGTTGCTGTTTGTAGACTCAGATACCCACTGCCTGCTGTCTCCTGGTTACTGTTTGTAGACTCAGATACCCACTGCCCGCTGTCTCCTGGTTACTGTTTGTAGACTCAGATACCCACTGCCCGCTGTCTCCTGGTTACTGTTTGTAGACACATATACCCACTGCCCGCTGTCTCCTGGTCACTGTTTGTAGACACATATACCCACTGCCCGCTGTCTCCTGGTTACTGTTTGTAGACTCAGCTACCCACTGCCCGCTGTCTCCTGGTTACTGTTTGTAGACTCAGAACCCACTTCCCCCTGTTTCCTGGTTACTGTTTGTAGACTCAGATACCCACTGCCTGCTGTCTCCTGTGTGTAGACTCAGATACCCACTGCCCGCTGTCTCCTGGTTACTGTTTGTAGACTCAGATACTCACTTCCCGCTGTCTCCTGGTCACTGTTTGTAGACTCAGACACTCAATGCCTGCTGTCTCCTGGTTACTGTTTGTAGACACATATACCCACTGCCTGCTGTCTCCTGGTTACTGTTTGTAGACACAGATACCCACTGCCCACTGTCTCCTGGTCACTGTTTGTAGACTCAGATACCCACTGCCTGCTGTCTCAACTGTTACTGTTTGTAGACTCAGATACCCACTGCCTGCTGTCTCCTAATTGCTGTTTGTAGACAAATATACCCACTGTCTCCTAGGCACTGTTTGTAGACTCAGATACCCACTGCCCGCTGTCTCCTGGTTACTGTTTGTAGACTCAGATACTCACTTCCCGCTGTCTCCTGGTCACCGTTTGTAGACTCAGACACTCAATGCCTGCTGTCTCCTGGTTACTGTTTGTAGACTCAGATACCCACTGCCTGCTGTCTCCTGGTTACTGTTTGTAGACTCAGATACCCACTTCCTGCTGTCTCCTGGTTACTGTTTGTAGACACAGATACCCACTGCCCCCTGTCTCCTGGTCTCTGTATGTAGACTCAGATACCCACTGCCCGCTGTCTCCTGGTTACTGTTTGTAGACTCAGATACTCACTGCCCCCTTTCTCCTGGTTACTGTTTGTAGACTCAGATACCCACTGCCCGCTGTCTCCTGGTTACTGTTGGTAGACTCAGATACTCACTGCCCCCTTTCTCCTGGTTACTGTTTGTAGACTCAGATACCCACTGCCCGCTGTCTCCTGGTTACTGTTTGTAGACTCAGATACTCACTGCCCAATTTTTCTCCTGGTTACTGTTTGTAGACACATATACCCACTACCCGCTGTCTCCTGGTTACTGTTTGTGGACTCAGATACCCACTGCCTGCTGTCTCCTGGTTACTGTTTGTAGACACATATACCCACTACCCGCTGTCTCCTGGTTACTGTTTGTAGACTCAGAACCCACTTCCCCCTGTCTCCTGGTTACTGTTGGTAGGCTCAGATACTCAATGCCTGCTGTCTCCTGGTTACTGTTTGTAGACTCAGATACTCACTGCCCGCTGTCTCCTGGTTACTGTTTGTAGACTCAGATACCCACTTCCCGCTGTCTCCTGGTTACTGTTTGTAGACTCAGATACCCACTGCCTGCTGTCTCCTGGTTACTGTTTGTAGACTCAGATACTCACTGCCTGCTGTCTCCTGGTTACTGTTTGTAGACACATATACCCACTGCCTGCTGTCTCCTGGTTACTGTTTGTAGACTCAGATACTCACTGCCCGCGGTCTCCTGGTTACTGTTTGTAGGCTCAGATACCCACTGCCCGCTGTCTCCTGGTTACTGTTTGTAGACTCAGATACTCACTTCCCGCTGTCTCCTGGTTACTGTTTGTAGGCTCAGATACCCACTGCCTGCTGTCTCCTGGTTACTGTTTGTAGACTCAGATACCCACTGCCTGCTGTCTCCTGGTTACTGTGTGTAGACTCAGATACCCACTGCCTGCTGTCTCCTGGTTACTGTTTGTAGACACAGATACAAACTTCCCACTGTCTCCTGGTTACTGTTTGTAGACTCAGATACCCACTGCCCCCTGTCTCCTGGTTACTGTTTGTAGACTCAGATACCCTCTGCCTGCTGTCTCCTGGTTACTGTTTGTAGACTCAGATACCCTCTGCCTGCTGTCTCCTGGTTACTGTTTGTAGACTCAGATACCCACTGCCCGCTGTCTCCTGGTTACTGTTTGTAGACTCAGATACTCACTGCCCGCTGTCTCCTGGTTACTGTTTGTAGACTCAGATACCCACTGCCCCCTGTCTCCTGGTTACTGTTTGTAGACTCAGATACCCACTGCCTGCTGTCTCCTGGTTACTGTTTGTAGACACAGATACAAACTTCCCACTGTCTCCTGGTTACTGTTTGTGGACTCAGATACCCACTGCCCCCTGTCTCCTGGTTACTGTTTGTAGACACAGATACCCACTGCCTGCTGTCTCCTGGTTACTGTTTGTAGACTCAGATACCCACTGCCCGCTGTCTCCTGGTTACTGTTGGCAGACTCAGATACTCAATGCCTGCTGTCTCCTGGTTACTGTTTGTAGGCTCAGATACTCAATGCCTGCTGTCTCCTCGTTACTGTTGGTAGACTCAGATACCCACTGCCTGCTGTCTACTGGTTACTGTTTGTAGACTCAGATACCCACTGCCTGCTGTCTCCTGGTTACTGTATGTAGACTCAGATACCCACTACCCGCTGTCTCCTGGTTACTGTTTGTAGACTCAGAACCCACTTCCCCCTGTCTCCTGGTTACTGTTGGTAGGCTCAGATACTCAATGCCTGCTGTCTCCTGGTTACTGTTTGTAGACTCAGATACTCACTGCCCGCTGTCTCCTGGTTACTGTTTGTAGACTCAGATACCCACTTCCCGCTGTCTCCTGGTTACTGTTTGTAGACTCAGATACCCACTGCCCGCTGTCTCCTGGTTACTGTTTGTAGACTCAGATACTCACTGCCCGCTGTCTCCTGGTTACTGTTTGTAGACACATATACCCACTGCCTGCTGTCTCCTGGTTACTGTTTGTAGACTCAGATACTCACTGCCCGCTGTCTCCTGGTTACTGTTTGTAGGCTCAGATACCCACTGCCCGCTGTCTCCTGGTTACTGTTTGTAGACTCAGATACTCACTTCCCGCTGTCTCCTGGTTACTGTTTGTAGGCTCAGATACCCACTGCCTGCTGTCTCCTGGTTACTGTTTGTAGACTCAGATACCCACTGCCCCCTGTCTCCTGGTTACTGTGTGTAGACTCAGATACCCACTGCCTGCTGTCTCCTGGTTACTGTTTGTAGACACAGATACAAACTTCCCACTGTCTCCTGGTTACTGTTTGTAGACTCAGATACCCACTGCCCCCTGTCTCCTGGTTACTGTTTGTAGACTCAGATACCCTCTGCCTGCTGTCTCCTGGTTACTGTTTGTAGACTCAGATACCCTCTGCCTGCTGTCTCCTGGTTACTGTTTGTAGACTCAGATACCCACTGCCCGCTGTCTCCTGGTTACTGTTTGTAGACTCAGATACTCACTGCCCGCTGTCTCCTGGTTACTGTTTGTAGACTCAGATACCCACTGCCCCCTGTCTCCTGGTTACTGTTTGTAGACTCAGATACCCACTGCCTGCTGTCTCCTGGTTACTGTTTGTAGACACAGATACAAACTTCCCACTGTCTCCTGGTTACTGTTTGTGGACTCAGATACCCACTGCCCCCTGTCTCCTGGTTACTGTTTGTAGACACAGATACCCACTGCCCACTGTCTCCTGGTTACTGTTTGTAGACTCAGATACCCACTGCCCGCTGTCTCCTGGTTACTGTTGGCAGACTCAGATACTCAATGCCTGCTGTCTCCTGGTTACTGTTTGTAGGCTCAGATACTCAATGCCTGCTGTCTCCTCGTTACTGTTGGTAGACTCAGATACCCACTGCCTGCTGTCTACTGGTTACTGTTTGTAGACTCAGATACCCACTGCCTGCTGTCTCCTGGTTACTGTATGTAGACTCAGATACCCACTGCCTGCTGTCTCCTGCTTACTGTTTGTAAGACAGTAATATGAAATCAAGAACGGGTGAGGAGATACGGCAACCGTAGCTACCCATACGGCATCTGTACTTGTACCCGTTAAAATCCGGGTTAGAATAGGTCTTCAGCAACCCATGCTCGTCATAAGAGGCGACTGACTTGGCTCATGCCTGTCATCGTATCCCAATTGCGTAGATCGATGTTCATGATGTCAATCACTGGATTATCTGTTCCAGGCTTTTATTTATAGACTGCCGTCATTTAGATTGAATTTTGCTGAGTGCAGCTTCAAACAAACAAACAAATAAACAACAAACAAATAAACAAACAAGCATGTAAATGAAGCACCCTTATGGTGTGCTTCAGACATGTTCGCTCTTCACACCTAGAGCACACATTTCCCAGACAGCACGTTTGGACAACAGGATGGTTGTGTTGGGGCTGTCGTACTGCAATTGATTGCAGTGACTGTTAATTTATTTACCATTCCATGTTCCATATTGTAAAGTTTCTTCAGCCAGTTTGGTTTCAAAGAAATATATCAGACAAAAACGAAGAAAAAATAATTTGCCTGTAGAGGTTGTCAGAGATTTAATGAAAAATAACGTTGTTTATAATAGATATGAAGATATTTACTGTTCGGAATGCAAAATCACATACACTAGCATGCCTCGTCACAAAAACGGAGATAAAAAAGTACATAAACTTACAAGAAGCGTTGTTTATATAGTCTGATGGGAAGATTTTGTTATTTACTCTTCCGAATGAATAACCATATACACTAACCTACCTCGTCACAAAAGAAAGAGTTGGGAAATATACTAAACACACATCCCTGAGGTGGTGATTATCATCATTGTGTCATGTCAGGTCACTTATCGCTGGTTTCTTATCTGAAATACTGAATCTAGCATGTGGTACTGATGTCAGCTATTGATATTTCAGCGTGTTTCAAATTTTGCCATCGGACAGTGTCAATGGATCAATAGATCGATCAGTCAGCTCTGTCCCGTCTCTGGTTTACGCAATAGTATCTTGTTCCCAAGACCCGTTATTAACAAAAGCTCCCTGTATCTTTGTGTTGGCATCTTTGTGTTATTATTTCATCGTCCTTATAAACTTACACATCATCGTGAAAATATTAATTTCGACATAAAGGATCATTATTAGACCATCATCCGCAGGTTGAATGTTCAGGTAGCTAGTAGGATCGATTCCAAGGTGAGGGTCACAAGTGGTCCAGTTGCTCTGCAGAGTGGTGTCCCTTAGACGTGTCAGAATCATATTTGGGTTTTATTACCCCTGATTATTATTCTTGGTTTGTCAGCAACATACCGATGATCATGGGCTCGCCAAAGATGTAAACGCCTAAGACCTTGATCTCCCTAACATTAAGCTGACACACCGTGATACTGTTAAAGCGGCGTTAAACCCAACTCACTCACACGCTCCCACACGCAATGACACACATCCTTGATCTCGCAATCACGTGGAGGGTGAGTTAAGGTCATGTTTCACGTACATCTGAATCTAGCCAGACTTTTAAGACAGCTTTGTTGAATCGATCTCGTGAAGCACGCGTCCCGAATAACTGAATTTTAGGTGAATTTGTAACTTATCAACACCGTCCCAGAATACAAAGCTTCCAAATTAAAACTTGAGAAACTTGTGTGCACCAACTTTTCTGTTTTGCTTGGATGTGAGTAGAGTCATAGGTTGGTGGTTGTTATAGATCGGTTGTGAAACAGTTGTGCACCCAAGACCGCCATTTCGTTGTGATCAGATCATCACACGGGCATCTGATAAAGAACGTCTTTATGATGTTCACGATCAGCGATAAGATTTGTAGAGTATTGCTGTTATGGATGGGAATTTAACACTCTTCGAACTGGTGCAGAGATGACACGATACCCGGGGGCGTCCGAGGTAGTCCCTTGTTCGGTGGACCTAGTTAAATACTAGTCTTTTATTATGTTACAAAAAGTGAAATGGTTTTATGCAATTGGTTCGAAATGTTTTTAATAATTATTGAAGTTATGCTCCTCGAAGGAAAAGAAAAGAAACATACGGACATGTTTATTATTAGGACACTTTTGACAAGTGAGTATAATTTTTGTTTCACTTAGAGATGATAGGATGTGATTGTAAAATATCATTCCAGTTCTATTGATTCGTGTAAATATTGCATCTAGTTCGTTGTATTTACCCTTCCCTCAACACATTCCCTCTAGGGGCGGTCTTCATCACACTCACCCACCCTCAACACATTCCCTCTAGGGACGGTCTTCATCACACTCACCAACCCTCAACACATTCCCTCTAGGGACGGTCTTCATCACACTCACCCTCCCTCAACACATTCCCGCTAGGGACGGTCTTCATCACACTCACCCACCCTCAACACATTCCCTCTAGGGACGGTCTTCATCACACTCACCCACCCTCAACACATTCCCTCTAGGGACGCTCTTCATCACACTCACCCACCCTCAACACATTCCCTCTAGGGACGCTCTTCATCACACTCACCCACCCTCAACACATTCCCTCTAGGGACGCTCTTCATCACACTCACCCACCCTCAACACATTCCCCCTAGGGACGGCCTTCATCACACTCACCCACCCTCAACACATTCCCTCTAGGGACGGTCTTCATCACACTCACCCTCCCTCAACACATTCCCCCTAGGGACGGCCTTCATCACACTCACCCTCCCTCAAAACATTCCCCCTAGGGACGGTCTTCATCACACTCACCCTCCCTCAACACATTCCCCCTAGGGACGGTCTTCATCACACTCACCAACCCTCAACACATTCCCCCTAGGGACGGCCTTCATCACACTCACCAACCCTCAACACATTCCCCCTAGGGACGGTCTTCATCACACTCACCCACCCTCAACACATTCCCCCTAGGGACGGCCTTCATCACACTCACCCTCCCTCAAAACATTCCCCCTAGGGACGGCCTTCATCACACTCACCTACCTCAACACATTCCCCCTAGGGACGGTCTTCATAACACTCACCAACCCTCAACACATTCCCTCTATGGATGATCTTCATCACACTCACCAACCCTCAACACATTCCCCCTAGGGACGGTCTTCATCACACTCACCCACCCTCAACACATTCCCTCTAGGGATGATCTTCATTACACTCACCCACCCTCAACACATTCCCCCTAGGGACGGTCTTCATCACACTCACCCACCCTCAACACATTCCCTCTAGGGACGGCCTTCATCACACTCACCCTCCCTCAACACATTCCCTCTAGGGACAGTCTTCATCACACTCACCCACCCTCAACACATTCCCTCTAGGGACGCTCTTCATTACACTCACCAACCCTCAACACATTCCCCCTAGGGATGATCTTCATTACACTCACCAACCCTCAACACATTCCCCCTAGGGATGATCTTCATCACACTCACCCTCCCTCAACACATTCTCTCTAGGGACGGTCTTCATCACACTCACCCACCCTCAACACATTCCATCTAGGGACGGTCTTCATCACACTCACCCAACCTCAACACATTCCCTCTAGGGACGGTCTTCATCACACTCACCCACCCTCAACACATTCCCTCTAGGGACGCTCTTCATCACACTCACCCACCTCAATACATTCCCTCTAGGGACAGTCTTCATCACACTCACCCTGACTCAACACATTCCCCCTAGGGATGATCTTCATTACACTCACCCACCTCAACACATTCCCTCTAGGGACGCACTTCATCACACTCACCCACCCTCAACAAATTACCTCTAGGGACGGTCTTCATCACACTAACCCTGACTCAACACATTCCCCCTAGGGATGATCTTCATTACACTCACCCACCTCAACACATTCCCCCTAGGGACGCTCTTCATCACACTCACCCACCCTCAACACATTCCCTCTAGGGACGCTCTTCATCACACTCACCCACCTCAACACATTCCCCCTAGGGACGCTCTTCATCACACTCACCCACCCTCAACAAATTACCTCTAGGGACGGTCTTCATCACACTCACCCTGACTCAACACATTCCCCCTAGGGATGATCTTCATTACACTCACCCACCTCAACACATTCCCTCTAGGGACGCACTTCATCACACTCACCCACCCTCAACAAATTACCTCTAGGGACGCTCTTCATCACACTCACCCACCTCAACACATTCCCCCTAGGGACGCTCTTCATCACACTCACCCACCCTCAACACATTCCCTCTAGGGACGCTCTTCATCACACTCACCCACCTCAACACATTCCCCCTAGGGACGCTCTTCATCACACTCACCCACCCTCAACACATTCCCTCTAGGGACGCTCTTCATCACACTCACCCACCCTCAACACATTCCCCCTAGGGACGCTCTTCATCACACTCACCCACCCTCAACACATTCCCTCTAGGGACGGTCTTCATCACACTCACCCTCCCTCCACACATTCCCTCTAGGGACGGTCTTCATCACACTCACCAACCCTCAACACATTTCCTCTAGGGACGGTCTTCATCACACTCACCAACCCTCAACACATTCCCTCTAGGGACGCTCTTCATCACACTCACCCACCCTCAACACATTCCCTCTAGGGACGCTCTTCATCACACTCACCCACCCTCAACACATTCCCTCTAGGGACGCTCTTCATCACACTCACCCACCCTCAACACATTCCCTCTAGGGACGCTCTTCATCACACTCACTCACCTCAACACATTCCCCCTAGGGACGCTCTTCATCACACTCACCCACCCTCAACACATTCCCCCTAGGGATGATCTTCATCACACTCACCAACCCTCAACACATTCCCTCTAGGGACGGTCTTCATCACTCTCACCCTCCCTCAACACATTCCCTCTAGGGACGGTCTTCATCACACTCACTCACCTCAACGCATTCCCCCTAGGGACGGTCTTCATCACACTCACCCTCCCTCAACACATTCCCTCTAGGGACGCTCTTCATCACACTCACCCTCCCTCAACACATTCCCCCTTGGGATGATTTTCATCACACTCTGAGAATCTGGCCTGGGCTGTACCTTATATACCTAAGGTAAGTGTAAAATTTGAGAGGGTAGGGAAGAACTGGCCAGGGGAAGGTTTAGCCTGGTACACCGGGTTCGATGCCCCACGTGTGAAGCCAATTTCCGGTGTCCCCATTCCATCACTGCTGAAATATAGCCAACATGGTCCTAAAACTCAACACACTCACTAACACACCTTCCTGTGTTCCGTCAGTGTCGGTAATTCTATCGACTCGTGTTCCGGGGTGTACCATTCTCTACAATTGTCAGCACAACGAGCTATTGATTAAGATGATAAATACCCTCATCTCTGGACTCCCAGGCCATTAAAATTCTTCACTGACCTAATATGAGCTGACTATTTTTAAAGACCAATTCAGTAAAGATTATTACGTTGTCCCAGCTGGGGGCCGCCGTGTAGACGAGGGCGGGGTCGCTGCTAGATAAAAACAAAGCTAATACTGACAGACTCTTAGTCCACAGAATATAGATACGATATAAGAAAAGGGAGTTTTAGGGTCATACAGTGAAGTACACACGAGCATGTCTATATGTATTGGTAAATATATTCCTAAGACAGCGTAGTATTGCCTCTCTCTGTGATGTATCAGTTTAATACAATGGAGGGAGAGGAAACATGCCTTCGATGAGATGAAGCTTAGTATGTCCAATTCACAAGAGCGACGGAAGCAGCGAGACCCCTGTGGTCTGTATTCAGGCGTTTGATTTAAATCTTAACTAAAAGGTGATGAGGTGAGGCGTGGGTTTAATGCCGTTCAAAATTATTGCCAACTTTGACACCATGCCGCAGTTGAACATGGATACTCCACTCAGTCGCAGTATAATTTATTATCTAGTCAGGGGGTTTAGATGGTGAATTGAGAACTTCAGTGTGTGTTTGTGTGTGTGTGTTTGTGTGTGTGTGTGTGTGCTAGCGTGCGTGCGTGTGTGTGTGTGTGTGTGTTTGTGTGTGTGTGTGTGCTAGCGTGCGTGCGTGTGTTTGTGTGTACTTATGCGTGCGTGTGTGTGTATCGGTGTGTTGGTGTGTGTGTGTGGTGTGTGTGTATGTATGTAAGTTAATGAGTGCGTGCGTGTGTCTGTGTGTGCTTATGTGTTGGTGAGTATTTGTGTATGCATGTTGGTGAGTGTGTGTGTATGTATGTTGGTGAGTGCGTGTGTGTGTGCTTATGTGTTGGTGAGTATTTGTGTATGCATGTTGGTGAGTGTTTGTGTATGTATGTTGGTGAGTGTGTGTGTATGTATGTTGGTGAGTGCGTGTGTATGTGTGTGTGTGTGTGTGTGTGTGTGTGTGTGTGTGTGTGTGTGTGTGTGTGTGTGTGTGTGTGTGTGTGTGTTGGTGTGTGTCTTCATATCGGATAATCAGACAATAGGGTGGGGTCGCCTGAAAAAACTTTTCATGTCAGTGGTGTCCACAGATTTTACTTTATTGGTATCATATTCCCTATTCTTAATTATGATAATATGTATGCACGCACTTTTTGTGACAGCGTCTTTTTCGACTCTCTGAATTCATTCATTTCTTACTTATTCTGTCCCTTATCAGTATTGCTAATGATGAGATTCCTTCTGGGTAATAAACTGTTATTTCTTATGTGTATATAAAAACACACCCTCCCCTAAACGTTGGGCCACCAGAAAGTGGCTACACCCTTTACAAATCAATTAACCTGGTCTTGCGCGTGACGGGCCAACACTAGGGTCTCACCGACACGAGTAGAATCGGTCAGTAAGAATACTTTTGAAACTAAAATATCTTTTAATCGTAACTTTGGTTTTTGCATGGGCAATGATGTGCAAATAAACCCCGAATATCTGTTTAAATTACCTACTATTAACGTCACATTTACTCTCCGTTTGAAGTAAATCTTTATATATTGTGGGATGCCCTTCTTTGTGCAGAATAAGCCTTGTACAGTTCGAGAATTTTTTCAATCAAACATCAGTGCCAGGGATACTGCAGCTGGAGAAAGTAATCAGCGTTGATTTATCACTGCCGTAAACTTGACGCAGAAATCTCATTACAATCATTTAATTATATCTCACGCATGCAGATCGTTAATTACCTATCGCTCCTGTCCATCCACGTGTAAACCAACTCGCCTTCTACACCGCGCATTTACATAACAAACTGTTATTGAACCTTTGCATTTCATTTAGTTTTGTTTTCAATTTCAAATGTTGCTTATTGAAATAGAACTTTCAATTAAATAGTTTTAAATGGTAAGGCCACATGGAGGTTCAGAAGAGACAAATTTGTCCTTTTTGTATATTTTATGAAATGGTAACAATGTTTTTTGTTTATGTGATGCGACATTGATACGAAGTAGGGCTAAAGGAACATCTGAGATGGCCATTACTGATGCCTAATGGCTTTGCTTATAGATCCCGAGTTTGTTATTTGATCCTTATTTAATTATTCTAGGTCTTTCTGAGGCTAAGTGTTGTTGTGCTTTGGGTGATTTCTGACCAAAACCCCACAGAATATAATTGAACAGGTCATCGCTACTGTGTTAGCTATACAACTGCAACGATTTAAACACTCTCTATCATTAGTTTGTGTTGTACGTCAACGATTACTTTTACATCGATATGTTTACAAATAAGAAAATACGTTTTGCAGTGTTACAGATTCCGAGAGTTAGAACATGACAGACGATATACATAATGTTGTCATGACAACTGATCTGCGTGGCCTCTCTGACAATGATTCAGGCGTTCTTATATAATATTGCCACTGAGGTACAATGCCATTTGCTTCCAATCGAGGTGGCATGGGTGGCCCAGTCGGCTACAGCGCAGTGCAGAGTTGCGTCCCTTGGGCATGCGAGAAACCGATGAGTGTAGATTCGAATCCCAGTTCGCCCTGATTATGTTTCTAGGTTTGTCAGTTCCATACCCGTGCTTTTGGGTTTCTCTTAAGTGGTAAACGTCTGCATCACTTCAGGCTTCCTGCCACCGTCGCTATAAGTTGAATACTGTTAAAAGCCTCTCAGAACTCACTCACTCACTCACTCAATCGACAGGTCGGGGAAATGTAAAGAAACGACAACATTAAACGGCAATCATGAAAATACAGATTTGTTATCATCTCGATGAGGCTACATCGTGAATATTCTCTGTGTACAAACATCGTCTCTATCTCTGTAGCCGGTAGTCAAATATTAAATAGGTGGATAGTGACGTTGTTATCAGTCCAAATCACTAATGTTGAAGCGTACCATTGCAGGGGGCGAGATCAAAGGAGCCGCCCGTCATCTAATACACAACATTAAGTTATATAGTTGTGTGAACCGCCCACTCGCCACGATTACATGCTGATAGAATTTACATTCCATGAAAGAAAGTTAAAATGACAGTAGTTTTCTCTCTTTCATATTGACGTCCAAACAATGTCTGTAAATCGAGCAATTTTGCAGTGAAGGCCTATTTGACGTCACACGATGTAAAAGCTTTCAAAAAGTTTTACGGTGGACATTTGGAGGACATTTCTAAACAAAAATGATGTCCGTTGCAATTTCCAATTTGATTTCTACGATACTTCTACGATACTTCTACGATACAATATCGTGTTTTTTCAAGTGTGTGTGTGTGTGTGTGTGTGTTGGTGTGTGTGTGTGTGTGTTTAGGGATCGATCCACACAGATATTATAACATATTTATCTCAGCGTATGACATAACAAATTAAGAGTTAATGTTTCCATTTTTCGGGATACCATGTGCCCTGCACTGGACATCCAGAACCGTCCGATACTCATTCACATAAACTGTCGAGGAAGGAGTCTTTCTGTCTTAAGATTATTTCCGCGATTGGAATCGTGTTTGGTAGTTGAGGGCAACTGCTCTAACTCGTTTATCCAGAATTTGTTGTGCTATATGGCGTTACTTAGGAGTAATTGAATACACCGGTTACAAGTGGATTTCAAACAGCACGTGGGCGTGCTTTTGAGAAAGGAAGGCTACAATGGGGTGGAAGTTACCGAATGTTTCGTAACTGTCCAAGTTTATAAATTACATTTGACGATTTTAAATCGGTCTAAAAATCGACACTCAGGAATTGTGTTGGAAACAGGCAAAGAAATACTAAACTGTTTTTAACAGCATAGCTAGTAATGGTTTCAGCACGCCATGTCACACAGACTAACGACTGAACCCTCAGCGCTAAGGCTAACTCGGCGAAAAAGGACCGGGTTACGGTTACTTTGTGAAAACGGACGTACATTCAGACTAAGGTAACCCTAAAGCAGCTCTCACACTTTGCCGAGGTGGTTGCCGAGCTCTCCCGAGCCTAACTCGGTTAGTACTCGGGAAGAGACTACATATATACGAGTATCATACGAGTACGCTACGAGTGTGTTATGAGCACCACAGGAGTCCAATAGGAGTCCAATAGGAGCCTATTAAGAGTTGCATACGAGCACAACGATCTTGATACGAGCTGTTTGGTTCGAGTTTGGTACGACTTTGGTAAGAGGTGGCACACTCGTACAGCTCGTATTAGACTCGGTCAACTCGGCACTAAATTTTGCAGACGATCCTCATACGAGTTCTGCACGAGCACCACGAGGCCGCCACGAGGGTAGTACGAGTAGGTCGAGTGTGTTACGAGTTTGTTAGGAGTTGTCTGGGGCCCGACTGTTTTGAGCAGTTCCAAAACTCTCGTAGATCAGTACGAGGTATCCCGAGTTACCCCGAGTTGAGTACGACCTCGCTACGAGCTCCATACGAGTACCCCCGAGTCAGCTCGGGTCCATACTCGGGACGCAACTCGGCAAAGTGTGAGAGCCCCTTAATTCTAACCTCAGTGGTTAAGGTTATATAACATCGACATTACATCGTGCTTTGGTGTGTCCACAAACAAATTCTTCTATTCGTTGTTATTATAATGACACCATTGTTAATATGCCAAGTTATTCCAGAATGCATAGGGTGAGGTGAGGTGAAATTTGGTTTAATGTCGCGTTCAAGATTATTGCACTTATATAGCAACTTGCATCCACACGTGAGTGCGTGCGTGCGTATTTTCTGTGTAACTGCTAGTCCGGTTAAATAGTGCAAGACCACAGAGATACCATTCCGCAGTTGAACATGGATACCCTATTCTAACACAGTATTCTTACTCCGAGCCGACCAGTTCTTGTATAATATATATAAGGGGGTGGGAGGTGTAAATCTCACATGGGTACTGTACAGAAAGCAGACTTAATATCACGTAATTCCTTAATATCATATGCAATGGAGTGAGTGAGTGAGTGAGTGAGTGGATTAGTGAGTTTGGTTTTACACGGCCGGTCAGCGATATTCCCCTGTCGACAACTAATGACAGACAAAAACGTCCTTAATGAACTACTTTGCCCAGGGGGGAATATACCCCATAGGCTCTACCTGTCGAGTTTGGGTATTTAACTCCTTGGGATAAATCTAAAAAAAAAAAGATTTTATGACGAAATTAGAGTGTATATAACTAACTATGACATGACTTGTACCTTAACGCGTCTCAATGAGGAGCGTTGTGAAACGGGAAGAATGAGGGGTTAACTGACTAGTCACAATGTTCGCCTGTCACGCCGAAGACAAAGGTTGATTCCCACATGGTTGCTGGGTATAACGTAGGATAAACCGTCTGTCGCAAAATCTCGCTTTAGTGGTGTTCTATCAAATATATGATGCGCAATGTGTCGCCATATTGGATAGCCGGATAGCCCAGCCGTCTAAAGCGCCGCGATTCGCTGTGCAGAGTTGCGTCCCTTGGACACGCCAGAAACCTATGATTGTGGGTTCGAATCCCGGTTCGCCCCGGTTATGTTTCTAGGTTTGTGGGTTTCACCGAAGTGGTAAACGTCTGAGGCCTGCATCACTTCGGGCTTTCCTCCCACATTAAGCTGACACGCCGTGATATAACTGGAATAATGTTAAAAGCGGCGTTAAACCCAACTCACTCACTCTAAAGTTTCACCCTGTATTCGAGACAGAATTCGCTGATATTGCGAATCTTGAATTATCATTTGTCGTGCTCATTGGCATACAATACCAAAACGTTTACAATGTGCTTCTCTTTAGGGTTTTCATCATGTTTCAGCTTAGTAACATTTTGATAACGTTTGTAAAGCTTTTGGTCAAATCTAATATTCTAGTGTAGACTTTGTTTTCCCCGACAGTTTATATACGGATATTGACTCTCTGTTCAACCTGCTAGCTTGTCTACTGCTACTCGAATACAACTGATCGGACGTTATAACATATTCAGTTGTTCGTCTGTAGTATCGACCGACACACGCGGAAGGAACACACACTTTCGCTGTCTTTTAAAGATTGCATACTCACACGTGTGTTGCGGACGCCCCGCTGTATTCACGCTGATACACCTGCTAGGATTCCGATGTAAGGAGATTTCTCAACGTTTTCTGAAGCACCTGGCTCTTAGAATCTCTTCTTATCTTGTTCTTTCGATAGATTAGAGTCTTCTCTATCATCAGAGTCTACAACTTGGGTCATAAAGTCCTCCCAGAATTCCCCAAAGTCAGTCTTGCCTTGCGGGCATCCACTGTGAGAATGCTAGTTGCTTGGGCTCAAAGTCACTGGTTTGTCTGGTCCGGACTTGATTATTTACAGGCCGCCGTAATCTTACTTAGTGACTTGTTAAATGACACCCATTCGCTTCAGCTTCAGTAATTCAAATGGTATGCAAAACCACTTAATGACAATGTTCTTACTTTCCCCGTTTCTCTACAGACAATATCTTTACGAAGCATTGAGAAGTATACAACGGTTATACACATAACCTCATTTTGTCTTTGTAAAGCCCCTATATGTAAAGAACCATCTCATGAAGATAAAATCTCAGCATTTGAATCAAATTACATTATCTTCAGCTCTAAAACAGTCTATAGAACATACAAATGCGTCACAACTGATGTCAGCGGCTTAAAGAGTTATGTATATTGAAATTACAGTAACACACTTGTAAAAAAAGTGAACAAAACATCATTAATTTCTTTTGCCCTACGGAGTTTAGCTCATTGCATCACAAATGCTCTTTAACGCGATATTTTCTCGTACAAAAAAGTAAGTGAATTTGATCTTTTAACGCGCAGCGCATTGAGGATTCATAGGCTGGGAAAGTAACCTTACCTCTCTCATTAGTGCGACATTCCTGGCGTAAGTAGCACAGGTCTAATCACGTTCACGTTGAAAACTGACCCCGCTACGGCCATGTCCAAACAACATTTTCAGAAATACGAAAAACAACAATAATTTCGTTAGACTAAAGACGGCATAAATTGATGCAATTGATCCTGCTCCTATTTCGACGTGTTTCGTCGAAAAAAAGCAAATTCAATTTTTTTTTACAAGTTGCTGTAACATCGTACGCAGCTTCGCCGTGTGTTTTTGTCTGTCTGCCTCGCGATTGTCTCAATGGCCAGACAGGCCATATTCTATCGCAGTGAAAGACAGAGGTTTCGAAGAATTCCCCGATGAGGAGACAAATTCATTTAGTGGTAATAAATAGCACAGGCTGCATCCCGTCAGTGAGTTAGAACCAATGGCTCGAGTCTCTCCCAATCGCTCCCTCGCTATCAAAAAGAAATTACACATCGTGAGCAATTACAAATTAGCACGAGTTACCCACATGGCATGTTCAATGGGTGAAGAACATCGTTCTACACATCTGTTTCTCGATATAAGGTTCGAGGGGGTATTTATTTTGCCACCAATTTTTGCTCCAGTGTCAAAGCTTGAAGCAGTGACAGATGCGACTGTCGCGTGATTGGTTTCAACATGGCGCTCACAATGTCGTCTGCTTCATGAAGAAATAGTGCGATAGATTCATTTGTCACTATTCATTGAAGGAGGTCAAAATATCCGGATTGTAAGAGTAATCAATACAATTTGGGGTAGAATGGCAATATCGGAAAGCGATATCGTGATTTTGAAGGTCATGTTAGGGATCGTCTGTTTTTATCATGATTCTTCTTTCCGTCACTCGGGAAAGAAAATTGTAGTGGTCGAAAAGAAAATTTAACTTTTTAAAATAAATTTCTTTGGGTTCAATAATCACATGTTGAATAAAATAGACGCTGTTTGAGCTTCAATGTGTCTACTTGAAGGCATGATGGTATGGCAGATGTCATTTCCAATGCAGTTCCAGGATCCTCTAAAGGTGGAGTCAGTCTCAGGTTCAAACCGAAAGGATGGCGCTCTTGTTTTTTAACGTTGCATGTAATATTCTAGCTGTATGAGGACAACCTGTACATAATCGACTATGGATAAGATAAACCAATGGTTGATATTGTGAGCAACGTTTCAAGCCGTCGGCGTATGTTGACAGGCAATCATCCATTGTCACCGAGCCTGGTAACCTTACGACGGGCATAGCGTGCTGGGGACCTATTCTGTGTCGGAAACCCCACGGGGACCCGAGTGAGTAAAATCAAGGGTTTGACTGTACACTACCCTGCTCATGGGTTTCACGGCAGAAAACGTCTCTCGATAGGCTTTCCTCACACTTAAAGCTGACATTCCGCTGAATACTGATCAACGTGGTGTTAAACCCAGCTGACTCACGCACTCGTTAATTGCAGTTACAAACGGCATGAAGTTGTGACATCGCGAGGCTTTAATACTAAGTCCTGTGAAGCGTCATCGCCCGCAACTCAGCCGAGAAGATCCGGGTTAGAATTGGTCTTCAGCAACCCATGCTCGTCGTTAGAGGCGCCTGACGGCTGACTAACGTGTGGTCAGGTCTGGGTGGATGCATGTCATCGTATCCCAT
The DNA here is from genome assembly GCF_022045235.1 of Haliotis cracherodii. Taxonomy (NCBI): domain Eukaryota; kingdom Metazoa; phylum Mollusca; class Gastropoda; order Lepetellida; family Haliotidae; genus Haliotis; species Haliotis cracherodii. The sequence continues at coordinate 56,931,245 of NW_027266264.1, forward strand.
TTGGGTAAATCGATGCTCATTATATCAATCACTTTACTGTCTGTTCCAGACTGGATTATTTACAGACCGTCGTCATACAGCTGGAATATTAGAAAGTGGGGTGTTGGAAAACAAACAAAACTACCCGCAACTTTGCTCACCATGCACAACAAAGCTAAGCGAAATTCTACAAATGGATAACGTGAGGCGGGCTGAGAGAGGACGAACATTTGATAATTAATTCATTTTGGCCTTATTTAGGTTTTTTAATATAATGATACATATTCCTGTTGTTGTCCTTTGTTACTTATTTCTAATATTTGTATTCCTATGATCTATCAACATGTTTAGGTCTCAGACAAGACAACTGAGTTACGTGTTTCCCAGATCAGCTATACGTAGACTAAAGCCATCAATAATCTACCATATCATAGCAATCTGAGTCCCTTGGCTCTGACGGCATAAACACCATGGACGTTTAAACTTTGTGATGTCTTGTAGAACACGGAATGCTCATTGGCTTGTCGACAGTTTCGCCCTTCAATGCGAATGCTGCTAAAGGTTATGGAGTCTGATCGCAGTTTAAAATAAAAACAAGCATCTTATGATATCAATATACGATATATTATTGATGTTGGCAACAATCATAATTAGACCGGAAATTAAAGGGAATAAAGTTATGAAGAAATTAAAAGTACGTATGTCGACATACATATCTGTTTCAAGTGGTTGTTTCCTGACACGTGTTACTTTAAAGAAATCAAGTTGATGGCCATCAACATGAAAGGTTAAAGTGATTCGGGCTTGAGAATGTCATTAATAAACGATTTTTTTGCGATTAAACATGCCATTGTTTTCCGACAGATTTGTTCTTAAAATATATAAAACATATAGTGGCGTCAGGTGTCGGGTATAGTATTTCTGCTGTGTTGTATTGCTGTGGTATGCGTGAACAATTGGCATGATAGGGAAGGAAAGTCCGAAGTGATGCAGGTCTTAGATGTTTACTACTTTGGTAAAACCTATCAGGATCGGTGTGGTGCTGACAAACTTAAAACATCATTGGGACTAACCGGGACTCGGGGCGGTCGGGTAGCCTAGTGGTTAAAGCGTTCGCTCGTCACGCCGAAGACCTGGGTTCGATTCCCGACATGGGTACAATGTGTGAAGCCCATTTCGGGTGTTCCCCCCGTGATATTGCTGGAATATTGCTAAAAGCGGCGTAAAACCATACTCACTCACTCACTCACTAACCAGGACTCGAGCCCGCAAGCATAGCTTTCTGGTACGATGAGGGGACGCAACTGTGTAGAACTGTAAAATACTACTATAAGAATAACGGTGTATTTGACGACGGGGCCACACACATTTGAAAATAAGATGTCAAATCAAACTGAGCAAACTTCATCACTTTCTTTTTTAGGAATATTTCACTTGAGCTTACAGCTATAAACCCGAACCACAAGGTTTTTTGCCGTCACATATTTAGGAGATGGGAACGTTAACACCAAGCAACCAAGGTTTTGAGGGACATAAAATTAAGAAATTTAATTTAAAAAGAAAATTAATACATAAATGAAAAAAACACACACATGAAATGTACCTGATGTCTATTTCTGTCTTGGCAGTGACTCTGAGTGCACTATGACACGCATTCTGTAGTTGGGTCACGTACTTCAGTTTGTTGGACGCCGTATAGGGATTTAAGCGTTTAAAATTCCAATGGGCATGGAGGCAGTTTTTGGCAAAAACTAAAGTGAGATCGATTGAGTGTTAGATCCTATTTCCATTAAATTACCCTCCCTTGCGGAGAGTCACCTCCCACAGCCGCGTCCCGAACGCCACCTCAGGAATCACACAGCATATTAAGATTTACGAGCGTCGTAATCGTTGGATTATGGAGGAATTAGAAGCAGTTGAAATTGAAAGCGGTCAGTTCAAGAGGGTTCCTTCTCCCCGTGACCTTGGATTAAGAAGAACTCTCATATAGTTGCCTTGGATTTTATCAATTACTGCAACAGGGTAATAAAGTCCTCTCTGTGACGCGAGCAATCTCTGACGGATAATATCAGAGAATTACAGGTGAATTGCTCTTATTGTGAAGTAGAGTGTTACTGCCTGTGTCAGACAACGAGAAGACGACTGTTGCCTCCAGTGCTGTGAACCTGTCGCTACTCACCATTGAAACTGATCAGTCGGGGTTGTCATATTTTACCGACACGCTTTGTTTGTTTGTTGGTTTGTTGTTTAACGCCGCACTCGATTGTCCAGCTATTAGACGGCTGTCTGCAAATAATCTGGATCAGACAATCCAGTGATTGACAATCTTTTACGCGAGCCTGACCATCCAATCCTGTTAGTTGCGTCTTACGACAAGCTTAGGGAACTGAAGAACCCGGATCTTCACTTCACTTGGGGGGAAGGGGCTGGGGGGGGGGGGGGGGGGGGGGGGGGCTTATGGGATAGGCATGAGTGTGAATAACTTTTGACTCACATGGCGTGAGTGAGTGAGTGAGTTTTGATCTCAACACGTAACGGTTGGGTAGTTCCATTGCTAACGCACCTGTTTCTCATGCAGATTGGTTCGATACTCATTATTCGCTCTTCAAGACTTAGTCCATTTGTTGTATCAAGGGGGGCACGAGTGGCCCAGTCGTCTAAAGCACCGCGATTCACTGTGCAGAGTTGCGTCCTTTAGGCACGCGAGAAACCTATGATTTTGGGATCGGATCCCGGTTCGCCCCTGTTATGTTTCTAGGTTTGTCAGCACCATACCCGTGCTCGTGGGTTTCACCGAAGTGGTAAACGTCTGAGACCTGCATCACTTCGGGCTTTCCTCCCACATTAAGCTGACACGCCGCGATATAACTGGAATACTGTTAAAAGCGGCGTTAAACCCAACTTATTCATTCAATGTTGTATCAAGCTCCGTGATACGGAAAACGCTGATAGTTCGCAAAATACTCTTGTTTGTCCTATTTATTTTCAAAATTCTCGGAACAGAGAGGGATCATTATGCTATTTTAAACTTTTTTGGGTGGGTAACAAATCGATAAAAGTTGACCTGATTCTAATGTACCACGTGACTTCCTTTGGTCACGTGCGCAATGCTCAGATGACCACGGATTGGTTCTCCCATGCGAACTTGACACACTATCAATTGAATATTCGTGTGCAAGAAATCTTCGAATCCTAATGCAAAAATGAAATTTTCTTGAAAAGGGGTTACCATTTGTTGTAATTATTAGGAGCGGGTATTTTAAGCTGGGCAGGTCATATGAAACAAGAATGTTAATTTAACAATCCTAAAGAGGCGACAATGCATGCACATACACGTGTAACGATTGTGTAACATCTGGTTATTTACCTGAATATTTGGCAGTGTAGTGTCTGCCCTGAACGTTAAAATATGGTACTTGCTGGCGCTCGGCTTAACTGGATCAAACAAGGACTCGTCGGCTCGGATTCATTAGAAAGTGTCTGAGTGGGGTATCCATGTTTAACTGCGGCATGGTATCTTGGTGGGCTAACACTATGAAACTTATATATAAGTCGGGATTATAGTAGAGACACGCACACACGCACACACGCACGCACGCATACACGGGCGGTGGGGGAGCCGAAGAACCGGGTTCGAGCCCCCACATGGATACATTGTGTGAATCCCATTTCTGGTGTCCCCCGCCGTGATTTTGCTGGAATATTGCTAGGACAACGGCTTAAAACCATACTCATTCTCCCACTCGCTCGCACACACACACACACACACACGCACGCACGCATGCACGCACGCACGCACGCACACACACACGCACACACACGCCCACACACACACGCACGCACGCGCGCGCTCACACACAAAATTAATTAATTTGACATGTCACACGGTGAGATAAATATGTTATAATCTTTGCAAGGATCGATCAACACACACACACACACACACACACACACACACACACACGAGTATGAACATCATTATATAAGTGAAACAATCATGAACACTAAACCCCATTTCACCTTACCTCACCTAACCTCACCTCCTTCGTGTATATTCTAATTGGCTCTTTTCTGTTTATATTTGTCGTTACTGGGGCACGAGGTACGGGTGGGTGACGGATGAGGCCAGGGTGGTCAGTCCCAGGCCGTCTCACTGTACACCGGTGTTGTGGATGCTGGAGTCCCCATTGTGTCCTCGGAATGGTTATCCTGGAAATGAGTTATGTGCTTTTAAAAGATTTATACAATGCGAACATGACCCGAGAGGATTCTGTGTTAGAATATAGGTCCCCAGCAACCTATGCTTTTCGTAGTAGGCGACTTAATGGATCGGGGGGTGGGGGGGATTGACACCATGAGCGCATCCATCTACGTAGTTGGAATACGATGTCATGCATAATTAGGAGGGACATGGAATCGAACCGGGGGGTGGGGGGGATTGTCACCATGGGCATCCATCTACGTAGTTGGAATACGATGTCATGCATAAACCAAGTCAGCGAGCCTGACCACCCGATCCCGTTAGTCGCCTCTTACAACAAGCATTGGTTGGTGAAGACAATTCTAATACATAATGGAGGCTGGACCAGAAAACCTAGTGATTGATGTAATGAGCAACGACCGGAATGTTGTGTGGGTGTGTAGGTGAGTGTTATATGAAATCGCCGATCACCTTATTTTTGGTTTCAAAGAGTAAATTCTGAGTTGTATACTGCATTAAACTAAAATAACTAAGGTCCTATTCAAAACGGCATAAAACCTAGCTCTCTCACTCATTCATGTCGATGTTACACTGCGCACCGCATTGAACTCATAGACTTCAAGGTCCACAATTTGTTTATCAGCAAATGTTTGAGACAAGCATCGCTTGGTATTACAACCGCGTCACCTAAAAAGAAACCTGAACAAAGACACCATTCACAGTTACCATTACTTCACTGACAAGCAAATGATTCAGCTCAATAGCCTACCATATAAATCCTCCCATAAACGCGTGAAGTGTATATCTGAATTACACTGCAGCGGAATCTTTGCGAAAAAGCGATGACACATATATCTTGTGCGAATAATCTATTTATTTTAATCAATAAAATGTTTCGGCGATCAATATTGTTTTAAACGCTTATTCGGAGTGGATATTTTTTTAAAACTTGACAATTACTCTTCCTTATTCACTGATGTTGTAAACGAGCTGCTCACAACAACGACCAACAATTAAACACACTGTAAATAGAAATTTAATAAATAAACCATGAAACAGTACATCGTAGATTGGTGATTAACAGTCCAATTCTTAGTCGCAAGTAGTTTTCTCTCCCTGTTTTACAAACTTGTCGGTCTTACATTTTAACTTTTTAACGAAGTCACTTGTTATCTCAATAAACGATCATTGGCATTCCGCCTGTGAATGTCTGCGCAACCTTTGCCTAGCCCGAGACCATCAGACCTCCCAACATGGGGCACCGGTGTGCATGGGCAGAATGATAAAGATGGGGTGCGCGGTTCCCTGTGGTATAACAGGCCATACTCCAGTATAAAGAATTTGTACTGATTGACAATGGTTTATCACTCGTGCTAAACTCGTTGTTTGAGTCGGCGATTGTCTCGGAGGCTGGGTGCTATTCATTGCGGCAATTTCACTCCAGATTGAATATCCTATCAGTTCTTATTGAACGATATCGCAACAGGAGTACTGTGGAACTACCACGTAATCGAGTGATCGTGTGATAAAGACTGTATCGCTTTCCTTCATAGTTTTCCCATTTCCATGCAAATATCCAGCTGATAATAACCTCTTGACGTGGATAAGAGTGAGAGAGATTGGGCGGGAGATGCCACGCGCTACGAGAACTGCCGGAAAGAGACGGTGACGTGCGATTAAGATAACTCTTTCAAAGAGCAAGGACTGCATATCTCGGACCTTGTTGATAAGGGAGAAGTCTGTCAATTAACAGACTGAGTTTAAAGATACAGCTTGATACATTTCTTCGTCAAGGATTTGAAATTTGTGGAGATTTTCTTTAAGCTAGACTCCTACTGCAAGAGTAGACAGCCATTGTGTATAATCACACTTCCGGGTCAGAGGTTGTCCTTAGTTTCTCAAATCTGTCGACTCGGATGAGGATTGGGTGTCACACTATGTAACTGTGTGTTATCGTAAGGCGTGGATCATTGCTCATGCTATCAACCACTGGTTTCTCTGTCTAAGGCTGGATTATTAGAGCTGCCGAATTATGGCGAGACGTAAGAGACCAACCAATGCGTAACCGTGTGTGTTTGTTTGTGTGTGTGTATGTGTGTGTGTGTGTGTGAGAGAGAGAGAGAGAGAGAGAGAGTGTGTGTGTGTGTGTGTGTGTGTGTATTGTGTTGTGTTGTGTGCGAGGAGGAGGTGGCACCAGCTTTTGATGGACAAGATATTTATTCAGTTTGCGTCTCGTCTCACATCTTTTCTCTTAAAGAGGGCCGCTAATCTTATATTTGGGGAGACCAGTGAAGATCCGGGGTAGAATAGGTTTTCAGCAACCCACGCGTGCCGTTAAAGGCGACTACGCTTGTCGTAAGAGGCGACTAACGGAATCAGGCTCGCTGACTTGTTTAATGCATGTCATCCTATCCTAGTTGCGTGGATCGATGCTCATGATGTCAATCACTGGATTGTCTTGTCCAGACTCGATTATTTACAGACCGCCGTCATATAGCTGGACTATTGCTGAGTTCGGCGTTAAACAACAAACAAACAAACATTTGGGGAATATAGTTTGTTATTGCATTTGTATAGCAATGTCCTTGTGGACGCAGAACAAATTGGGTTTTGCACGGACAAACCAGTGGTTGATAGTGTGAGCACCATTTCGGATTTTCACGGGTCGTCTATACAGCAAGTTCATAAATGAGAGGCGGTCAAACAGGTGGTCACACCCATGAACCATGATGTCCACCCAAACCCGATTCTGGACGCTTAATACGCACTAATTATGCTTTTGGCTTCATATGTAATGGATTTTTTTAAAAACGTCATGTTCAGCAGTCATTACAGATGTGTTTGTAGGCAACGCCCGTCTGTTCCCAGCATGCCTCACACCGGCCATCTTGTTTTATCCGCGGACCCCGTACAGTGTTTTATGGACAGGATGGATATGTTCAATTAATTCCTTCTCAATATATTTTCTATCACACCATGCTTGGGTAAACACACCGACCACAACATGGAACATGACTCGAAACAGTCGGATGTAGCAATGCTAACTGCTATCAACTATATGACAGTGTTCCGATAAATTTACTCTTATTGTTGATATACTCCTCAGACCAAACTCACCAGACGAGTTAATTTCCACTAGTCGCGATGACAAATCATTACTCTGTCACTTTATAATCCATTAATAACTTGTAATTCAGTCAAGTATGGACCGCTAACATTTACAGTCGGGGTTTATGACGCCAGTGAGAGCGCAGCATGAACGACCCCCTCCCAACGACTTCGCCGTCCCTACGTAACGCAGTCGCACAAATCTCCAACCCTCAGGTAGCAGTGACAATCACATCTTTCTGATACGATGCGGAGTTAAATAACCCTCTCACCTTCGCCACGCTGGTATTCGGGATATTATCGGCTCGACTTCACGCTTAATCACCCACTAGAAATTCAATCAGCAAATCTCCCAGATCGGGTGCAGGCTTTTCCGTTGTCACTTCTGGTTCAGACAGATCGAACGGAAAAGTGATCTGATCTGTGATTGGCTTATTGATCCCGTGCAGTCTGAGTCCAGGACACCGGTGGTGAGGCGTGAGGGGGGTCGGGCACTGCCCCTATTTGCTTTAATGTACTGCCAGTGTACGACAATTAGAGTCCAGCCGTTAGCCAGACGGTGAAAGTTGGCCTCTTTCACTCCATACTTCCCGACAACTTCCTGACGTCGCCCACCACAAGTAACGTCATAATGCACCATCCACCACGACGTCGTGCGCTACTCAAAGTAGTGTCTTGTGTTACAGATGAGGGTGTTAGTCAAGCAAGTGATGCTCTACAGCCTCGGGCCGTCAAAATAACCTGTTTCTGAAGTCGTTGCCAACTGCTAACACGTCTTGACTAGTCTTTACAATTACTGCGTATACTTGGAAAACTGGGTTACAGTCTGGCAAGGCGTTCCTATCTACTTAGATACAAAGAACACAAGTTGCTCTTTCCTAAAGCCGAGGGAGGGGGTGGGATGGGGAAGTTGGGTGGATATTGGACTGTAATCAGCACCATATCTTGGATTCTCCCCATCATCCTGGCGTCCTGGCGTCCTGACGCCGGGTCAGGCCTTCCAGAGCGCGGGTCGTCTTCACGACTCCCACTGCCAAGAAGGGGGTCTATCCTCGGTGTTGTCCTCAAATCTTCATGGATGACTCTTGGTGTCAAGTCCTTATTCTGCAGGTACCTACCTAATCACTGCAAGTTCCTCAAGTCTGTCCACGTTCAAAGGTCGAATTTTACTGACTTACAATCTGCTTAGTTGACGCAAGTTGCTGTAAATATACCTCTTTGACATCATGTAATGTCCGCACAAGATATCACAATTACGCATTTCCTTCTGTCGTATGGATATACTAGGTATGGTTAAATCAGAGACTAGACTTAACGAAACTAGACATGATTAGAACGTAGACTTGACATGGGTGGATATAACCTAGAGTAGATATGATCAGAACATAGACTAGATATAGATAGTGCGTACACTAGACGTGGATAGACCAAATATAGACTAGATATAGATAGTGCGTACACTAGACATGGATAGACCAAATATAGACTAGATATAGATAGTGCGTACACTAGACGTGGATAGACCAAATATAGACTAGATGTGGATAGTGCGTACACTAGACGTGGATAGACCAAATATAGACTAGATATAGATAGTGAGTACACTAGACGTGGATAGACCAAATATAGACTAGATATAGATAGTGCGTACACTAGACGTGGATAGACAAAATATAGACTAGATATGGATAGTGCGTACACTAGACGTGGATAGACCAAATATAGACTAGATATAGATAGTGAGTACACTAGACGTGGATAGACCAAATATAGACTAGATATGGATAGTGCGTACACTAGACGTGGATAGACCAAATATAGACTAGATATAGATAGTGCGTACACTAGACGTGGATAGACCAAATATAGAATAGATATGGATAGAACGTAGAATAAATATTAATAGAATGTACCTAAATATGGATTGAATGTAGACTAGACAGTGGCGTCTGTCGCACAGAAATACCAGCTTTCCGCCTCATCTTTTCACATCATCATCATCACTACCGCCACAACTACAAATCACTACTACAAGTACTACTACTGCTGAGACCCGTGAGTTGCGGGTTATAATAGGTCTTCAGCAACCCGTGCTTGTCGTAAGAGGCGACTAACGGGTGGTCAGGCTCGCTGACTTGGTTGATTCATGTTATCGTATCTCAATTGCGTAAATCGATGCTCATGATATCAATCACTGGATTTCTGGTCCAGACACGATTATTTATACACCGCCGTCATAAAGCTAGAATATTTCTGGGTGTGACAAACAACTAATAAACAAATAAACTACTACTACTACTAATTCGGGGTGTTGCTACTACTACTACTACTACTACTACTACTACTACTACTACTACTACTGTTGCTCTTGGGGACCGGGGGACCCAATCATCTAGGGCGCCTCAATTCCAATTGCAGAGTTGATTCGCTTGAGAACGAAGAACCCTATGGGATCAAACCCCTGTTCGCCCCGATTATGTTTTTAGGTTTGTCAGCACCATACCCTTGTTCGTGGGTTTCACCGAAGTAATAAACGTCTGAGACCTGCATCACGTGACTTGACATGCCGTGATATAACAGGAATACTGTTCAAAACGGGGGGTCACGGGTGGCCCATTCGTCTAAGGCACCGCGATTCGCTGTGCAGAGTTGCGTCCCTTGGACACGCCAGAAACCTATGATCCCGGTTCGCCCCGATAATGTTTCTAGGTTTGTCAGCACCATACCCGTGCTCGTGGGTTTCACCAAAGTGGTAAACGTCTGAGACCTGCATCACTTCGGGCTTTCCTCCCACATTAAGCTGACACGCCGCGATATACCTGGAATACTGTTAAATGCGGCGTTAAACACAACTCACTCACTCACTGTTCAAAACGGCGTTAAACCCAACTCACTCACTCACTCACTGTTCCTACAATAACAACAACAGTTGTTATCCACTAGTCCTCCTACTATTACTTCGTCTGGCTTTCTGTCAATTACAAACGGAAATGCATGCCACAAGAAATAAAACACAATTAATCACTGCAAATGGAAAAATCATATATTTGACTGCGCGTGGCGTGTTGGAGCACAAACTGTGTGAATCGTATCTAAACTAGCATCATTTCACATCTTATCTTCAAAGACTTCTTCTTATTTCTAGTGGATAATATTTGCACTCAACTAACTGCTTGGCAGTCGTAATAAATATGTTTCCTGGTGCAAATATTGCGAAAACTCATTTATCACAGCCACAGTATCTCGGAGTTGTACGCGATGCAGCTGAAAGCTTGTCGTGGCTGGTGATGTTCCGGCTCGTGACGACGCTGCCATCGTTTAGGAAAACGCTCAACAACCGAATGACTTTTTCCATTAATCTTTTCCATGCCAACTCCGCCGTTTGTTAGGGCTCTTAAAACAATTCCGATGTCGACAAGGCTTTCCCACCTCTTTGTGCTAATTTAATCAATATTTTGATGTGAGTATGTCCAATGTCAGAGTTTGCTTGTCCCCTCAGCGAGCGCCTGACGACCCCCCGCGACACACAACATTGATCATGTAGCTAATTATCTCAAGCAAACACTATCACGACAGAAGAGAGATTGTACACATTGTCAGTTTCTATTTTTATATATGGTATTTGTTTCGCGTTGCCTTCGTCGACCTCCGGTTGAAGCATGCGAAAATAAACTTCATGTTTCCTGTAGATTTGACTTTTCCCCTTTTCAACCTAATTAGACATGTAAAACTAGAAGAAATAATACAATATTTTATTCATTGTATATTTTGGGAAATTATTTGGGTAATTATTTATAAAAGAAATGACAATGTGCATTCATTCGTTTCCTAGCGGGAGGAAAGTCCTGATAATTCCATAGTACGTGCATTTGGTAATACCTACTATCAACCGGGCCGATGTGCAAAACAAAACTGAGATTTGCACATAAACATCTTAGCTTTATTGAGCACATTTATCTACAAGTATTTTCTTTTGTTAATTGAGTATCGTGGTTGTCGATTGCAAAAATGGCCGTAAATTTAAATGTACAATGTAAATTGGACCCAGCGCTCACTATGCATTTCAATGACAAAACGCGTCTTTCAAGGCTGTCAATTGTATAAGAAGGGCGTTGAAATTATTTTCAGTCAGTTTACATTTAAAACGAATCTCGGAGAGAGCGATATGTTCCGGATCTGAAATAGACAGAGAGCTGGAGGGATTTCACCCCTGAACTGCAACATTGGGGTCGCTAAGTCTCTTCAGGTTATTACTACAAAATAGGAGCAGTTAGGTCCGTACATTGTTTTATTAAACCTGGCAAAAATTTATGACTTGGAAATTCTAATTGAAATAGGGAAATGCAGAGCTTCTTTCTTCATCATTAGATAACCCACGCTCCAATGGGATAAATAGTGGCGTATGGTTTCACTAAGTGAGTTTTGGTTTAACTTTAAACAACACTTCAGTTACACCACAGATTTAAAGTGGGAGGAAGGTGTCAGTTTGTACGCGTGTGCATTTTCGGGATCATGAAAGGCAAGGGGAACGACCAAGGATCATAGTCGGGGCGAAATGAGTATTAATCCAAACAACCACGGATCCTCATAGCTAAGGGACGTAACTCCTAACATTTTACAACTGATACCCCGAATACTCTTGTATAGCCAGGTGAATATAACATCAACTGAAATGCAAACGGTGTTTTGTGTTGTATGGATCATCTTTGAGATGTCGGGTAGCCTAGTGGTTTAAGCGTTCGCTCGTCACGCCGAAGACTCGGGTTCGATTCCCGACATGGGTACAATGTGTGAAGGCCATTTCTGGTGTCCCCAGCCGTGATATTGCTGGAATATTGCTAAGAGCGGCGTAAAACCATACTCACTCTCTCAATGTCAGAAAGTTCTCAAAGTTCTCCATGTTCGTCAGCGTTCAGCATCCCTGACGGTGCGCCGTGTGTATACATGGAAGTGTGGAATCTATCCCGCCTGTGTTTTGTAGATAGAGAATAAACCTTCTGAACAGATCAGTAAATTTGAAATGTGACAGAAATCATACCCAAAGTGGCATCAATAAAGACATCACGGCGCTACTCGCCAATCTGCGACCAAACCGAAACTGAAGTTTATACCTCGTCACGGAAGGCCTTGAGTCTTCTCTCTGCCATCCTGTAAATGCATGATGGTATTTCGGAATTTAAATTTTTAAAGATCCTGCGAGAGGAAATGAAATCAACAACAGTGAGAATGCCAAGGGATACATTATTCATCATTCGCGACCAACTCGTGCCATTCCGTGACAAGCCGAATGCATTCGCCATCACTCGTTTTGTCCCGTAATCTACATTCGGCTTGTCTCGGAATAAAACGAATCATCCAACTCGTGTTATTCCGGGACAAACCGAATAGCGACTCGTGCCCTTCTCATGCCCATTTTTGTGACCGGGTTCCGTCTTAGCGCAAACGGGCATACCTAAAACAATTGTCAACTCGTTGCGTAATGGCTCACATATTATTTCCCCTATGTAATATATATTTCAGATGCAATTTAAAGCACATTGGGACGTGCGGAATTATACAGTATGACTGAACACATTTGACTGTGTCTTGGGTATATTTTCAGATGCAAGACATATGTAAAATCAAAAATTATTTTTGAGGGATTCTTTGACGAAGAACTTGAAATCATACGCGCATTCTGATTGGTTTGTCGTAACATAACATTCATCGATAGGGGGACGAGTCTTCTTGCACGTTACGGAAAGGGGCGAGTGGTGACGAATGAGGGCGAATGGCGTCCCTTACCACAGGTTTCGGAAAGAGGCGAGTGGTGACGAATTGTTGATTGTACAAGTAAAGATGTCACACATTGCGGCAGATGACAGCTGCACCTGCTGTTCCAAAGTTGCTATGCCTTTGTCTGACGCAGCCAATTTCACATCATTCTCGAATTACATATATGCATGAGTGAGTGAGTGAGTTTAACGCCGCCTTTAACAGTATTCCAGTTACATCGCGGCGTGTCAGCTTAATGTGGGAGGAAAGCCCGCAGTGATGCAGTTCCCAGCCGTTTACCACTTTGGTGAAACCCACGAGCACGGGTATGGTGCTGACAAACCTAGAACCCAAAATCATAGGTTTCTGGCGTGCCCAGGGGACGCAACTCTGCACAGCGAATCGCGGCGCCATAGACGGCTGGGCCACCCGTGACCCCCACATATATGCATGGAAACAGCGATAAACATACAGTTCTTCATACGTGTCAGAGATATAATAAGAACAGGATCTCCCTTATGTTACAGGGAGCGAATAGCTGTATGGATTGAAGGTAAAATGACAACCGAAATCTTTGGAGTTGAAAAACTTGGATTGGAATTCCAGAAATTGTCCAGACTAATCACGGAATATGAATATTTCTTTGCTAAACACCCTTTTTTTTTAGTCGAGAAATGCGAGAAACCGGCTATTCGCCAGACTTACATGAATATTGTATTCATAATCTACTCAATTTGTGAACAACTCTTCCCTTCAGCTGATTCCTCGTGCTCTGTACAAACATAATCTTGAATACACAAAGAAAGTGAGTTCAACAGAATTGTACAAAGAGTCGAGCGGCTGATATTGAATATTTGATGCCTTGGGAATTTCAACATTTGACACCTCCAGGTCAAATCTGAAATCCCATAATGTTCATGTTCTCACTCACTCACTCACTCACTCACACGTTGTTATGAAACATTCCCCAACAGAAGTCGTTCTTATTACAGGGTGTCCGTTCTAACAAAGTCCGTAGTAACTATGTTTCTCTGTACATGATTATGCTACACATACAATGGGACTTTTCAATCAGGATAGTTGCATTGCATGTGAAATCGGACGGTGTTTTGATCTCCGGCCGCGTCATACCAAAATACGTTACATGATGGTACTTGTTGTTACCCTACCTGGCGCTCGGCCATGAGGAGATAAAAGAAGGACTGGCCGGCTCGGAGTCAGTACACTGTATCAAAGCGGGTTATTGATGTTAAACTGCGGCATGTAGGCTAGCTCTATAAAACCGGCATAAGTCCGGACTAGCACACACACACGCACGCACGCACGCACGCACGCACGCACACACACGTCGCTATAGAAGTGCAATAGCCTTGAACGCCACATTAAACCCAATTTCACCTCAACTCACCTCTTAGTTTGTTTGTTTGTGGTTTAATGCCGCACTCTGCAATATTCCAACTATATGACGGCGGTCTGTAAATAATCGAGTCTGGACCAGATCATGAGCATCGATCCACGCAATTGGGATACGATGACATCCATATGCCAAGTCAGCGAGCCTGACCACCCGATCTCGTTAGTCGCCTCTCACGGCAAGCATTAGTTGGTGAGTACAATTCTCATAAATAATGGAGTCTGGACCAACCAACCTAGTGATTGATGTAATGACCAATTATCGGAAGGGTGTGTTGGTGTGTGGGTGTGTAGATGACCTCTTTGTATGTTTCCGGAATAAAAGGATTCAGAAGTGTATACTGTCCTTTGCCCGGGAGTTTATACGATCAAATGGATAATACGACATGCATGTTCCCATTCCGGTAAATTGTCAGTCCAAACAATTTCATCTTCTCGAGGCAATGGAGTTAACTAACTGTAAAAGTCCAGTTTCCACCCTTGCCGAACCAGGCTGGAATTTCTGGGCTCGATCGTAGCGCCACCAGTGGCGGTTATGAGTTATGTCCCTTCCATGGCCCACCTATTGACCAATCACTTGCATTTGCCTCAAATAAAATGACGTCGCCCAGTGAATATGATCTGATCGATTATCAAGAACTATATTGTCTAACTAAACGCGTCTAACTTCGCGAAGTGCATGAGATCACCTGGATTAAAAACATGAAAAGATTCGGAAAATATCTGTTGACGCTAAATTATCGGTACACAGTTCATCAGACCGAAAACTACACGGTATTTTACGAACCAGATGTCGATGTCGTTACGCGATTTTGATTGTACTGCACAGCCTCGTTAGTCCAGACAGAATATAACAGTTTACTCTATAATTACAACCTGGTTCGGCAAGGGTGGTAACTGGGGTCAGTTATAGATAGTTAACTCCCTTGCCTCGGAACGATGAACAATGGGACGGTGTCGTCCAGGGTTTCGTGGTAATTTTCTGACGTCAAGTAACATTGTTTACACAATACACGCAATGAAGCAGTACCTGTGTTTTGATATTTGAAGTGGACAGCTGATTGTCAGGAGTTCTTTTTGTATGCGTAATTGCTGTTGGTTGCACAGAAACGAGGTATGGCACCGACACTCAGAGAAGGACTATGCGCCTCAAATTTATAAATGTAAAAGTATATGTATAATACATCTGCGAGATCTGACACTTTATTTCATTATAAATGGTGATCAATCATTCTGTGATATTTACACGCCATACAAATGCAAGTTACAAGATACCACGTCAGTAATAAAAACTGCCAATTCTATTATGGTAGCAAGCGTGTTGGTTGACGGATTTAAAATCTATTAATTGAAATCAGTATTCTGGCCCCTCGATGGTGGTACTGGAGTATCGCGCGAGTCAAAGAGTGTTCTTCAAAATGGAAGTTTGATGTTATTTGCCGCCATGCTGGCTGAGACGAGACGAGAGTTTAATGCAGCCCAACCTGCATACACTTGCCGTCCAAGTGTGTATAGTAAAACGATATTTTAAAATCGAATAAACCACGGCGACGTTAGTGAGTACACAGGCCATTACGTTCGGCGTTGTCATAATATACGGGGAAGTGAGTGAATAGTGGAGCACAGAGATGACCGCCCTGCTCCACCCCAGCTCTCTTCAGAAAGCTCGAAAATTTTGTTTCTTTGAGCGGAAATATTAAAATATGTTAAATAGTACTACCGTCTTACATATGACATATCCTGTCCAGAATGCTGCACCAAAGGTTGGAACATTGAACTAGACACCATCAAATATGTTTGGTACAAAACACTATCGTATCAAGATATCATCAAGCAATTGCAGAACTAACGCCACCTTAGGTAATGTCGAAACTACAAACAAACAGCTAATGCTTAGATTAACACTGCGAAATACACCATCAGATAATATCAGAAATAGACACCACGAGGTAACGTCGAAACAAAACACCATCAAGTAACGTACAAACAAAACATCATCAGGTAATGTCAGAAATAGACAGCATCAGGTAATGTCGAAACAAAACACCATCAGGTAATGTCAGAAATAGACAGCATCAGGTAATGTCGAAACAAAACACCATCAGGTAATGTCAGAAATAGACAGCATCAGGTAATGTCGAAACAAAACAACATCAGGTAATGTCAGAAATAGACAGCATGAGGTAATGTCGAAACAAAACAACATCAGGTAATGTCAGAAATAGACAGCATGAGGTAATGTCGAAACAAAACAACATCAGGTAATGTCAGAAATAGACAACATCATGTAATGTCGAAACAAACTAATGTCGAAACAAAACACCATCAGGTAATGTCGAAACAAAACACCATCAGGTATTGTCAGAAATAGACAGCATCAGGTAATGTCGAAACAAAACACCATCAGATAATGTCGAAACAAAACACCATAAGGTGACGTTCCAACTAGAAACCATCACGTAATGTCAGAAATAGACACCATCATATAATGCCGAAGCAAAACACCATCTTGTAATGTCAGAAACAGCCATAGTTAACGTCGAAAAAGACACCATCAGCTAACTAGAAAATATCAAATACAGATGGAACTAGATTCCAATACACGATGACGAAATTAGACACAATCAGATGATGACAGAACTAGACACCATCAGATGATGACAGCACTAGACATCAGCAGGTGATGACAAAACTAGACACCAACATATGATGATGAAACTAGACACCATCAGATGCTAACGGAAGTAGAAACCCTCAGGTGATGACGGAAATATACACTATCAGATGATGACGGGACGAGGCATCAGTAGATGACACAGAAATAGACACCATCTGATGATTACGAAACTAGACATCAGCAGATGATTGTGGATTCAGACACAATGAGATAATGACGAAACTAGACACCATCAGATGCTAACGGAAGTAGAAACCCTCAGGTGATGACGGAGACATACACTATCAGATGATGACGGGACGAAGCATCAGTAGATGACACAGAAATAGACACCATCAGATGCTAACAGAAGTAGAAACCCTCAGGTGATGACGGAAATAAACATTATCAGATGATGACGAAACTAGACACCATCAGGTAATTACGAATGTAGACACCAAGATGTGATGTCGTAACTAGACACCGTCGTGTGATGACAGAAGTAGACACTGTCAGATGGTGACGGAACTAGAGAGCAAATACTGATGACGGAGGTAGGGACCATCTGATGATGACACAACTAGGCACCATCACAGGGATGGTGACGGAACTAACGTAATGTCATACACACAATATGCTAACACAAGGGGAAATACTTTCAGTGTATACTACATACATGTTTCACTATAACAAGAATATACAGAACGAAGATCAGGGCTATTCCCCATCAGCAATATTCAGTTATGATTTTGGATGACATGCGTCCGTGCAGAAGATTAATATTACCGCAGGCCTTGGGCCGAGGCCTACCATCAAACCGATGTGCCAGGTCTCTGGTGAGTTCAATGGCGGTCGGTCACAGGGCGTTTAGTTTAGTAGGTTTGGGCTTAAACCCCGAGCTGTCAGCTGGTCAGTTTGGTGTGTCCGCTACAAAGGTCGATTTCATCTAATTTCCTCAGAATGAGAATATTTATTTTATTTTGTGATATCGCTAATGGATAATTAATATTTCATATTTTGATTGGTGAGTTAAGAGTTCCTGACATCCTGATATTGGAAAGCGTCACTCAACGTTGTTTTTGGGAGCGAAACGATCGGGTGAATCACAAATAAGGTGTGGAATGAGTAAGCCTCTGGCAAGCCTTTATCTTTGCTGATTGCCATGGGAACAACAGCAAGTTCACGGCGTCAAGCCTGGTTTGAGTGCACTTTAATACAATTCTTTTGAGTGACACGAAGATATTGTTACTGTTGTTAGAAGAATTTGATAAGTTAAGAACTCGTTGCTACGGCACATGCCGGAATATTACGCCTAGTGTTTAGGTTCCATTCCCAAGAGCCAATGCTCATTTTGTTATCAAATTCCCCGCAGCCCGAGCTGAGTAATACACACATTCTTATTGGTCAATGTCTCTAAAGGTGTTTTCTCCGACGTCCGCACTCCCACCGAAACAGGTTCGCGGACTCAAAGACTAGTCGCTGATTAGTTGTATGCCAATCAAACGTCCGGTTACAAAGAAAACTGGAGTACTGATGAAGCCTCGCAACATTCCTCTCTTTTGTTAAACAATATCAAAAATAGCGACAAAGATCCATTCTCCTTCATGAGATATTGTCAAACCCGCAACATCACCGTCTGCTAATTATTCTCTCCACCGGTAGTTATCTCCCGCAGGGATATTAATAAACGTCAGCAGGAGGCTATGACAATATCGAACTGGTATGACCTTCTCTAGGCCAGACGTCTCAAGGCAAATCCTATACCATGATGTCTTTTACTCAATCAGACTTGTATGGGCGACACTACACTGCTCTGGGGACGCGACCCGCTGATGAAATACTGAAATCTGTATCACAGATATTACCAACTACAAGATGATCAAGCACCGACAATAACTGACGCGACTTACGACTGGCCAAAGATACGTTTCTGTATTATGTTTGCCATTTACATGGCAACATGAGAAACAGGGGGTGGTAATCTTCACATAATGGGTGGTTTACAATAAATAATAAATTATTTCAGATTGAAAGATAAGAGACAATAAGAGCAGTGTCTGTCTGAACAGATGTATTATCTGTGATCATTAATCAGAACTACATGATCATGATCATGATAATCATCGTCATCATTTCAGAGTGAAGTTGAGGTAAGGTGAAATGGCGTTCAAGGTTATTGCACTTATACAGGGACGTGCATGCGATCGCGCGCGTGTGTGCGTATGTGTGTGCGTGCATGCGTGTGTGTGAGGCGAGGTGAAATGGGGTTTAACGTCGCGTCCAAGATTATTGCACTTATATAGCGACGTGCATGCACGTGTATGTATGTGTGTGGCTGCTTGTACCAGTCCGGACTGATGCCGATTTATAGTGCTAGCTAAATGAGATACCATGTCGCAGTTCAACATGAATACCCCACTCAGACACAGTATACTCCGAGCCGACCAGTCTTTGTTTTAGCCCCTTAATGCCGAGCGTCAGACAGGGTAACAACAAGTACCATCTTTTAACGTCTTTTGGTATGACGCGGTGGATCGAACCCCGGACCTTCCGCTCTCCGGGCGGACGCTCTACCATTAGACCACGTAGGCGGTCTTGCGTGTGTGTGGTTAACATGAATACCCGACTCAGACATCATATTTTGACTCCGAGCCATCAAGTTCTCATTTTATCTCATAAACACAGAGCGCCAGGCAGAGTAACAACAAGAACCATCATTTTACGTCTTTTGCCATGACGCGGCAAGGATTCGAACCATCGATCTTCCGCTCTGGCCAGTCGCTCTGTCCACTTAACCTCGGAGGCGGTCTTCATAGTGTAAATTACGGATAAAACGTATTTAGGCTAATGATATGTGTTTTGTTTGATGATTTACGATTGGCAATACATACAGTGAAACCTCCTTACCTCGAGAGGCGGTCGGGTAGCCTAGTGGTTAAAGCGTTCGCTCGTCACGCCAAAGTCCCGGGTTCGACTCCCGACATGGGTACAATGTGTGAAGTCCATTTCTGGTGTCCCCCGCCGTGATATTGCTGGAATATTGCTAAAAGCGGCGTAAAACCATTCTCACTCACTCCTTACTGATATCGCGATGCATCTTCTATGAAGGTGTGCATTGTGGCTCTGGCAGAATGTTGATCCCTCACAACAGACTTGATAGATATTGTGACAGTCTGTGATGGGAGTTCCACCATGGGCGACTAAGTCGTAATGTGAAAATCTCGACTTAAAATGCTATCGCTCTGCTGGCATTATAAGAATTTGTCTGAGACCATTTCGTTACTGTGGTCCTTACTGCCAGTGCCATTCGTCAGCACTCGCCCCTTTCCGTAACCTGCAAGAAGACTCGTCCACCTATCGATGAATGTTATGTGCGAAAATACGACAAACCAATCAGAGTGCGCGTATGATTTCAAGTATTTCGTCAAAGAATCCCTCAGAAATAATTTTTGATTTTACATATGTCTTGCATCTAAAAATATACCCAAGACACAGTTAAATGTGTTCAATCATACTGAGTGTATAATTCCGCACGTCCCGATGTGCTGTAAAAGGCATCTGAAATATATATAATATATGGGGAAATATATGTCAACCATTACGCAACGAGTTGACAATTGTTTTAGTTATGCCCGTTTGCGCTAAGACGGAACCCGGTCGCAAAAATGGCCACGAGAGGGGCACGAGTCGCTATTCGGCTTGTCCCGGAATAACACGAGTTGGTCATGAATGTGCCAGTGCAGCAGCTGATGCAATAGGTGCGGTTTGGTAGCCTCGTGGCTAAATCATTGGCTCGTCATGCCGAAGACCTGGCTTCAACTCCCTAAATCGGTACATTTTCTGCGGAAAAGATACGATACAACTCGCTGCAATGTTTGTGTCGTTGGGACAGTCCCAGTACTTGTAAGGGCCGACGAAAAGGAGGTATGGTTGATTGAGTTACCTTGACGACGTGTACAGTTGTTCATTACATCAACCACGGATTACCGAAAACAAATTCGAATCTTTCAGGCCACCGCGATGTAACTGGACACTCCAGACTTCGGCGTGAAACAACATTCATTCAGTGGTATATTACGTGTGAATAACACATCGGACAGAACGAAGGGGACTGGGGGATAGCCTTGTGGTTGAAGCCTTGGTTCCTTACTGTGTTACAGCCCGTGAAGATTCGGGTTAGCATTGATCTTTTGCAATCCATGCTTGTCGTAAGAGGCGACTAAAGGAAGTTGTCACCCCAAGCTGGCTCCAACAGAAGATATCGCTTGGGTGAGATCAAGCGATATCTAAATTATATATTATATATCTACATTATATATATCATATGACGTCACAATCAAATGACACCTCTAATGGCTCTGCTGCTGAAGCTGTTAGCAGAACTTTTTACACTTAAGACACTTATTACTGTCTACAAACTTTTGAAGTTGTTACAAAAGTTGGAAGAATGATGTTGGATGATAAATATAATCTCACCCTCGTGTCTTTTGATATCAAATAAATTATATCAACAGTCGTTGATATATTTGATATCAGAAGACACGCGGGTGAGATTATCTATATGGTGGTCAGGCACGCTGACTTGGTTGATGCATGTCATCTTATTCCAATTGCCGAGATCGATGCTCATGATGTCAATCACTGTATTGTCTGGACTCGATTATTTACAGACCGCCGTAATAAAGCTGGAATATTGCTGACTGCGGCGTTAAACAACAAACAAACACACTGTGCTTCTTTTTTTACAATATTCCAGCTGTATGACAAACCAGTGATTGATAGCATGAACGCCGCCGTCAGGGTACGATGGCACTCTATCTGTGAGAGCGATCACCCGATCTATTCAGTGGCTTTTTACGACCGGCACAGGATGCTTGGAACATTCGTCAGTAAATTGGATTTAACGAAGTTTTTTCTTTATTTCAAATCAAAGATTGTTTCAGGATTATAATCCTTGGTGTGTCACCTTATCCGTGCTCGCGGTACGTTGTGAACGCGGTAAACGTTGTTTAAAGCAACTTGTTCAATCACTGTTACGTGACGTTTTATGTTTTTTGTTAACTCCATATTCAGCAACATTCCAGCTATATGACGACGGTCTGTAAATATTCGAGTCTGTACCAGGTAGAATGAGTATTGTTTTACGCCGCTTTAAGCAATATTGCAGCAATATCAAGGCAAGGGACACCAGAAATGGGCTTCACACATTGTTCCCATGTGGGAAATCGAACCCGGGTCTTTACCACTAGGCTACCCCACCGCCCCTCTGTATCAGACGATGCAGTGATTGACATCATGAGCATCAACAAAGTCAGCGAACCTGACCACCTGGACCCACTTGCACAAAGCGATCTTAGCGCTAAGATGATCGTAACTCCCATACTTTAACATAATTATGCTTACAATAGTTGTAGAGCTAAGATCGCTTTGTGCAAGTGGGCCCTGATCCCGTTAGTCGCCTCTTACGACAAGCATTGGTTGCTGAAGACCAATTCTAACACGGAATCTTAGCGGGACTGTCGCGTTAGATGTACCGGCCGCATCATGCACCCGTTCGTGAAGGAAACAGACGAGGGAGGAAATTGGTGATTAATTTATCAACTAAGATAGGAAAACAAACTGGGAGCCAATCAGTGCAATGTACTGTCATGTCACTTGTGTACCGGGGCTACTTAGTCTGTTCTTTTTTTTCAACAGTAATCATTTGAATGCATCAAAATACAATCCTCTAAATTAATCACGATCAAGTTACCGCTGACACTTGAGAATTGTTCAAGGCAAATGAACACAAACGAGAATACCAGTGGGTAAGTGCCATCTTTAACGCGGAACTTCAAGCAAAGGCCTAGCCTCCCCAGATTCCACAGTTCGATACAATAACTTTAATAGCGTTATAGACTCCAGTTAAAGATAGATCAATAAATGTTAAGTTTTACTACGACCGATTTCAAATAATAGGGCCTTGGTTCATTAAAATTCCTCCATAGCAATTGGGCCAATCTTTCAAATCCCTCCAAATGAAATTAAATCAAATAAAAGTGTCACATTCGAAGACGCACAAATTCCCATTTGAAGGCGATTATTCAATTTGAGAGTCGACCATCAAATCATCAATAATGGCCGGCGAAATCATTCATAGTTCCAATTACATTAACAAGGCAAGGCAGGTGACACAGCCTCTACCCTCGGGATTGCCGAGGTGCATTTTGGGGTCTGCGATGGGCAACTAGTCTTCAGATGAACACACACGAGGAACCACACGTGATGTGAGGGGAATGAGCTGTCGAGATCCTGTCTCCAAGCAGTGGAAGAGACAAATTGGACAAACTCACAGATAACAGTTATTACGATCAATGGCATTGCATGAAAACAGATCAGTAAATTCAGACTCTAAAAAGTGGATTAAAGTAAGTGTAGAGCCCTCTTGCTATTTCCCTCTGTCTCTGTCGGACAAATAACAGGGGGCCTTGTAAGGTGGAAGAGCTTTTTACAAGGCCTGGTGAGTTATGATTACATACTGCGTACATCGCGTAAACTGTATCTATGGTGATGGGCTTTATATAGATTAAAGAGCACGTGAAGAAGAAGAAGAAGAAGAAGAATTAACATAGGAATTCTTTATTACTTGTTACGACAATACAAATGCCATGCTATGTGTTATGACGATGAAAAACACCATTATTACATGTTATGATATTAAATATTGAAATTAGATTTGTTACGACAATAAAAAATACTACAGAATCTTTTACGACTTAAAAAATGATTGCCTGTTCCGACTATAAAATACTATATTGTCAACTATTAAGATGCTATTACCACGGCATTTCACTCATATCCCTGAAATAATTACTGGAAAGGCTGGAAAAATACACAAACAGTGCCTGTAATCCAATACAGCATGGTAAACTCGTCATAACCATTGACTACTCAAGCAGATGGAACAAATCACCATAAGATTGTAATGTGGCACAACGCTAAGGTCACGTCATACCTGTCATTAATTATAATCTTTCGCTGTGGCATAGATGCATAGATTAGAATTACATTCGCAAACAATGTTTTATTTATCATTTCTTTTTAATAAAAAGCAAACGCGTCGATAAACGCAGGAAGTGTCAGAATATTTTACCCGAAAAATATTAATACGTCGATTTTCTAACCCTGCGTAAAAGGACCACCCTCAAGTGTCTCTGTTTTACGATTGAACTGCAAGATCTGGAAATACACATTTTGAAAAACTCAAAGGTTAAAGTTCAGGAATACGATCATGACAGAAGACATTTGCATCAATTTATCCGATTACTGAATATCTGAAATCATGAACATGAAAAATGTTTTATTGCAGACAGGTAGACTTTCAACACTCAATACTAGTGTGAAATAACAAAGGCTAATCGGTTGAGTGTGAAATGGGTTAAATGTTTATTAACCAAACTTCTCCTTCCACACAGTAAAACAGAAGAGTTTAGTCTTGGTGGATTGTGATCCTCAAGGACAAGTGTGTCTCAGGGATTTGACTGATCAGTGTAACAATATTCGAGGTCTATCTTGTCATTCGTCAACTTCTAAGTAATGCCTATCAAACAATTTGCCTCAGTAAAACTTTCAAAAAGTGTAGGGGACACTTACAAATTTGACACATCAGTGACCACATCGATGTCCGATGCAATTCCCTATTTTTACTTGTACTATATGTATCGTGTTTTTTAGCTGAGAAATTGACTTGTCTTTGCATGTGTTTGTGATGGGTAACACCAGTGGGGCAGGACACGCTCACATTTTCTCACGCTCGATGAACACCTGGTATCATCGTTATTTGATAGCGATTCATGAACACATTCATAAAGTCGGATTGTGATTATGGAAATGTAATTATATGAATATACCGACCCTGTAATGACAGCGAAGATAAGTATTTGCTGTAATGTCGCTGTCAGCAGCCTATCAAAATCTTTCAATCATATATTTTTCATAAACAGCAATTCGGTGTGTGTGTGTGTGTGTGTCTGTGCGTACGTTTGCCTGTGGTGTTTGTGCGTGTGTGTGTATGTGTGTGTGTGGTGTTCTTCATCCAAAAGTGGGTTTTGTTTGTACCTGTGGTTTGAAAAGGTAAATTATCTGATCCATCTAGTCGCCTAATCTAACCCAGAATCGCCACGGGGTCTTCCTGTATTTAAAGCATACCTATTACTTTAATCCTCGGAGGCAAAAATATTAGAATTAGTATAACAATGTAATATTAGAATGGAAGATGGATGCCGTTTGACTAATTCCGTATTAAACATATACTACTTAAAAGAAGTTAAAGATGACCCGATTCTTTCACAAAATTATAGTTAATCTGTCGTGGAATGAAAGATTGACGGACATATCAACTATATTAATATGAAAGAATCGGAGTGTTCTTTCAATTCTTTTGAGTAGAATATATTGATATATGACGTTTAGTGAACATATCATCTCCAGGACTCTTCTGGTTCGAGTTTAAACTGTACTTCGTCCTTGAAGTAAATTAATTACTGATCAAAGATCTTGATAAAAAGTAATTTTGAGGGGTTTAGCGTTTGGATGGTTTAATTACGTTTAGTGTTCAATGTAGATTGGAAATAGATCTCTAGATGGATGATCGGTTCCAAAAGAACACGCACGGCCAATGGCGGACACAATGGCCATAACTGAGACGTTAACTATCATGGCGACAATCTTCACAAAAACCAATGACGTCATACACATGTTATGGGCGCGCATGTTTCCTGTTGGTGACGATCCTGTTTTTGTCAGTAGACTGTATATTCTGATGTATCAGCACCGACCTGGACTGGCTAGCGTTCTCCGAATTCATCAGTGGCTACTGAAGCAATTCAAATCAGATGTAATTTCAGTGGCTTCACAATGACCAAATTAGTGACAGCGTGGTAATTGATCTGGTTCAACATTTTATCACTCTTGCCTTTATTCCTATCTTCTATAAGTCGCATATCAAAAAGTCAAGCATTAGATCATAATCG
The DNA here is from genome assembly GCF_022045235.1 of Haliotis cracherodii. Lineage (NCBI taxonomy): Eukaryota > Metazoa > Mollusca > Gastropoda > Lepetellida > Haliotidae > Haliotis > Haliotis cracherodii. The sequence goes on from NW_027266264.1 coordinate 56,957,367, forward strand.
GTCTCACCGGCACGGTCTCTTTGATCGAGTTGTGATTCACGAGCCTGTGGAACAAGGTTCGACTAATAGCTCTGGATGTACGGCGGAGAAGCAAGATTCTACTTTGATTGCTTAAAGTGTAATTGTCAATCTGTACCTAGCGTTTACATCAGGAGACACCGAGGGGATGAAATGACTATATCAAAGTCAACCACATAAAGTAGGAAGGGTTCTGAAGCTTACCTTTCTTTAATTATTGTAATTCATACAACATGGGTTCAAAAACTTTGAATCAAGATTGATGGGTGGTACAAAATGTTAAATATACTATAAATAATTTATTCATAGTATATCTAACATTTGTTTTACCACCACGTTATTATTGTGATTCACACGTTATCACTTGAAAACAACGCACTCAAGCTTCATAACATAGAGATACAATGGGTTAATCTAACTGCCAAAGACACCAGTGAATATATATAACCTTAATGAGAAAGTATAAATGTACAATATGTACATCTGGAATTGGAATACGAGACTTCACTATTGCAACGTCTTCATTGCTGTAGATTTCATTATCGTCAACAACGACTAAAGTAAGAAGCTATATATGGAGAATGTTAATAGATACGTTTCATAAATGTGCTTCTGTATTGTTTGTTTTCTGTTGTTTAACGACGCACTTGACATTCCAGCTATATGACGGCGGATCTCTAAATAATCGAGTCTGGACCAGACAATCCTGTGATTGACATCGTGAACATCGATCTACGCAATTTGGATACGATGACATTCATCAACCAAGCCAGCGAGGTTGACCACCTGGTCCCGTTAGTCCTGTTTTACAACATGCATGGGTTGCTGAAGAACAATTCTAACCCGGATCTTCACCTCTTGCGATCAAACATGGGGTGCCGGGGATACGTTCTTCACCGACTCCCAACGGGGGTTCTGCTTTATACACTGTAGATGGACACATAGGTCAATCTATGTTTGGTATTAAACTTTTAGATGATTGATGGATATAATAATTAGGGGTGGATGGATAGAGGGAAGGGCACAGGGATAGATAGATAGATAGATAGATAGATAGATAGATAGATAGATAGATAGATAGATAGACTTTCAGTAATTAGTAACATATTGTTACAGTTTTTGACCACCATCGGTCCAGACAGTTTCATTTCTTTAAAGCACAGTTAATGTTGATCATAAACTCTTCACAGTTTCATGACCATGCAATGCCCCGTAAAATGACTGTTCGTCAACAGTTAGTAAGTCATGAAAATGTCTATACGTTAGTAACGGCATGCAAAATATAGTTAACGATTGCTGGTGTCACGTCCTGTCTCAGATACCCAGTACATCAAACCGATATATCGATCCCGAGAAGAAGTTAATTAATGCAAATGAAAAACCACGTTTTACTGACTCGGTTAATAACTAATTATTGACCAGATAATATCAGTTACAAGCAGAAATTGCCGGAAACCGACTCGTAAAGCCATTGCCGTAAATTAATTCCGAGTGTTGTAAATTATGGTTACGACACAGTAGGGACTCAGTTGCACGCGACTTTGTGTCTTGGGAAGGAAAAGAAACAAGTTGATGAGGGTTTAGTATTCGCACACCGAATATGTGGTGACTTCCGAATGAGGCTGGTGCCATGTACCACTTGTATGCCACCATTAGAGAGGAAAGGAAAGAGCTCCGTAACAGTTTTTTGCACTGATGTGACGATTCATGGTCTGGTTTCTAATCTTATCATGTCTTTTCCTATTCTTACAAAGAGGAGATGGGGAATATGTTTAAACGCTTCAGCCAATCTCATCGTCAAGATGGGTATCGTTGCCAAGTGCCGTATGGAGAAAATGTATGTTGGATGAGCTCAGTACGACACAACTTATCACATTACACTCCTAAGTTCTATAATTCCCTGGCTCTTATGAGTTATGCTTAAGTTCATATGAAATTGTGAGCATTAAAAGAGATTGTCACCGGATGTCAAAAAGTGTGCTCTTAATGAATAGTGTTCGTTGAAAATAAGAGGGAGGGATTGCTTTAGCACATTTGTTTAATATAATGGAAAATGGTGAAGAGGCCGCTCTTCATGGGGGGAGGGGGTACCAACATGCACATACAATTTTATTATCAGTTATGGGTTATGGGTTTTTGGGGGTGGATAAGGGTGTGTGGATAAATGTTTGTGGCACTGTATGGTAGGAGGTGAATGTGAGTCAGGGGTGGTTTGTGGGTATTGAGTGGTGTTGGTAGGGTAGGTTTTGGGAGTTAGTGATAGTAGGCTGAGATGGGGTGTGTGGATGTGGATGTTTGTGTTGATCAATCAATCAATCAATCAATCACGAAGGCACAACAGCTGAGAAATAGTTAATCTTAGTATTCCTTATTCCAAAACTTCATGTACAAAAGTAATGGACCCTTAAAAAGCTCACCCCAATCACCGCACGTCATGCATAGCCTTGGATTCTACTTTAAAAAAACACAAACTCTTAAAACTATAGATGAGTTCTGGGAAATGACTCAAGGCGTCATAAGATCATCATCAGCTTTCTCCAGATTACTTGCATGTATACGTTAACCATAGGAAGTTAACTAACTCATCTATGACCATCCCTCGAATGTCTCCCCTCACATGTGTGGTCACTGTGGTCATGGATCCCAACAACGCCATGGAAGTGATGTGTCAAGAACTTCACATCGATTTTATCAATGGTTAACCATAAACAAAATTCCATATTTCTCACGCCACTCCACTAAATTGCATATTATTTTATCAACCTCCCCGACTCTGTGATGCTTTTCCTTGACCTTCCGCGATTCTGTCCAACCATCTCCTAGATGAAAAACAACTTAAGAAAAAGACCTTCAATGGCATTTTAACAGCTGTGACCATCATGTTCACAGCTTTGAAAAAAGCACACACCAACAGTTGTGAAATACATATACCCACAGATTAACAACAGGGGATAAATACACATACCTACAGGTTAACAACAGTTGAAGACTCACATATAGCAGCATGTTAATGAAACCACCCATCTTCTAAATTTTAAACAACTGAAAAAAACCTTTCACTGGCATTTTAACAGCTCTGAAAAATGACGGTAAGTGTAAACAGCTTTTGAAAACACATAAACCATCATGTTTACAGCTTTGGAAAAAAGCACACACCAACAGGTTAACACCAGTTGAAAAATACACATACCAACAGGTTAACATCAGTTGAAAATTACACATACCAACAGGTTAACAATTGGGGATAAATACACACACCAACAGGTTAAAACCAGTTGAAAAATACACACACCAACAGGTTACCAACTGTTGAAAAATACACATACCAACAGTTTAACAACTGTTGAAAAATACACATAACCAACAGTTTAACAACTGTTGAAAAATACACATACCAACAGGTTAACACCAGTTGAAAAATACACATACCAACAGGTTACTAACTGTTGAAAAATACACATACCAACAGGTTAACAACTGTTGAAAAATACACATACCAACAGGTTAACACCAGTTGAAAAATACACATACCAACAGGTTACTAACTGTTGAAAAATACACACACCAACAGGTTAACAACTGTTGAAAAATACACATACCAACAGGTTAACAACTGTTGAAAAGTACTCACACCAACAGGTTAACAACTGTTAAACAATACAAATGTCACTGTGTTAACAGCTATTGAAAAAACCCATTAAAAAAACGGGTATGGAAAACATGCACCAGCGACATAACAGCTGTGAAGAAATACACTCTCTTGTCAAGAGCTGAAAAAAACCAACCCACATATAGCAGCATGTTAACGTCAACGAAAAAAAGACATACGCCAACACGATAACAGGTTTGGGGTAAAGACGCATATGAGCTGGTCGAGGGCAAATTGTACACTGACTGGCGTGGAGTAATGATCCGCGTGACATTTGCACTGTGACAGCTGTAGTGGGAAAGGTTATGTCTCTTGATTATCAACAACCGTTCGTGACAGACAGCACGCCTGTACCGACACTTTTCGTCCTCCAAGTATGCACTATCTGATGTAAAATGAGACCAGATCGAACCTAATTACAAGTAATCACATCATCAATGTAACGGGATGGGTCTAACGGGTACACTGTGGTTCTGTACGCCCGCTGTAGCGCCGATGTCCCTCGCTGTGTAGGGCTGCATGTTTCTAATACACTCAGTTTTGGGTAGACCGGGGATGTTTTAGTAACGGCAGCAGTTTTCACACACTTTGATAACAACCAGCCTGGATAACATCGCACAAGATGTAGTCCTACAAGCATGCTGAACACAAATCGGGTTTAGTGGATCGGGACATATTTAAGTAACGGTTGAAATGTTTACACCCTTAGGCGATAACTTCAAATAAAATGTATTAATATTCCTGAAAAAACGTGCTGAATATGTACAAAGTGTAAGAGAATCGGTTGAAATGTTTTTACTCTTATGCGATGACTTCACATATGATGTGTTTCCTATAAAGATGTGCCGAGCATGCCATGGACAGATCCGGGTGGGGTGGGGGTTGGGGTTGGGGATGGGGAGGTGTGTGTCGGTGTGTGTGAAGGGGGGGGGGGGGGGGGGGGGGGAGAGAAGGAGGGGGGGGGGGGGATCGTATGTTCAAGTTCATTTTTCACATGCTGGAATGAGAACCATCCCCTTTCCTCTGGCACATGTGCATGAAATAATTTCTAGGAACATGTCTCAAATCGAAGGCAAGCGCAATACAAAATTTTAATGGGGACGCTTAATATTCCTGGCGAGATTTTGAAGAATATGAAAGCCAGATATCAGTGGCCATCAATGCAGCTGTTACTCTTTAGCGGATGGGACCTGGCCGTATTCCACATCGACTGTATCAACATCTGACGCACGTTGTGTTCGTCCACGGGCAGGTTTCCTCACCAGAGATAAGGTCGAGGCAGCACGCAGTTCCAGTTAGCCCCGTTGCTACCGGTACATGCAATGAATCCCTACTAAACAAATTGGGCGTTAATGGGTATTGGGTGTGAGCGTCCGACAGACAAGTGAGTTCCTCTGTTCTGTAACACTCGCTGCTTGTGATGAGGGCCATGAATATTCACGAGGCGGTCCCACGTGACCTTAATTAGTGAGCATGGAATTACTGCTCAAAGTGCTTTTTGACATTGGATCTCTTCACTAGAAGATTTTCATATCGAGAATACCCTTCATTCTACGGAATTATAAATATTCAACATTTGTAGGTTTATGACTCAGGGACAGAGCTCGAAATCAAATATCGAAATACGTTTAAACAGTAATTATTGTCGAAATATTATATTCATACGAGCGTGACCATACTTTTAACGGATATTTCTGTGTGGTTATGATTAAAGCTTTCTTTTAACATATGGCTTGCAACAAATAGGGGTCAAAAGTGGGATTGCAAGAAGTGTCAACTGAATATATCACTCAACACAATCCGTGGATCCAGTGGGATCGAGTCAAACACAAAAAAGGGGTATCCAAAAACAATATGATATTTCAGCCACGGGGTTGGTATTGGTTGTGATTGGGGTGGGTGTGGGGTGAGGGTGAGGGTGAGGTGGGGGTGGGGGGGGGGGGGTGGGGTGGAGGTGAGAGTGTGTGGAGTGGGTGTGGGGTGAGGGTGAGGGTGAGGTGGGGGTGGGGGGGGGGGGGGATGGAGGTGAGAGTGTGTGTAGTGGGTGTGGGTGAGGGTGAGGGTTAGGGTGTGTGGTGTGTGTGTATGAGGGTGAGGGTTGGGGTTTGGGTTTGGGTGTGGGTGTTGGTGTGGGTGAGGGTGAGGGTGTGTGTCGGGTGGGGGGATGGGTGTGGGTGAGGGTGAGGGTGTGTGTCGGGTGGGGGGATGGGTGAGGGTGAGGGTGTGTGGGGGGATGGGTGTGGGTGTAGGCAAGGGTGAGGGTGTGGGGTGTGGATTAGGTTGAGGGTGTGGGTGGGGTTGGGTTGGGTGAGGGTGAGGGCGAGGGCGACAGTACCTCAGTTGTTTCAACATCTGCCACTATGAAGCAGTGCTAGAGATTTTCTTGCGCTTCTGTGTATAAAACTCCATAAGACTCCGACACCAGATCAGACTTCTGTCAATGATAAAACATGTAAGTAGATATGGTGGATAGGCCTAGTTATCTACAGCAATGTGATGGGCGGACATAGAACACCATTGTTTCATCCAACGTTCGTGATGCATGGGTACACTGTTAACTCCTGGAACACGATACCGATACCTTCAGTTAACATAAAACACCCCGGTTAACTGCGGTACTGCGACATAGGTACGAACTTTATCACATTACCATAATTTCTGTGTCATATTTCTGCCACATACAAAATTTAATATTCACCAAGTTCAAGAACCGATGCATATACATAGCACTGTATTTCGGGTTATCAGTATGTGTGACAATGGCATTAGTTTAAACCGATAACCTCCTCGCTGGTTCCGATTGATCTGACGCCGGGGAGAACTAGTCTCCCCACACGCCCCTTCAACGTCCCCGGCGGCAACTTCAACCTAACGACGTTACGGACGGACGCTGCTCTCTGAATACAAGGAATTGTTATAAATATAGTACATAGAGAGGGACGTTGCTCCTATGACGAACCAGGTTGAGTACTCTGAATATCTACACACATCGCTGTCTGATGTAATAAATAGTTGTTTACCAAGTAAACGACCTGTGCAAGATCGGAAAACAAAGAAAAAGTATAGTTTTGTGGGAATCGCATATTTAGCCGCATGGAGTCGGAGATGGATAGCTGTTACATGAATAGCCAATTAAATTTTGCAAAAACGCCCAAGTCTATTTACGCATTGGAGAATGTGTGTTAAAGTGAATCTAAGACTTTCTCACAGTCCACCATTCACCGCCACCGCTTTGAGCGATATCGAACTGCGCAGTATGCAGTAGGACCAGTACATCGGTAGAGTTCCCGTCCATGCTCAACCGTATTCACGCGTTGTCTCGTAGACTATCGGAGGTAGGGATTGTATTTCTATACCTGTTTAAACAACTCTTTTATGTTTCACAACTTATCATTACTACAGCAAAGTTATTATTAGTTGTTTTTGGTACAAAATTCAATATAAGAGAAGGATATCGTTTCGATGATATATTTCTATCGGGTAAAATATTTGTACTCTCCGAGAAAAGAATATATATATATATATATATATATATATATATATATATATATATATATATATATATATATATATATATATAATAGTTGATAAGTGTCAAAAGCATACATTTTTAAAATTAAAAGTATATATTATGAAAATAAAGTTTTGGATTTCAAATATCAAGCTGGGACTGCACATGTGAGTTTAGGAGTTTGGTTAGCGCTGTTTTGAAAAGTGCATCTGTTATCTCATGGCGTATCCAATTAATGTAACAGATAAGCCCAAACCGACGCATGCTGGGATATGTTGCAAACAAATCAAGGATCATATTTTATCGAATGTTGGATTCGAACCAACGACCAAGGACTCACGACCCGTGAAGCTCCGGGGTTAAATAGGTCTTCAGCAACCCATGCTTGCCGTAATTGGCGACTAACGGGATCGGGTGGTCAAGCTCGATGACCAGGTTGATGCATGTTGGGTGGATCGATGCTCATGATGTCACTAATTTGATTGTCTGGTTCAGACTCGACTATTAGCAGACCGCCGTAATACAGGTGGAATATTGATGACAACAGCGTTAAACAACAAACAAACGGAACAAACACACCAAGGACTCGCTACGGAACGCATATGTGTACAGCGCGTTCCGTTGTTTAAAACCATTGTAACTCGCGTCCATATTATAAATGTTTTCAGTCATACGACACAAACATTCATGACACGTTACATATCAGTTCAGCCAAATAATCAAGAGTAATTCCAGCACGGCATCAAAGACTTTAATTTGTCTTAATAATTTCGGAGATACATAAAGACAATCCTTCAACATTCTGGTGCGTCTGCTCGGGCGCTGGTCCAGCTGAAGGCTCTCTGATATATGGCCGCCCTTGGCAACGTGCTCATCAACATGCAGTCCTTGTCGTCCCGACTCCCAATTGCTCACATCACATAAACACCAGCCCAGAAATCTAAATTTAATCTTATTTCCTAGCGTTTGATGCCAACCAGTCGTCCCCGCAGACTCGACATTGGGCCCAGGGGTAGCCTTACGCCATATAATATACTCCGTCTTAATTGTTGGCATTAAGCTAGGTAAATATTTGCATTTGATGTTGCAACAAGGCGCACCAAAGCCGTCCCTTGTAGGGCGATGAGCTAACAGGATATGGGGTTGGAGGGCAGAGAAATGGTTCCCTTAACAGAAACCCCGTGCACTGACCATGTCCCTATTAGGGGAGATAGCTGTCTGGAGAGGATATGTACTTAAACCCATTTAAAGATTTTTAAACGATTTTTTTATGCTGTTTTGCATTTAAATCCAACGATTTTTATTAAGTCATCGGCGACGCTATATCGTTGAATCACGTCCGCCTGTAAAGTGATCGGGTCTGCGGAGCAGACAAACCGGTGGTTGATAGTGTCCGAGTCATTACATTAACCAGGTCGTATGGAGTATTTGTGTTCATTGATGTCAGTGCTGAATCTAAGTAACTACATGGACCTGCTCGGGACCGTCTTGGCCCAGTGGATAGAGCGTCTGCCTGGAGAGCTGAAAGTCGGTGGTTCGGACCCCAGCCTTGTCAGCAGACGTTAAAAGATGCTACTTGTTGTTTTCCAGCCTGGTGTTCGGTATTATGGTGATACAACAATGACTGATCGCCTTTGTATACTGAGTGGGGTATCCATGTTAAATCAGCGGCATGGTATCTTAGTACAAGCACCCACGAAGGCACACGTCGTTTTATAAATAAATAATCACCTCCTGACAAGTACAGGTATTTTACGCACACACGGACACACGCACACACACACTGGCATGCACGTCACTTCAAAAGTGCAACGCGATATTGTTGGACGCGATATTAAACCTCAGTTCACCTCAGCTGGGCTGTTCGACAGCATGATTTAATGTGTACCGAGTGAGTGAGTGAGTGAGTGAGTGAGATGGATGTGACGCCGCTTCAGACAGTATTTACTGCGATCACGGCGTAGCATAAACCTACGTACACTCTTCCAAAAAAAAAATCCGGTATATAAATTGGATATATGTTATTAGAAAATGTTGGTGGCCTGATATTCGACAAACGGTGCGTCAAAACGCAGCCATTGTCGATTTGCAATGTCGTAAACGGCATTGTTTTCACACTTGTTAAAAAATGTCATGGAGGAAAACATTAAAGCAAAATGCACATGCGCGTTTTGGCATTGTAACTCGTGGTAGTGGCTATAAAAAGGCATGCATGGACCAATAATTTGACATTAAATTGACAACATTTTTCAAGTTCGAAAATGCCGAGACTCAGCGCTGCCGATCGGAACGTCGCCATAGGACGTATCTAAAGAAGGGAATCGCAGTCTACTGTTGCACGCCACTTCAACGTCCACCACAGCACGATTTGCCACCTTTGGGGTCGACACAGAGAATTAAATTCCACTGCAGGCCGTCCGAGAACCGGCCGACCAAGAGTTACCACCCCTGCACCGGATCACTATTCGACTGTTCCACCTACGTCATCGCAATGCCACGGCTACGGAAACTGCAGGACACATCCCTGGTTTGAGGAAGATATCGGACCAGACTGTCAGGAACCATCTTCGCGAGACTGGAATCCGATCCAGAAGACCAATAATTTTCCCTGGTTTGAGGAAGATATCGGACCAGACTGTCAGGAACCATCTTCGCGAGACTGGAATCCGATCCAGAAGACCAATAATTTTCCCTGTTTTGCAACAGATCCATCAACAACGACGCTTCCGGTGGTGCCATACCTTACAGCCTTGGAATTTGAGAAACTGGAGACGAGTGTGGTTTACCGATGAATCACGATTTCTTCTTCACCAACCAAGTCCAGTCCACCCGATCCCGTTAATCGCCTCTTACGACAAACATAGTCGCTTCTTACGGCAAGCATGGATTGCTGATGACCTATTCTACCCCGGATCTTCACGGATCCACAACAAAAATAATATATGTGACTTTTGATTCGAAAATACGATCGTGGCATTTAAGTCACAATTCTGTGCGGCGAGTTTCAGCGCATTATTATTTGATATACAGACCATCGATAGTATAAACTGATGCTACTGGTATTATGCCTCCGATGGTTGATCTTTATTTAAAGGTAGCCGCTGAGCGCCCATTCCAGACGCTGCTTAATTTCAAAACGAGGTTTAAAGTATTTGCAATTGTTAGCGTCATGGGGGTCGGGATGGGTGTGGTTTCTACTCATGCGACCTTGTACGTGATACGCTGAACGATGTCGTGGTAGCTAAGGGGGCTGCCGTCACCTGCAACAACTGATTTCCACTGTGACATGTGGTCATGTGCTCCTTTAGGCATATGATATTTCGTATAATATTGACATATTGATATGAAACAAAATCGTTCTAATCATAACGGCTACGTTATGGATTTTCTAATCATACAGAACGTGTACAGGCAGACGCGTGTTATCTTGTTGTTATGGAGTCCACTGTCTCCGCCAGAACAAGTGTCCATTTTCTCGTCATGCGTCGGCGTATGATCTTATCTTTATCTCGCCTACTTTAGTAAATAGAACACCTTCCCGGTGAGTGGCATGTCTGTGTTTCGATCCCCTGGTTCCGTCATATCATATACGTTAAGAGTGAGTATGGTTTTACGCCGCTTTTAGCAATATTCCAGCAATATCACGGCGGGGGACACCAGAAATGGGCTTCATACATTGTACCCATGTCGGGAATCAAACCCGGGTCTTCGGCGTGACGATCCAACGCTTTAACCACTAGGCTACCCGACCGCCCCTTATAGACGTTAAGAGATGGTACCTATTGTTACCCTGTCTGGCATTCAGCATCAAGGGGCGCAAACAAGCACTGGTCGGCTCGGATTCAGAATACTGTGTCAGAGTGGTGTGACCATGTTTAACTGCAGCGTGGTATCTCAAAGTGCCATAACACCAACAAGAGAACAGAACACACACTTACATGCACGTCGCTGTATAAATGGAGTAATCTTGAACCCCATATAAACTCACTTTTCCTTTGATCTCAAGCGTTTAGCTACATGCTTTCAGCTCCATTGCAGCTATCAGGGCGGGGCACACGAACATATTTCACTGATTGTACCTATGTGTGGAAGGGAACTCGAGTCTTCAGCCGTTCCCTTTATGGTATGTATACCGAAATACAACCATAGGTTTTGTATCAAGAGGTATTGCGGTAAGCCTATGTTAAAGTACGGAAGTACTATCGCCTTAGCTCTAAGATCGCTTTGATGAACGGGGCCTTGGACATTACCACTACAGGTGATTTGTTAATCCGGACACTTGTTAATCCGGACGATTTCAGAATGAGCAGTCCGCATTAACGGGGTTTCACTGCACACGAACCAAAGTACATGTTAAACCATTCTATGTGATAAAAAACATACCATAAATCATGCGTTGATCTCCTGGTATATTATTTGAATAGTTAAACCGATGCCTGATACACTTTAAATTCGCGTTGCTTGTCCTGTATGTAGGAATGAAGACGTAGACGTGTTGAAACGCTCTTGTTGGAGACGAGACTGAATAATTGCCGTAGTTCTTCTCGCTTAGTTCGTGAGTCACACGATGATGATTAGATAAACAGTTTGAAAGTTGATCTGTAACTACACACATGGTATAAGTTTCTGAAATTTTAACGTGATGGATCGATAAACATTCGTCAGTATGATACATAATTACCACAACGGGCCGCATCAGCTGCCAATTAAAAAAAAGATGCTGGATAAAAAACATTCAGAGCGAGGAAGAACTTCGACGTCAAATTAATTTCTCATAAATCTCATACATTTGGTTATGCCTCTGGTTGAGTATCAGTAAATCTGTTTGTACAAACATTTTGCCGAGAAGTCCAAAGACATCGAATATTACAAGGCTAGTAAAATACCGGGCGGAGAGCCCTCTCGTATCATATATCGCTTTGCAGGACTTAGCTCCCAGCACGCGTAGATTTGATGAAATGCAGCGGTCTGAGATGAATCCTTTCTAACCCATGGAGTCCTTTCTGACATTTTTGATCCATCAATTATAAATCAGCCCAAGTTTGATTTGACTTGGGTGCCACATGAAAATTCGCCGAGGAAATTTCTGTAATTTGGTCAGAGTGGTAGAAAGGCCGGAACTGTTGACGTCACATGTGGCTAAAACAAGGGACATTTGATTGGCTGCATGTGATTTACAATTCCAGCGCCTGCCTCCAATATGTGCTCTGAACGCTGGGTTCAACTGAACTGAGGAGATCCAAGATTTTTGATTACTTTTTCGCGTTTCCATGACGCTAGAATTGGTAATACTTTCATGTCGGACTTACTCACCAAGAGAAGAAGGAAACTTTGGGACTGCAACACGTTTGCTTCCAGTTTAATGACATGGGGAACCTTGTTAAGTCACTTCTTAGACTTAAGACAATAAAATCTACAAATGGCCATAAATAGGCGTGAAAATAGAGAATGTATGTGTGGAGAAATAGTTAAGCCATTTCCCTGACTATTAAATGCTTCCTTTATTCATGTGTCGTGACACTAAGAAAGACTTAGCACCGGTTCCAAGTGATTAAACCCCTCCAGGGAACTAGTCAGGCTTCTCGGTGCTTCTTGTTCTGCAAATATCACAACTCCGGCACGTTGGCGCATCCGCACAAGGCCCGGGCGGGATTAATGGTCAAATTTATATGACAATTTGGGTGTCTAGTCAAGCAAATGTTTTGATATATCACTCGATATTATCATTTTTAAACTAAAGATGTGAAATAAATCAACACCTCGCGCTTCGTTTCTTTAAGTAGATAATACAAGTAGCCATTTATGCCATTATCACTTCAGGGTGATGATGCTGCGGAGGTGCATCAGTCAAGGATGGGGGTTGGGATCATCTTCAAGAAGAGATTAACTGGGTCGTTTAAGCATTTAGGAATGTATAATGTAAAAGAAGTAGCTCCAGAACTCCAATTAATAGTTTTATACTCAAGTATTAGAGGAGTTGAATCACTCATTTGAAGAAATGGAGAGAAAACAATTGTTTGGTAAGCTTCACTCTGAAGGAGATGGGGTATGTTCACACAGATCATGGGCGGAAGCTTTCTTTTTCTCTGTACTTTCGTAAGACAAAGGTTTGACGTCCGTCATATGTAAATATCAGAAATCTTTCACGACAAGATTTCAAACATTTCAGTAACTTTAATAATTTTTTTCCATTACCAGAGGGACAAAACGGACCGTTATATTTCCTCGTCCTTTGAAATATAAATCCTATTTAAATATATTGTTACTGTCTTGTATTTACTCACTATCGTGTTTCTTTTCTAAATGGTGTAGACGCTGTGGGGCGAGGTGTGTCATTTGCCCACATGAATTATTCCTCTTTCGTTCGTAGAGATACGACGTCAAATGTATTTTTTTCTAAACGAAAACTCCAAAAAATAAAATGTATTACTTACGAACTTTTCCCTCATTTTGATGAAACAAATTGCTTGGAATAATTCCAGGTTTGAAATGATTGCCTTGTGTGTGCCTCCTCGTTGATATATATGCTAACTGTGACATGTACAAATAATTACATTTCTCTTTATGAAATAGTTACCTTTACTGTTGCGAAAAGCGCCCGTGTGGGATCCCTATGTCGAGGCGACCCTTGTTTTCCCAGCTCTATACCCGTGGTATGGGCTTCCACAAGCGGTAGATTTCCTCTCCTGACATTCCTCCCTCCATTCTTTGTAAATGTCCCACCAGCCTCTCCGTACTTCTATAGTTAATTGTCACACCACCCTCTCCGTACTTATATAGTTAATTGTCACACCAGCCTCTCCGTACTTCTATAGTTATTTGTCCCACCAGCCTCTCCGTACTTCTATAGTTATTTGTCACACCAGCCTCTCCGTACTTCTATAGTTATTTGTCACACCAGCCTCTACGTACTTCTATAGTTATTTGTCACACCAGCCTCACCGTACTTCTATAGTTATTTGTCTCACCACCCTCTCCGTACTTCTATAGTTATTTGTCACACCAGCCTCTCCGTACTTCTATAGGTTTTTGTCTCACCACCCTCTCCGTACTTCTATAGTTATTTGTCCCACCAGCCTCTCCGTACTTCTATAGTTATTCGTCCCACCACCCTCTCCGTACTTCTATAGTTATTTGTCACACCAGCCTCTCCGTACTTCTATAGTTATTTGTCTCACCACCCTCTCCGTACTTCTATAGTTATTTGCCACACCCTCATAATACTTTACTGATGTCCCATCACCTCATCATACTTCTGTAGCTATATGTCCCAACATCCTCTCCATATTTATGTAGTTAAATGTCCCAACACCTCTCCATACTTTTATAGCTGTATGTCCCAACATGCTATGCATATTTCTATGGTTATATGTCCCAACACCCTCATAATACTTTGTAGAATTGTGTCTCAACACCCTCATCATATTGTATAGTTGTCTGTCCCAACACCCTCTCCATACTGCAGTAACCATATGTTTCAAAAGTCTCTTCATACCTCTGTAGTTAAGCGTGCCAACACCCTCTCCATACTGCAGTAACCATATGTCCCAAAAGTCTCTCCATACCTCTGTAGTTAAGCGTGCCAACACCCTCTCCATACTGCAGTAACCATATGTCCCAAAAGTCTCTCCATACCTCTGTAGTTAAGCGTGCCAACACCCTCTCCGTACTGCAGTAACCATATGTCCCAAAAGTCTCTCCATACCTCTGTAGTTAAGTGTCCCAACTCCCTCTCCATATGTTTAGAGTTACACATCCCAACACCTCTTCATATTTCTATAGCTATATGTCCCAACTCCCTCTCCATACGTTAAGAGTTACATATCCAAACACCTCTTCATATTTCTATAGCTATATGTCCCAACTCCCTCTCCATACGTTTAGAATTACATATCCCGACTCCCTCTCCATACGTTTACAGTACTGTTACATATCCAAACACCTCTTCATATTTCTATAGCTACTCCCTCTCCATATGGTTATAGTTACATATCCCAGCACCCTATCCATACCTTTATATTAACATATCCCAACGTATGTACATGTGTGTCCCAACACCGTCTTTGTGCGTTCCCCCTCCCCCAACACCGTCTCTGTGCGTTCCCCCTCCCCCAACACCGTCTCTGTGCGTTCCCCCTCCCCCAACACCGTCTCTGTGCGTTCCCCCTCCCCCAACACCGACTCTGTGCGTTCCCTCTCCCCCAACACCGTCTCTGTGCGTTCCCCCTCCCCCAACACCGTCTCTGTGCGTTCCCCCTCCCCCAACACCGTCTCTGTGCGTTCCCCCTCCCCCAACACCGTCTCTGAGCGTTCCCCCTCCCCCAACACCGCCTCTGTGCGTTCCCCCTCCCCCAACACCGTCCCTGTGCGTTCCCCCTCCCCCAACACCGCCTCTGTGCGCCCCCCCTCCCCCAACACCGTCTCTGTGCGTTCCCCCTCCCCCAACACCGTCTCTGAGCGTTCCCCCTCCCCCAACACCGCCTCTGTGCGTTCCCCCTCCCCCAACACCGTCCCTGTGCGTTCCCCCTCCCCCAACACCGTCCCTGTGCGCCCCCCCTCCCCAACACCGTCTCTGTGCGTCCCCCCCCCCCCGACTACGTCTCTGTGCGTTCCCCCTCCCCCAACACCGTCTCTGTGCGTCCCCCCTCCCCCGACTACGTCTCTGTGCGTTCCCCCTCCCACAACACCGTCTCTGTGCGTTCCCCCTCCCCAAACATCGTCTCTTTGCGTTTCCCCTCCCCCAACACCGCCTCTGTGCGTTCCCCCTCCCCCAACACCGCCTCTGTGCGTTCCCCCTCCCCCAACACCGTCTCTGTGCGTTCCCCCTCCCCCAACACCGCCTCTGTGCTCGAGTGACCGCAGAATTTCTGCAACACCGAGGTCATGTTTCCTCTTGAGAATAATTAACATATCGATGTTGTGTTGACAGAACGATACAGAAACCTTCACGCATGTTCACAAACGCCACGACAAAGGAGGTATGGGGAAGTGTCCGGTTTAAAGAGTGTCCAGTATTCACAAAAGTTAATTGATCAGTGACCCTCAATATTGGATAGGAAGCAACAACACCCTCATGCACAGGTTCGATTTCCATTTGCCATGGAGTGTGGAGAAGTCTAGTGGCTCTTTAGCCAAGAGTGGATGAGTAAATTTTGCCTACCGGACATTAGGCCAGAGAGTTTTGAACCACGGTATTGGAGGATCTCCGTGACTCAGAGAACAGTCATATTGAACTTAATACTTATAAGCATCAGTTTTTTTGTCAACTGGATCGCTCCGTATCTGTTACGGCGACCCCGTGTCTTGCGAATGCCTGGGATCCAAGATGGCGGCGATAGAAGTGTACTTAGATTCATCATTCAAGCCTATCAAGCTACTAAAGCGGTTCTATCGAGGAAAGTCCTTTCAAGTCAACACGAAAATGGTGCCAAATGTTGGAGGCTGCCTTATTTGCCATTCCCCGCATGGCCGCGTGTTTACTGATGTTATTACAGAATCAGAAAGTTAATGATCGCTAACCAAGACTCCTCTCTGTTCTTTCCCATCGCGCATGTCAAACAGTAGGTCACGTGACTAACACAAGTGTTTCTGGGTGAGATTGTGTTCGGTGCGCTAGTCTAACGTGTTGCAGCGAAATCAATGATTTTGCGACGAGTGGGTAAAATTAAAACTATGAAACATAAAAGCTTCTTAATCGCTCTATAGTTCGCTGATTTAGGTTTTATGAGATATGTGAAGGATTAGCTGCCCTTGGGGTCAGCGGGGATCACAGCGCATGCGCACAGTGCCAGTTATGAAACTCGGGACATTGATTTTGGATAATTTGAGTCCCCATCCAAGGAAGCTGATTAACAAGCAGCCTAAGAAATGACTGTGATATTTACATGCGTAACTGCAGGTTGAGCCCGCATATTGTGTGATATGCATTAGCAATTTACAGCACTAATTAGGCGTACTGACTCCCGCCAAATGGCTATAAATCTACAGATTTTGTTAAGTTTTCTTGTCGGAAATCATACGCTACTGTATTATTGGTTGTGATACATATGTCTTTAATAAAGTATTGTCATCCCGCCATTGTTTTATAATATATATCCCAGACTGTAGGTACATTATTTAAGTGGTTGCAGTGATGGAGCGCAAGGGTAGCTGGAGAGAACCGAGTACTATACTGTACGGTGTTTTGCCCTGTCGGGACAACTGTAACAGAATAACTCCTTCACATACACCGGGGAACATACTGATGGAAGTGACATGGTCATTTGATACGTTAACTCCTTCACATACACCGGGGAACAAACTGATGGAAGTGACATGGTCATTTGATACGTTAACTCCTTCACATACACCGGGGAACAAACTGATGGAAGTGACATGGGCATTTGATACGTTAACTCCTTCACATACACCGGGGAACAAACTGATGGAAGTGACATGGTCATTTGATACGTTAACTCCTTCACATACACCGGGGAACAAACTGATGGAAGTGACATGGTCATTTGATACGTTAACTCCTTCACATACACCCGGGAACAAACTGATGGAAGTGACATGGTCATTTGATACGTTAACTCCTTCACATACACCCGGGAACAAACTGATGGAAGTGACATGGTCATTTGATACGTTAACTCCTTCACATACACCGGGGAACAAACTGATGGAAGTGACATGGTCATTTGATACGTTAACTCCTTCACATACACCGGGGAACATACTGATGGAAGTGACATGGTCATTTGATACGTTAACTCCTTCACATACACCGGGGAACAAACTGATGGAAGTGACATGGTCATTTGATACGTTAACTCCTTCACATACACCCGGGAACAAACTGATGGAAGTGACATGGTCATTTGATACGTTAACTCCTTCACATACACCGGGGAACAAACTGATGGAAGTGACATGGTCATTTGATACGTTAACTCCTTCACATACACCGGGGAACAAACTGATGGAAGTGACATGGTCATTTGATACGTTAACTCCTTCACATACACCGGGGAACAAACTGATGGAAGTGACATGGTCATTTGATACGTTAACTCCTTCACATACACCGGGGAACATACTGATGGAAGTGACATGGTCATTTGATACGTTAACTCCTTCACATACACCGGGGACAAACTGATGGAAGTGACATGGTCATTTGATACGTTAACTCCTTCACATACACCGGGAACAAACTGATGGAAGTGACATGGTCATTTGATACGTTAACTCCTTCACATACACCGGGGAACATACTGATGGAAGTGACATGGGCATTTGATACGTTAACTCCTTCACATACACCGGGGAACAAACTGATGGAAGTGACATGGTCATTTGATACGTTAACTCCTTCACATACACCGGGGAACAAACTGATGGAAGTGACATGGGCATTTGATACGTTAACTCCTTCACATACACCGGGGAACAAACTGATGGAAGTGACATGGGCATTTGATACGTTAACTCCTTCACATACACCGGGGAACAAACTGATGGAAGTGACATGGTCATTTGATACGTTAACTCCTTCATATACACCGGGGAACAAACTGATGGAAGTGACATGGTCATTTGATACGTTAACTCCTTCACATACACCGGGGAACAAACTGATGGAAGTGACATGGTCATTTGATACGTTAACTCCTTCACATACACCGGGGAACAAACTGATGGAAGTGACATGGGCATTTGATACGTTAACTCCTTCACATACACCGGGGAACAAACTGATGGAAGTGACATGGTCATTTGATACGTTAACTCCTTCACATACACCGGGGAACATACTGATGGAAGTGACATGGCCATTTGATACGTTAACTCCTTCACATACACCGGGGAACATACTGATGGAAGTGACATGGTCATTTGATACGTTAACTCCTTCACATACACCGGGGAACAAACTGATGGAAGTGACATGGTCATTTGATACGTTAACTCCTTCACATACACCGGGGAACATACTGATGGAAGTGACATGGGCATTTGATACGTTAACTCCTTCACATACACCGGGGAACATACTGATGGAAGTGACATGGTCATTTGATACGTTAACTCCTTCACATACACCGGGGAACAAACTGATGGAAGTGACATGGTCATTTGATACGTTAACTCCTTCACATACACCGGGGAACAAACTGATGGAAGTGACATGGTCATTTGATACGTTAACTCCTTCACATACACCGGGGAACAAACTGATGGAAGTGACATGGTCATTTGATACGTTAACTCCTTCACATACACCGGGGAACAAACTGATGGAAGTGACATGGTCATTTGCTACGTTAACTCCTTCACATACACCGGGGAACAAACTGATGGAAGTGACATGGTCATTTGATACGTTAACTCCTTCACATACACCGGGGAACAAACTGATGGAAGTGACATGGTCATTTGATACGTTAACTCCTTCACATACACCGGGGAACAAACTGATGGGAGTGACATGGTCATTTGATACGTTAACTCCTTCACATACACCGGGGAACAAACTGATGGAAGTGACATGGTCATTTGATACGTTAACTCCTTCACATACACCGGGGAACAAACTGATGGGAGTGACATGGTCATTTGATACGTTAACTCCTTCACATACACCGGGGAACAAACTGATGGAAGTGACATGGTCATTTGATACGTTAACTCCTTCACATACACCGGGGAACAAACTGATGGAAGTGACATGGTCATTTGATACGTTAACTCCTTCACATACACCGGGGAACAAACTGATGGAAGTGACATGGGCATTTGATACGTTAACTCCTTCACATACACCGGGGAACAAACTGATGGAAGTGACATGGTCATTTGATACGTTAACTCCTTCACATACACCGGGGAACAAACTGATGGAAGTGACATGGTCATTTGATACGTTAACTCCTTCACATACACCGGGGAACAAACTGATGGAAGTGACATGGTCATTTGATACGTTAACTCCTTCACATACACCGGGGAACATACTGATGGAAGTGACATGGTCATTTGATACGTTAACTCCTTCACATACACCGGGGAACAAACTGATGGAAGTGACATGGTCATTTGATACGTTAACTCCTTCACATACACCGGGGAACAAACTGATGGAAGTGACATGGTCATTTGATACGTTAACTCCTTCACATACACCGGGGAACAAACTGATGGAAGTGACATGGTCATTTGATACGTTAACTCCTTCACATACACCGGGGAACAAACTGATGGAAGTGACATGGTCATTTGATACGTTAACTCCTTCACATACACCGGGGAACAAACTGATGGAAGTGACATGGTCATTTGATACGTTAACTCCTTCACATACACCGGGGAACAAACTGATGGAAGTGACATGGTCATTTGATACGTTAACTCCTTCACATACACCGGGGAACAAACTGATGGAAGTGACATGGTCATTTGATACGTTAACTCCTTCACATACACCCGGGAACATACTGATGGAAGTGACATGGTCATTTGATACGTTAACTCCTTCACATACACCGGGGAACAAACTGATGGAAGTGACATGGTCATTTGATACGTTAACTCCTTCACATACACCGGGGAACAAACTGATGGAAGTGACATGGGCATTTGATACGTTAACTCCTTCACATACACCGGGGAACAAACTGATGGAAGTGACATGGGCATTTGATACGTTAACTCCTTCACATACACCGGGGAACAAACTGATGGAAGTGACATGGGCATTTGATACGTTAACTCCTTCACATACACCGGGGAACAAACTGATGGAAGTGACATGGGCATTTGATACGTTAACTCCTTCACATACACCGGGGAACAAACTGATGGAAGTGACATGGTCATTTGATACGTTAACTCCTTCACATACACCGGGGAACAAACTGATGGAAGTGACATGGGCATTTGATACGTTAACTCCTTCACATACACCGGGGAACAAACTGATGGAAGTGACATGGTCATTTGATACGTTAACTCCTTCACATACACCGGGGAACAAACTGATGGAAGTGACATGGTCATTTGATACGTTAACTCCTTCACATACACCGGGGAACAAACTGATGGAAGTGACATGGGCATTTGATACGTTAACTCCTTCACATACACCGGGGAACAAACTGATGGAAGTGACATGGTCATTTGATACGTTAACTCCTTCACATACACCGGGGAACAAACTGATGGAAGTGACATGGTCATTTGATACGTTAACTC
The DNA here is from genome assembly GCF_022045235.1 of Haliotis cracherodii. Classification (NCBI taxonomy): domain Eukaryota; kingdom Metazoa; phylum Mollusca; class Gastropoda; order Lepetellida; family Haliotidae; genus Haliotis; species Haliotis cracherodii. The sequence goes on from NW_027266264.1 coordinate 56,978,780, forward strand.
CTTCACATACACCGGGGAACAAACTGATGGAAGTGACATGGGCATTTGATACGTTAACTCCTTCACATACACCGGGGAACAAACTGATGGAAGTGACATGGTCATTTGATACGTTAACTCCTTCACATACACCGGGGAACAAACTGATGGAAGTGACATGGTCATTTGATACGTTAACTCCTTCACATACACCGGGGAACAAACTGATGGAAGTGACATGGTCATTTGATACGTTAACTCCTTCACATACACCGGGGAACAAACTGATGGAAGTGACATGGTCATTTGATACGTTAACTCCTTCACATACACCGGGGAACAAACTGATGGAAGTGACATGGTCATTTGATACGTTAACTCCTTCACATACACCGGGGAACAAACTGATGGAAGTGACATGGTCATTTGATACGTTAACTCCTTCACATACACCGGGGAACAAACTGATGGAAGTGACATGGTCATTTGATACGTTAACTCCTTCACATACACCGGGGAACATACTGATGGAAGTGACATGGTCATTTGATACGTTAACTCCTTCACATACACCGGGAACAAACTGATGGAAGTGACATGGTCATTTGATACGTTAACTCCTTCACATACACCGGGGAACAAACTGATGGAAGTGACATGGTCATTTGATACGTTAACTCCTTCACATACACCGGGGAACAAACTGATGGAAGTGACATGGTCATTTGATACGTTAACTCCTTCACATACACCGGGGAACAAACTGATGGAAGTGACATGGTCATTTGATACGTTAATTTCCTTTTCTAAGCCCTTGTTATTTCTTATGTCCTTGTTTATTCCTATGTCCGTGTTTATTCCTTATGCCCTTTTTGTTTCCTTATGTTTCTGTTTATTCTTTAAGTCCGTCTTTATACTGTACTTTATGTCCTTGTTTATTGTTTGTGTCCTGTTTATTCCTGATACCCTTGTTTATTATCAATGTCCTTTATTATTTATATCCTTCTTTATTCCTTATGTCATTTTTGTTTCCTTGAGTCCTTGTTTATTCCTTATGTCCTTGCTTATTCCTCATGTTTTTTATTATTCCTTATGTCCTTGATCATTCCTTATGTCCTTGATTATTCCTTACGTCCTTTTTTATTACTAATGTCATTGTTTACTAGTTTTGTCCTTGTTGTTTCCTTTTGTCTTTGTTTATTACTTATCTCCTTGTTTATTCCCTATGTCCTTTTTATTCCTTAGGTTCTTGCTTATTCCTTATGTCCTTCTTAATTCCTTATGTCCTTGTTTATAAAATCCTTCTATATTATTAATATCCTTTATTCCTTATGTCCTTTTTGTTTCCTTGTTTATACAATCCTTCTATATCATTAATATCCTTTAATCCTTATGTCCTTTTTGTTACCTTATGTCCTTGTTTATTCCTCAGGTCCTTGCTTATTCATTATGTGCTTGTTTATTCCTCAGGTCCTTGCTTATTCCTTATGTCCTTGCTTATTCCTCAGGTCCTTGCTTATTCCTTATGTCCTTGTTTATTATTTTTGTCCTTATTGTTTCCTTATGTCCTTGCTTATTTCTTATGTCCTTGTTTATTATTTATGTCCTTGCTTATTCTTTATGTCCTTGTTGTTTCCATATGTCCTTGTGCATTACTTGTGTATTCCTTGTGTCCTTGTTTATTTTTTGTCCTTGCTTATTCCTCGTGTCCTTGGTGTTTTATAAGTCCTTGTTTATTCCTTAGGTCCTTGTTTATTACTTATCTTTCTTGTTTCTTCTTTTAGTCCTTTTTGTTTCCTTATGTCTTTGTTTATTCATTATGTCCTTGTTTTTTCCTTATGTTCTTGATATTTCCTTGTGTTCTTGTTTTTTCCTTATGTTTTTGTTTTTCCTTATGTTCTTGTTTATTACTTATGGTCTTTACTTCCTACTTTACTAACCTCTGTTGCAATGTTTTGTTTTCATACTGTGTCGTTTCTTTTGTCATCACATATATCCTTACTCATATCATAATTTCTTATCTTAGTTATGTCTTTACTTGCTGGAGTAAGTTGGGTTTTTCGCCACTGTTGGCGATATTTCAGATACCTCACGGCCGGGGACAACAGAAATGGGCATCACACATTGTACCCAGGTGTGGATTCGAACCCGGACTTCGGAGTGACGTCCGGTTAGACTTTGTATTAACCCTCTCGTATACGAATTCAGGAAGGGTTCTACAATTTGTCAAAAATGAAAACAAATGCCATCTGATGTTTACTGAGAAAACAATATGTGAAAGGCTGTATTTCCTCATTGAAATGTGGGGATAGGACACGTAATGCAGGAGGTGGAGGTGTTCCCATCCTTGCTGATCTGTTTCTTGATGTATATGAATCGGAATGTCTGCTCCGCTTGGCAAAATCAAAACACGGGCCTTTGGTATATCGATTATCCGATATCTTTCAATAACGGTGAAATAGCCAATTCCCTTCCGCTGATTTACCCACTTGAAATAGAAATATAGGACACTAGTGAAACCGCCTCGTTTGTTTCATATTTAAATCTATGCAAAGATTCAGAGCGACCAAAAACCTACCCACAAGATTGTGGACAGAGGGTGACTTCAACATTCCAATAATCAATTTATAACCATATATATCAAGCAACAATTCAGCAGCTCCAGCCTTTGGTGTCTACATTTCACAACTTTTGAGGTACAATCGAGCATGCACTTTCTACGAAGATTTCAAAGAGCGCCATACGACTCTTGCTAAATCGCTGTTTGATCAGGGTTACAAACAACATCGAAGGTCTTTTGAGTAAAGCTTTCAAAACGTTTTTAGGTAGCGGACATTTCCAAATGTAGCGCATCAGTGAACAAATGGTGTCCAATGCAATTCCCTATTTTGGCTCGCCTTTTCGAGAACACCTGTTATCATCACTATTTGATAGTGATTCATAAACATTCAGTTATGATATACCGTATTCAACGTAATAAGCGCTCAGGGCGCTCTCAAAATTAGAAATAGGGGGCTCTTATTAGATTGTTATTTTGATGAAAAAAACAGAGTTGAAAGATAAATTTCGTGGTTTATGGTGACAGCCTGAAATGTTTTTGTACGACAGATATATTTTTCCAGAATTAAATGCCGCTAATTAAGGGTGCATATAACACACGAGTGCGTATTATACGCGAATAAATATGTCTTGTGTACATTGGTCAATCGGAAGGGGTGCTTATTGGTATTGTTCACTAGCCAATACCTTAGCAAATGTCGCCGTGGGCGCTTATTACGTAGAATACGGTAGTCGGAATTGTACGATGGACAATTAAGATTTCTTATGATTACGGGAAGGGTTTTGTCGCTTTAATAAGTTGTCACATATCAACTAGCTGGACCTAGTCTTAGTAACCATACACGCTATCACGTTACACCGTGAGTAAGCCCAACCGGCGTCACACGTTGGAGGTGCCTGATGTCCACTGTGTCAGGATATTGAATCCATACATTGGTGATAGAGACGCATGACTTATGTACTAAATACTCTTCTGTTGGAAAAAACCCACAACGCACGATTCACCGAGCCCAACATGACACATGTCCTTTACAGTGAGTATGGTTTTACGCCGCTTTTAGCAATATTCCAGCAATATCACGGCGGGGGACACCAAAACTGGGCTTCACACATTGTACCTATGTCGGGAATCGAACCCGCGTCTCCGGCGTGACGAGCGAACACTTTAACCACTAGACTATCCCGTCGCCACGACAGACAGACAGACAGAGAGACATAAACTAGCAAAGAAACGACTTGTAAATATGTAAATATATTTTTTCTTGGGAAGGAGAATACGATAACAAAGTTATTAGTTACTTAATTTCTTAGTTTTACACAAAGATTTGTCCCCAGCACTATGCTATTGGAGGTCCATAGATAGGAGAGAACAACACCTTGTTCCTCAATAGAACTCTTTAACTGATGTTAACTCTAAACACCAGGGCTCACTTGCACAAAGCGATCTTAGCACTAAGATGATCGTAACTCCCATACTTTAACATAGGCTTACAATAGTCTTAGCGCTAAGATCGCTTTGTGCAAGTGGGCCCTGGACCACAAAGTTTGTATGAAATTTCGCGTTGTTGGTCATGAAATCGATTGAAGCGCTCATAAAAGATACGTCTTGTTACGGCAACGAGATCTGATGCATTCGAAACTTGAGTTAATTGTACTACTAACTGCCGGTTGTTCTTGTTCTGCTGGAAAGTGCCAACTCTAGATAGTCAATGTTCTATCTTCTCCTTTCCGTAATCGAATCACACTTGCAGAACTTTCGCCTAGGTGTACGTGTTCTTGAGTAAACCAAATAAGACATGGCAGCTTATGATGGCTATATTGATTTTGATAGACGAGGGACCATATCCAGACAGGTCATGTATTGCAAAGATGAAAGCTATGTTTAGATATATCGCCGTGATTACAAAATACATATTATTTACAAATCAATAACCGTTCGTCTATTTGGACCGTTCAGACCATATCAGTAATACTTAGTGTATATGATGGGTTTGCGAGACAGACTGAAAAGAACTATCTCCAAACACATCGACATCATGAATCACTTCTTCTCGTGTCTATTGTGGATCATCAATTATTCACTACACTGTATCTTGGTGATTTAACAGGGCATGTACTAAGGTATTGAAGAACACTGAAACAAACACAATATTTCCGAAACCAGTGGGTTTTGCCTAGTTCAGTTAACTCAATTCCCTGAAGCCAGTGGAGCGTATTGCGCTGCGCCGATTAGTAGATATGGAAATGGGTGTTCGCACCCTTGGCTGGTGTGATGGGTGTTACCTTCACAGCGGCCGACCAGAACGCCCGAAGGGGTAAAATTGCAAAATTGAATATGACGCCAGGCGTCAGATGTGTTGGGAAAGATCTTGTACAAGAGGCATGGACTGGCTTTGGCGCCATTGGCGGTAAGAACCAAACTATTCCAGAATTAAATTAGATATGAACAAAAAGCAACCATTTCCAAAAAAGTGATAGAATGGGGTTTTATTAGTGAGTAAAACACATTTGATATCCACTGATAATATTCGTCCGAGAAAGAAGGAGCCTCGATTTAGAACATTTTAATCCAATTGTTGCGAGGGTGCATAAGTGAATGCGTCGACTCTCCGCTGCTATACGTAAAACACATGACTTTACCAAATTATACCGGGGGACTGTGCGTAAGGCACGGCACACTGTATGGAGAACTAACACAGGTTAGTCTGTGAAACGTTATTGTGTTTAATAAAGATGCATGATTTGTATAGAAAAAACGAAAATACCTCCTTGAAAGTTCAGCTCGCCATTAACAACTGCTTGTCAGTGCATATGTAAATATAACACGTCGACGCGAGAGAATAGCCAGTCTCGATTATCCACCAAAACAGATGCCACTGGGCGTAAAAGGCAAAATAGCAGTGAAAATTATATGAATGGATAGTTGAAAAAGAGTGATTGCACCAGGTGTCCGCGGAAAGGGTAAGCGTGTCCTAGCCTACCGGTAACTCACACAATTTGCATAACAAAGTGTTTGTTTCTTACCTGACGCCACACGTCAGTTCTACATTTAATCCACTTGAATCATTATTTTTTCACCAGTAGATGACAGGTGTATGAATATTCACGCCTTCTCTTGGATGTTCATCAATAGCTGGTATCCCAAGCAACTTTTTCAAATTATTTCGATTATGTCAAAAATTCAGTTGTTCAGTGCTCGTCTTTTTTCAGCTCTCTTCCGAAACCTCATGCTCCCTTATAAAGATGAATGTCCACATTCATGACAATACATAGTTATTCATACTTCCTCATATTTCCATATGTCTTACCACAACATAAATATTACATTGTATAATTCTAACAAGGTCACACCCGAAGGAACCAAGAATCGCTTCATCTAAAAAAACCGTTTTCCAATATGGCCATAATTATTTATTGTCAGATAATGTAACGATGAAACACATGTAATTACACTCACCGTCACATTTGTCGCATCTTCATATACCATTCTATCAACGTTCATTCAGTATCAAGGGCAGGGGGGTAGCCTGGTTGTTAAAGCGGGGTTTTGTTTGCTGAAAAGAAGGTTTAAGTTAGAGATATTCATACAGACAACTCGTTTTCGGGACCGGTTCCACAAAGAGATCGTAGCACTAAGACGATCGCAACTCCAATTGTTTAACCTCGGCTTTGCGTTACGGCCCCTTTGTAGAACGCGGACCTGTTCATCGATCCTCCTTATGAAAATGGATTAAATATTGTTTAAATCATCGTTTTCAATTCCTGTGTAGGCAAGGTATTTATTCTGGTCGGGATACTCCCCTTTGTACTTAGATGGGCAGGTAAAGGTGACGAAGTATATAATATATACGTGATAATATTACAATGATATCATTCGTTTGAGGTGTTTATCTAAATCAAAATAATTGACCATTCGTTTTGTTATATATAATTTGTCGCCGAAACTGTTTGAAAACAAATATATCTTACATTGTTGAAAAAAAACCAAATGTATGTCACAAAAAATACAATGTTACAAGATGATGCTTCTGAAGTAATAATAAGACTTTTAAAATTAATTAAGAAAATATCTGGTTTTGCAGCTGCAGCTGAACAAATGTTCGGTCTCAATGCACGAAATCCAAGCCCCCACTCCCAAGAATATCAAATGGTAAGTCCCTTACAACACGTAATCATACGTACTCCTCTATACTGACTTAAATGTTTTCATCACAAACGTGTCGCGTGATTGCAAGGCACTGCATGAAACATATTCGAAAGGGGCGTCGCTAAAAATAGCATTCCAACGAAATTAAACCCCCAATCGAGAGAACCTATGAGGTGCGCTCGTGATTCAAGAGATGGACATGGTAACATATAGTATGATACACATAAGTCCGCACCAGTTCTAACACTGGTGTCCTGTGCAGAAAAGAAATTCCATTCTTTCGTATTTCAGTCATCTGTTACTTCAGGCCTCCCCAACTTTAAATCGAAATTTACTTTACTCATTTACATGATAAAGCGTTAATAAGAGTAATTTAATATAGAATAAACATTGGTATGTGTTAATCTGAGTTTTAAAGTAAAGACTTAATCTGTTCATTTATTGTTCACACGAGAAATAATCTGCGACCGGCGTCTCACACGAATGTCAGACAGACATTTTAATGTTGTGGAGAAAAAGGTAGAATCTTAAAATATATAGAGACATACAAACATCACTGTTTACGCACCTTTTCACTCAATTATGGCTCCACTGCACGCGCATAATTTCGGAATGTTTGTTCCATTTCATATGCTGATTATACTGAACCCATTTTTTGTCAGGCTGGAGAAACTCATTACCCAGATGGGAAAAAGGATATACTACATAGTGCATAATGGGCATTAGCAGACCACCTTGAACTACCTGACCCGTGAAGATTCCGGGGTTGGTCATCAGCAACCAATACTTGCTGTAAAAGGCGACTATGCTTGTCGTAAGAGGCGTCTAACGGGATCGGGTGGTCAGGCCCGCTGACTTGGTTGATACATGTCATCGATCCCAATTGCGTGGATCGATGCTCATGATGTCAATCATTGGATTATCTGGTCCAGACTCGATCATTTACAGACCACCGTCATATAGCTGGAATATTGCTGATTGCGGCGTTAAATAACCAACCAACCTACCTATTCCATTTGAAGACCTTACACAATCCCTTTTTACGTAGTAAAACGCTCAGTATATTGTGATAAAGTTTAAAACTTTTAACCTTTTTTATTTCTCGTCTTTCACATGGTTTTTTATTTGTTTTCACATGTCTTAGGGTCTTAGCTATGTAGAACACTGGGTATGTCTTAACACAAGTTATTGTATTTTAAAAAAATGACTCATTTCTTTTTTATGTGTTAACATATGTCCTGGTGGGCCACCATGGTACACTGTATGTTCTAAAACATCTAGATGCCGTGGGAAAGTATCGGCCCTGATAGTTAGTGATATATCTTATGCTTTCTGTGATATATCTCACAGTAGTTATATGCTAACGTAGCTTTCGCCCGGTAGCAGCCCGTTCTAGTACCAGACAAACCGAAAAAAAGCATGTAAAAATAAATAATGCCAACATGAACAATCACAGGCTTCATGTTGTTAAACTAAGGTCATTGTTCCAGACAGGTCATGTATTGCATATATATAAGCCATGTTTAGATATATCGCCGTGATTAAAAATCACATGCTATATACAAATCAATAACGGTTACATATTGTTATACCATATCAGCAATACTTTATGTTATAATGGACTTTTTGCGTGGAAGTCAGAAAAGAAGTGCGTCCAAAGACATCGACATGAATCTTTCTTTTGAAGACGAGAACCAATTATTCACTACACTGTAGCTTGGCGGGTTAACATAGCATGTACTAAGTTATAGATCACAAGGGTCAAAATTGAGATTTCTCAAACCATTGGGTTTTGCTTCGTTAAGTAAACTCAATTCTCTAAAAGCCAGTGGAGCGTGAGGCGCTGTGCCTATTAGTAAATATGGAAATGGGTGTTCGCACCCCAAGAGTGTAACCTCCACTTAGGGCTCCCAAACTTGGAAAACTGAATATAAAGCAGGAGGGGTAACAAGGCCGTAGTTAACTTTTTTGGACCAGTATCACTTGTCCCCAACTCGTATTTTCATGATACTGCTGCCGCCGGCCGGTTACGGCACTGGGTAGCATCTTGCATAAGACGGCCAACTTCGATGTTTAAATCGCTATGCCTTTGCGCACCGATCTGCGCATGTGATTTCGTTGACTTCTGTTTGTTAAGGGTTAATGGATTAAAAAAAGATTCTACAAATGACACACAGTTGTTTATTTACATTCCTGTCATTTTATGGTCTTCTGAAAGTGCGACTTGGCTCGGGCCAAATGTCAGTCCTAATAAGACCTGAAATAACAGGTGACATAAACACGTCTCCTTTGATTTCCCTTTCTGCAAACACCGGTGAAAAACTACCTCGTAGAAAATAGTCAGTTCCAATCAGTTTGATCTGAACCATTCGAAAACATTTTGGGTTTCCTCTTAACGGATATTTATGATGTACATGCATATAAATCAAACAACCAAAGGAAGCCATTGAGTGCTACACAAAGGTTGGAAGATAAATAAATAAGATAGGATTTTCCTATGTACACACAGGTGAAAAACTACCAATTTAAACGTATTTGTAGAAAAAAAACACGCTAAAACACGATAATGTAACTAAACAGCAAGACAGTTCTTGGAATTAGCGTTCCCTGACTGACTTTAATAAAATTTCCGAGCAACACGGAGACCGTCTTAGTTGCACACATGGCACTATTTACGTCTTGGCCTGGGCTGGCACTGGCTTGGGCGCATGAACGTGGAGTATAATCTCTTTAAGTGAAAACCATTCTTTGTGTACACATGCTAAAACTGTCTCTTGTGAGGCCGAAAGGCCATAATAACATATTGATTTTCATCCGATTCATGTTTTATTGTCAGGCAGGAGGCATAATATTTATAGTTTATCTCACCTGTAGGGCGTGGAGATAAAAAAACAGTTTGAGTTAAGTTGAATGGAATCAAAGTCAAATAATTACTTATTATGGCCTTATGCGATAAACGAAAACATGACGAAAGGAGCGATATATAAGCTAATGATCGCTAAGAAAGAAAAATCAGAAGAGGCAAAGTGCTTGAAAATTTCAAAATTGAGTATTCAGAAATTTCGATAACTCATAGATGGAGTTTTGTGTCCAACGTTCTATATATAGTATGTATCATGGTTGCGGTGTCTTTCCTTTGAAAATGATGAAACACACAAGCACGGGTATGGTGCTGACAAACATAGAAACATAATCGGCAAGAACCGGGATTCGAACTCACGTTCATAGTTTTCTGGCAGCTCTAATTTACGGTGGTTAAGAGGACGGGGCCACCCGCGCCTCGCAATGCGTGTTTCAACTGTGGACATCGACTAGGGTCAACTACATCCATTTTTTTAAACTGCACCACATAATATGTGCCCATCAAACCACATTTAATCACCGGAGTGTTGTTTGAAGTTATAAACTTACAAATATATACAAGAACACCGGCTAGTTGTTCGTCATATGATTATGAATATGTCTGACGACCATTTTCACACCGATATTACAGAGTTTACATATTGAACTTCAAAATTTGGCATTTTCAGAGAGCCAAAACATTTGTTATGCTTTAATAAACGTAGAGTATAATATTGGATATGTTATAACCTGAGGTGGGAGAAGTGTCTCAAGAACAACACATTTGCTCATCGCACGAAAGAATGCAAATGAATGCAACACGAGTAGTCTCCCTTTTATGTCACAAACTACATATTTTACCGCTGCTTCGTTGTACTTTGTGTTTGACGTCGTTTTGAAGAGTATCCCAGTTATATCGCTGAGTGTCTGCGTAATGTGGGACGAAAGCCCGAAGTGATGCAGGTCGTGAAACCCACGAGCACGGGTATGGGGCTGACAAACTTAGAAACATGATCGGGGCAAACCGGGATTCGAATCCGCGATCATAGGTTTCACTAACGAGGTCACGTTGCCCTCTAGATCTTCAGACACACAAGCAAGTACAATATATTTACTCCTTCTGTTAAGATAAAAACTATATGAAAAACACTGCAGCGTATATGTTATTAACGTAGTATGAGTGACAAGGATCCCACAACTACGAGCGTATTTCAGTCCATGTGTTTATATGCACCTAGAACATGGAAGCACCATTTCAGCCATTCGTCATAACTCGGCCCTTCCCGTGACCTGCAAGAAGCATCCCGGAATGACACGATTTGGTCACGAATGTACCTACTGTCTCATTCGTGACCAACTCGTGTTCTTTCTTCTTGCAGGTTACGGAAAGGGGCGAGTGGGGACGAATATTACTGTCTATTACCACCTAAATGACCGCTTTAAGAATCTCTTTTCATTTTCATAAGAAAAATACATGTACATTTTTTTCCATTTACAACGCGAAATACTCATATTGATACACAGCAACTAAAATCGTTTTCAGCTGTTCTGTAGCAATAGTTATCGATGCATATATGTGTGTATCAAATGATATGACATAATTCCATGCAGAACCATACAGTGTTATTGTACCAACATTTCATCAGGTATCAGTGGTGGTTACTTATCAAAATGAGATCAATGTCACGAGTAGATATGTTGCAAAGGTAAATCATGTCAGTATAAGATAAATGTATATACAGTAGGGATGGTGCTTCATTTTTTCCAAATGCATCCAATGGTAAAGAGGTAGACTATACAGGATGTCGGCTATCATACCTCAACCCACTCTTTAGACATCCGATCTCTGCGATAAAATCAGATCCCATACATCTGTAGGTCTGCCATTAAAAAGTCACGTGATCTCCGGGTAACCGCTTAGGGAGCAATTCATCAGTTTCGAAGTCGGATAAAAAACTTAATTATTTAATTTTTGTGACATATTGCTACACCCGCTCAATATGTTAATTATTAAAATCCTGATATCCTTGAAAACAGATTACCGTACCGATGCGCTATTTCGTCAGCAGTTGTAGAACAACACAAATACATCAAATATTGTTGTTTTTTAACTGTCTCAATCGTCCTTCTCGTGATGCTCTTTCAGAGTCAAAATATAACTATGCGGAGTGCTAGTAATCTGTTTTTAACTGTAGAAACCTCGAAAAAAGATAATATCGGTTGAAAATCTTGCAGACAAGTTAACACACACACACACACGCACGCATGCACGCACGCACGCACGCACGCACACCAGCAACAACAAAAAAACAAAAACAAAAATATCATTTTCTGTTCGATATGATACTTTTGAACTACTCCTTAAGTATTGGAAAAGTGACTAATATTGAATCTGCCACATAGATGGATCACCACATGAGCTGTACGGCCGTGGCCTCGGGTGGTTCTAACGGCAGTAAGACGCCAGTCAACAGGTGACACAAAAATACATTTCACCTCACTTCCGGGTGGTAGATATGACGTCATTCCTCGTGCATTGTCTTCGAAGAGGTGGAAGGACGCAAGCACTCGCTTGTCACACGCCAGTGTCACACATTGATGTATTGACAGCTTGACACAAAAGCAAGACTACTTATGCTATCGTGTTAGTAATTTATTATTTATTGTATACAATGTAAGTGTTGAACACAAACATTAAATGATAACCGCAGATTTTGCTTTCTTTTAATGGGTTGGTCGTTTAGGTGACCAAATATCAGTCATGTGTATCTTCGATTCTCGAATACAGACGCTTACCTGTAATATTTTCTTTGAAGAATCATATCTAACCACGAGACACGACCTGTAGCCGGAGATTTACTAAATATATTTTATTTACCTAATTTTTTAACATTTCTCCTTTGCATGTCTTAGTCCCATTTTTTCTTAAAAAATGGGTCCGTCAATATCCTGTTAGCGGCATACACATTGCCATTTGAGTTTGGTTCAGGGGCGCTTTGAATAGAATAGGTCTTCAGCAACCCATGCTTGTCGTAAAGGGCGACTATGCTTGTCGTAAGAGGCGACTAACGGAATCGGGTGGTCAGACTCACTGACTTGGTTGATGCACGTCATCGTATCCCAATTGCGTGGATTGATGCTAATGATGTAAAACACTGGATTGTCTGGTCCAGACTCGATTATTTACAGACCACCGTCATATAGCTGGAATATTGCTGAGTGTGGCGTTAAACAACAAATAAACAAACAAACAGTATTTCAGTTATATAACGTCATGTCAGCTCGATGTGGGAGGAAAGCTCAAAGTGATGCAGGATTCGAACCCCGACCAAGGGATGCTGGTACGCCAAAGAAACGCAACTCGCGGAAAGGTAGATAAATGAAGGCAATGGTTGGAGGGAACTGAAAGTTCTAAGTATTAAAAATGTAAAATATATCCGAAGTCAAGTAATTAAAAACATATCTCATCGGGTGTGCGGCATATCCAGACTGAGTGTATAACAGATTCGGTAAATACCATATGTAGTGAAATCCGTATTCAGTGTATAACACATATAGTGTATAGCATATCCAGTATAAAACTGAATATCAAGTATAAAACACATTCAATACATAACGGATCCCTGGGAAAGATAACGACTGTCTGATTATCTGTAGAAAGTAGTGTATAGCATATCCAGTATAAAGCTGAATATCAAGTATAAAACACATTCAATACATAACGGATCCAGGGAAAGATAACAACCGTCTGATTATCTGTAGAAAGTAGTGTATAGCATATCCAGTTTAAAGCTGAATATCAAGTATAAAACACTTTTAATACATAACGGATCCCTGGGACAGATAACGACTGTCTCTGATTATCTGTATAACAGTTTTCGTTTTTGTAAATTATCTAAGCTCTAAAGCTTTAAAACTGCTGGGCGAAAGAAAGAAATGACTTAATAACCGGATTTGACCAAATCAATTCAAACGTTATCAAATCGTATTAGGCTGAAAACAGTCTCCGAAAGACTGCAAACACAAAACACAATGATACCGCTTACTATCAAATTCTTCACCATCAAATAATAATTTCTTGTTTGTTATATTTTTACCAACCATCAAACATTGGTGTATACTTTCGTTTGTCCGCCAATTTATTTCGAAATATGTACTTTGGAACAGATTTTCGATCAACGCGGCCTGTTCATACATGTTGCCTCCGATCCAGACCCTTATTATTGAGGTATGAGGGTATTGTCTCCCTCATCATCTAGTCACCCTCCTCAATACTTGGCCGGCTTTATACCCACTACATTTCTCCGGGATATCCAGGTTAATCCATGCTATCCATATCAATCTACGATGTTCCTTTTAATCCGCTATGTCAGTGTTAATCCACGCTTTCCATATTAATCTACGATGTTCCTTTTAATCCACTATGTCAATGTTAATCAACGCTTTCCATATTAATCCACGATGTTCATTTTAATCCACTATGTCAATGTTAATCCACGCTTTCCATATTAATCCACGATGTTCATTTTAATCCACTATGTCAATGTTAATCAACGCTTTCCATATTAATCCACGATGTTCATTTTAATCCACTATGTCAATGTTAATCAACGCTTTCCATATTAATCCACGATGTTCATTTAATCCACTATGTCAGTGTTAATCAACGATATCCATATTAATCTACGATGTTCCTTTTAATCCACTATGTCAATGTTAATCAACGATATCTATATTAATCTACGATATTCCTTTTAATCCACTGTGTCAATGTTAACCAACGAAATCCATATTAATCCACTATGTCCATGTTATCCAAAACGGCCATGTTAACTCGCGATATCCATGTTAATCCATGTTAATAATCCACGGTTACAATATTAAGCCACGCTTGAGGAACGTTGTAAATACATGCCCAGGAATTACCAGTAGATTTTTCTAATATCCAGGTTGACTAAAATACACATTGTACACAACACATTTACGCATATATTTGCATATTAGTCACTCGTTGTACAAGAAGTGTGAGTGGGTCAGTCAGTATGGTATTACGCCGCTTTTAGCAATATTCCAGCAATATCACGGCGGGGGACACCAGAAATGGGCTTCACACATTGTACCCATGTCGGGAATCGAACCCAGGTCTTCGGCGTGACGAGCGAACGTTTAAAAGAGGACCTCACATGTTATGATTAAGGTGGTTGGCCGGTGTGGGGGTGGGGGTGTGCTTTTGGGGGGTGTTATTTGGCGAGAATGTGAAAGTATGTCCCTCATGAAACCACAATGTCATTGAGGTAGACTTAAAGTTGTTCCCACAGAGAGTCTTTTTATAATCGAGAGAAATAACATGATACATAGTACAGGGGATACAGTGATTTCATATTTTCACATAAATAAAATATTTCATCATTATATAATAAACTGAGGGGCAAAAGAAAGAATAGAGAGTTTTTTTGTATGTTATTGAAAATTGAAAGAACTGTTGTTACATTTAATTATGTCAATTAACCATCTCCCTCCCTCTCTCCTGCAACAGTAAAAGGTTATCTGTGGCTGGGTAATTCTTTGTAAAAAAATATATGATATAAAAAAAATGTTCAATGAAATGTGTAACCACATGACCCCTACCATGTTTGAAATGTTGTAAATTTGTGCCGAAAAAAAAGCAATTTTTTTTAAAAGGTCAAGATGCCTTAGATACCCATCAGTAGTTGCGTTTTATGCGATTTTAAATCAAATTATATTTTTGAAAAATAAAACCATATAGACATATGTTTTGGTGCTGACTAAGCGACTGTATAGTTCATTCTTTGGATGTGATCGCTCACATAAGATATTTTCAAATGAAAATCAAACATATGATATTATCAACTGAGTGGTATAGTTTCTTGTGTTCCTCGGTTAACAAGAACAAGTTTATTATCTTAACTTACAGTTGATTGTGAGAAATGATGAGAGTGTTTACCAGACACAAATCACCATCGCGACAATGTCAAGTGGTAATAGGATCTTTAACAAAAGAAAAAACAAGTTTGTGTTTTTACTGCTTCCCTGACCCCCCACGAGATTTCAAAGCCCAGACCTCGACTCCCACAACGGCGATAACGGCTGCATAAACAAGGTTTCTCGGATGAGAAGTAGCTAAAGGACTTTTTTTTATTATTTAAAAAAAAAAAAAAAAAAAAAAGAGGTCGAGGAAGGAACGCTTTTTTCACAAGTATAACAAGAAGCAACTTGACACATGATAAACTCGGCTCTTTGATCTATATAGTATTTAAGGATGTAAGTCTCTTGTATAGCCTATAAATGGTTTCCAACCTGAAGCTAGCACGCGCAGATAACAGTGAAGTACTACACTCATTTCTTTTCGGATTGTAAACATTTTACAGGAATACTAAAGACACGGGTCGAACGTGCACGCCATCGCAGAATAATATTTCGTTCACTGGTTCAAGATATTTTAGTTAATTTCTCCGAAAGGAGAAGTGGGAAATTTATTTCACAACACATTTCTGGGGACATTCAACATGCAAACAATTATTTTTAACCCCCTAAAATGTAAATAATAAATTCACAACTGCCGGGTAGCAGAAAGTATACAGTACACTTGGAAATTCACATTTCATTCTGCTCAGTACTGCATACTGTGAAATTGTGATCCCCATGATCCGTGAGACGTCATGTGAACGTCACCTGTTGTGAAATCTTCATTGATATGATGCATGTAATATCATCTATGACACCCGTATCACATACATCCCCATCGTATAACCATTATATATTTTTTTTTCATTTTAGCCACCTTCAAATATGGGTGTACACGCTCTTTTGTCCGACAGTTTATATATAGCGTGGCGCGTGATCTCGCCACTGATACTACATAATTACACACGATGACGGAGATAATTTTAAAGCAGCTAATTTGATATGATGTATTGTCACGCATTGGCGCATTCATCTTATGTTCTACGTTCATACCGGATGCTATAGGTAAGAGTAGGAGAGTCATTACAAGCCTTGGCTGTGATTTTACCGTGGAAGTGTCACCGTTGAACATATTTCCGGAAAGTGCCGAAGGCGACCGAAGAGTGACAGGTTTGAGTTGAAGTTAGGTCATGGTGTCCCCAGGTCAATAACAGCAAAGCTGTGCAGGTAGTATAACAGGCAGCTGTCAGGACCGCTGCTCCACAACGGACGACGCAACAAGAAAACAACACACGCTATCTCACGTTGATCATAATGAACTTGAAGAAGACCAAGGTATATAAACTGATAGCGACTGGAAACAAGGATGCAGTTATTAAGGGGATGTACGACTACCTGAAGAGCGGCAAGTCTCCCAACACTCGGGACAGCGAGACGGGTGGGGGCCTCCTTCACCATATCGTTAGTCATGCGGAACGTTTTACAGACCCAGACGTGTGTGTTGTCTTATATATGCTGGCATGCAAGGATGTTGATGTGGATCTCCAGGACAATGTTGGGGAAACTGCCCTGCATAAAGTCGTTAGAAAAAAAGGAGCGTTCAGGATTATGCAGATGCTGCTGAGGTAAGTCATCTGGTAAACCTTTTTGAGATGTCTAAAGTGTATTCGTGTTTACTACGTAATTGGCTAGGACCATCTCTGCTTGTACTGAAAAAGGGAGATTTACTCAGACCTGCAGACTTGCATTAATTCATCGGATGAAGTTTACACACCTGTGGCCTTTGACTGTCATTATAAGGCACAGAGCCTTACAGGTGAGGTGAAATGAGGATTAACGTCGCGTTCAAAATTAATGCACTTATACAGGGGAGGAGAGGGGGGATACCATGCCGCAGTTTAACATGAATACCTCACTCAGATACTCTTAACTCCCCTTTTATCCCCTTTTTATGCAGAGCGCCAGGCAGGGTAACAACAAGTACCATCTTTTAACGTCGTTTGGTTTGACCAGGGTATCAAAACACCATCTTTCCGTTTCTGAAGGCAAATGCTCTATCCACTGGGCATCGCATCCGTCACAAAGTCTTACAATTAAAGGTTATATTTTGAATATAATATAATAAAGTATCGATAAACAACACATATACGCAAAACTTTGATGGTATTCAAATTGACTTGTCAAGCGTTTTGCTTTAATGTCAATCATATGTAACTTTAACTTTGATACTCGAGTATTCAGAGCGCATGACACAGTATTGAAATGCGTCACCACTAAAATATGTTGTCCATGGATTGTAAACCCTTGGGGTAAGTCTCACCCTCGATAAAAACATGTAACACGTGACATGCTCGGGGCATCACGAGGATATCAAGGAAGTACGTTGCCATAGTAACGAACATAAGTATTTAGCAGTTCTGATCAACATTTTAGGAAAATCTATTTATGCACGAAGCAGGTAGATTTATTGACAAAGTTTTAAGACTAAATAGGTTTCAACTTATTCAACAAAAGAATCTTTCAAATACCAGCCGAGATTTAGTGCAGCGCTGAAAACTAAATTGCATTAATTATATTATCTTTTTTTAGTTTGTTATCTGCATCTTGATGACATATCGAGTCTGGATCAGACAGACAGACAGACAGTTTATTCAGTGAGAAGGCCATAGGCCCATAATACAGACAATGGTTGATTGCATGAACTACGCATGCCAAGGAAGTAGTCGATTTAAGTTTCTCTTAGCCGTTGGACTTTATATAGATATAAACATGTGTTATATACAACATCAAAGTTTTCTGATGAAATAATTTCAGTAAATGATGTTACAGTTTGAAACTTGATATACTGTTTAAGATACATATTTCTTAGGGCTGAATAACGCTCACATACAAGTAAAACATGAAATTCATCTTCAATAAAAGATATACCATTTTCTATACAATATTTACATAATCGTTCAGTGTATGGGACATTTGTGTATCTCCCCAAGTCCTTTGCAAGTTTAAACTTGCTACATCTGAAACGAGTCATACATATTCTCAGATGTACTGGTATGGGGAGTGTAAGATATTTTTCTACAATCAACAGGGATTTAAAATGTTTATAATAAAAGGTATCAGATATACTATTGATAGAACTACACCATGATTGTTGAAGGTTATCAAATAAACTTTGCTTAAAAAGATGAATAAATACCTTCACATTGCCAACATCTTGTGTTAACCATACATATCCAAAACCTAATTTAAACAAAATATTCTTAATGTGAGTAGCCCATGTGGTGCGACCAGAATGGTCCAGTGATTTGAGCATTAAATAACATTGGCGAGGCAGTCTGCGCTCGTCCAAACGCAGTAGCCTGCACCAATACTTGATGGCCCTTGTGGTATACACAAGTTGGAGAGGGGCTCTTCCGCACTCTCCTAAAACCATTGCATTGTGTGTTGTTTTACCTGTATTTAGAAACCATTTACACATTTTGTTCTGTACATCTTCAATAATTTTACAATATGAGATGCCCCATATTTCTGCGCCGTAACAGATAATAGGCACAATCATAGCATCAAATATCTTAAATAAATCTTGACAGGGTATATTACCAACTTTCTTTTGATATCTATATAATGTCATAATGGCCTTGTTACTCTGTGCAGCAAGAGTATTTAGTGCCTTAGTCCAAACAAGTTTGGGCGTGAACACAAGACCCAAATATCTATAAAACGACACGGTTTCAATATATACACTATTAAATTTCCATTTTTCATAATGTCTAAGGGGTCCGCCATTTCTGAATACAATAATTTTAGTTTTCTTCAAGTTTACCTTCATGCCTGTGGTATTGCAAAAACGTTCCAAGGCATTGATCTTCTTTTGTAAATTTAAAGGTGTATCGGCAATAGATGACACGTCATCAGCAAACATAAGTGCATAAATTGCTGGGCAGTCTTTAGTAATAAAGACAGTTTGTCTTCCATAATTTTCCATAAAATTTACAAGTTTATTTATGAATATTAAAAACATCTGAGGGCTTAGGATGCATCCTTGACGGGTACCTATATTACACTTAAACCGCCAGTTACAGCCTTTCAGCACCCAAATCGGCTTCCCACTTTATGTTCTAAACATTACATTCCTCTGCCACATACAATTATGGATAAGAGGTCGTGTGGCCCTCTGCCTCTCAGCTGGGGACTGCGGACAATTCTCAGGTCCAAGGCAGCATAACATATTAAAACACTTGAAATATAACAAAGCAGATCTCACTTCTAAATTATGTCTATGTATTTATATATATATATATATATATATATATATATATATATATATATATATATATATATATGATGGCTATAGTGGCATGATCTTCTCTTGTCAGGTCAAGTCAGAGCCAAATATCACAAAATCATACAAATACATTTAGAAGCTGACTACAAACAACTTGTGTACCATCAGAGACCATATAATCTATTATATCGCAGTTCATTAGTGGTGAATATGTGTTATTGGTGCATATTGTACATATGGCTGCTACGGAACATCGCAGGACAACAGGTCTGTGGGCTACAAATTTGATAATAATGAAACAGTTACTGCATAATAAGAATATATCCAGTCAAAGTGCATATACTAATCAAATGACTTATATACATTAATCACGAAATAATGCTCCTTGTAAACCATGTCCGTTTATAGAATAGTTACATTCACTATATATACAATAACAAAAAATGTATTTACAAAACGTAAGGTATACAAATTCAAGTGGACTCCCCTATTCCCGGGGAACAGTACATTGCAAATCAGCCAGATCCCGAGGGTGACAATCGAATGGAGGAGGGCACATGCCCCTACTGTTTTATCAAACTCTGTGTTGCCACCAGCAACGGAACAGCCAGATGGATGGGACATGCGTTCCCTCCAAGCCCTAATAACTGCACCATCAGAAAGGCTCTCTACTATAAATTCTGGAAAATAATTGACAACTGTAACGGTTGGAAAATACCAGAATATGTTCAAAAGAAGATGAGACTGGGAGATGGGGAGCATGTTGTCTTCCATCACAGACAAATAATGCCGGAATGTGTGTTGTCACTTGTGCGAACAAAATACCCAAATAGGATAAATGAGCCATATATGGGACACAAGGGGTGGCGAACTGACTTTGTTATTTTTCTCTTTGTATATATATTATCATTGATATTCTTTCAAAAACCGCAATTAATTTCTTTGGGGAATATCAAAATTTTGTAAAGCATAACACAGTAATGAAACTCTTGGCATCATGTAGCTGACTATGGCAATACAGTATCCGTATCAGACAAGTGATTGTGATTTGTTTACATAAAGAGTGTAATTGCTCCTATGAGGTCAAATGTGTGACTTGTGCTGTGTCTCAAAGTTGACAGGTCTTCCGTTCCCTCCTGGAGGAAAAAGTGGCGGTTTAAAGTATTTGGATAACCAAGTAGGTGTTCTAACACAGGCACACAGTTTATTGTACATTGATGTAATAATAGACAAAAACTTTCCGCAGACACCAATATTAGCCAAACTCTGTAACAACATATTGTGATCAACATTATCAAAAGCTTTTGAGGAATCTACAAATAAGCAGTAGAACCTTCCTTTCTTTTTACATGCATACTTTTGGATAATGGCCTGTAGTGAAAATATATGATCTGTCGTGGAATAGTTGGGTCTAAATCCAGCTTGAGATTCGTCAATGATATTGTTATCATCACACCACCTCTGTAGTCTAGCATTAAGAATAGATGTAAATACTTTGCATATGGTATCAATGAGTGATATGCCTCTATAATTGTTGGCATCATTCATATCACCAGACTTGAACAGAGGACATATGATACTTTTCCCCCACACATCTGGAAAGTTACCACTCTCAAAGATTTTGTTAAATGTAATAACTAAAATTGGTGTAATTTGTTTCTCTGAAGACTTTAAAAATTCAGCAGCAATACCATCAGGCCCAGGGGATTTATTATTCCCAAGCTGGTTTATTTGACTTGATATTTCTTGTGCTAGAATAGGAATTTTAATTGTGAGATCATTATTGTCAGGAATATGGTACATACTGCTATCAAGTGCAAGATCCTGCCTAAAAAGAAGAGACATAAAATGGTTAGTCCATTGCTCAGTATTAATTGATTGAGTGACTGCATTCAATGGTTTATTATCCTTGAGCAGTTTCCAGAACAACTTTGGGTTGTCTCTTGCAGCTATCAGTTTTTCTCTCTGTACTTCAAGAAATGAGTTTTTCTTTCTACTAAAAGCATTTTTAAACATTGATCTTAGGTGTCTAAAAAGTGAAAAATCTTCCCCATGATCTCTGTGAGCTCTCAGGGCTTTGTATTTGTCATGTTTAATTAATTCAAGTTCATCATCCCACCAGGGGGGCTGCTGATTTCTCCTGAAGTTAGAATTCAAACCATATACTTTTTTGGTGTGTTCTGCAGCTTCTTGATAATAACTGACTACACAAGATACTGCTGTATTACAATTATTATTAGCTAGTTGTAAGATATAATCATAATGCTCTACTAATATACCCTCAAGCTTGTGCAAGAAGGTTTCTTTAGCACCTTCATTCCACACATATTTCTGTCTGGATCAGACAAACCAGTTACTGCCATCGATCTACGCAATTGGGAAGCGAAGATATTCAATCAGCAAAATCACCGAGTCTAATCCCCATCGATTTCGTCGCCAATTCTAACACAGATACCTCACGGGGCCATGTAACAAGAGAAAGATAAACTCTGTTCCGCCATCTAGACTTGTTTCTCAGATTCAAAATTGGTCTCTTACCTTCCGCAAAACACGTGATAAGACAGTTAACGCAATGTTTATATCACTACAACTTCCATCTATGGATTTGTTTAATTTCTCTATTAGTGAATTCCATCTAATTACACGCACTTTGAGATGTAATGACGCCGATTGTTGGTCACGTGATTTATGGAATGACGCTGGTCATGAACATGGGAATAGGTTGAGGACTTTCAGACTCTTTAAGAATACTCTAAATACGTCGACCTATGTCCGCTCTGTTTTAGACAGACAGCAACGTAGTACCTTGGCAAAACCACGCTGCAGTTCTCTCCCTTTGGAGGTTGAAGTTGGTCGGTACTCCCGCCCAAAGACACCACTACACCTCCGTTTATGTAGGTTATATAACCGCCAGTGTGTCGAACAGAAGTACATTTCCTCACAGAATGTGAATACTACTCTGATCTACGATATGACTATTCTCATTTGCTTTCTCCAATACATACTTGGTCTAAGAAGTTTAACCCCAGAAGACCAATTTATATATGTTATGCAGAGTGATAGTCTAGCTATTCCCCTAGCCGCTGCTGTTACTTCTATGTATAAATGAAGAAAATTTCAACTTGCATTGTAAATAGTGCACTTCTGATCCATAAATAATTTTTATTCTTCCTTATAGGATTTAACCACATGTTTATACAAGTCTAAATATATTTAGTCTTAATGGTATTCTTCCTTAAAGGATTCCTCAACAGTTACAAAAGAGATGAACAATGGGACATTTTCAAGTAAGTACTTATAAAATGGTTCTGTTACCACACGTTCGTATATATTTTGCATTTGTATCTCACTAAACGATACGAGTATAATCTCTTTACATAAAACTGATTTATTTTTTATCTCTCGTGTCTCATAGGCCAACTGGCCGGGTGGTATATTTTATATTTTGTTATGTACTTTGAATGTGTGTTTTTATACTGCGTGACACGCAAATGAAATATTATCTTATCTTATCTGTAACAACGAACTATTAGCAAAAGCAAAAATCCACAAACAAAAGGAACTGGGATCCTGTAAAGATATTCACAACTGAACATTAGGAATAATTATTATGCTATGGATTATGTGGATTTACGGACAGATACGATTCTAACTGCGTACACAAGAAAACCGCTTGTCACAACGAGGGAAACCTGAAGCCGCTTGATTGATATGTGGATTAAGAACGAGTCGCACATCAAATTGTCTGACTCTCTGAAACTGGTGAATATGTCTTTGGAGAAATGACGAGATATTTCGCCATGATTTGTGTAAAGAACACACGCATTGCTAGGCAGAATTGGAATGATGTTTTAAATTGGTTTTACATTTAATTTTTCCAAAATTCGAAACCATTAGAAAGCATGTATGGGTCCATTTCTTGCCCGCCTAAACAGGACTTTATTTAAGATTTTCAAAGAAAAAAAGCTAGAGCGGATTATTTGCTTCTTATAATTCACAAAATGAGGTTCGATTTCCTTTGTGGGTATAATGAACAATCTTTGTGTACCTAGATGAAGATGAAGATGAAGACGCGATTTGATGAAAACAGCCGACTATCTCAATCACTCACTCAGCATCTCTCTGTCATCTACTTTAGTTGGTTGGTCTGTTGTTTAACGCTTCACTCAGCAATATTCCAGCTACTAGTATATGACGGCGGTCTGTGAATAATCGAGTCTGGACCAGACAATCCAGTGATTAATTTCATAAGCATCGATCCACGCAACTGGGATGATTGACATGCATCAACGAGCCTGCATCTACTTTAGACACAAGTAGATTCTGGTTTTATCATAACCCAAACACTTTCATGCATCGTAATCCGATTCCGCGGACTGATGAACTTAAATAAGTATTTGAAAAAAATCGCGTGATGAACGTGCTGTGTCAAATTCAGTGTGTTGATCGTTGTGCGTGATGCACAATCTAATTATATGCCACTAAATACATTATTCATTCTTCGGCATAACATATTCTGCCTCCAGACACAGATTCGCTCTATTTATTCTGGCAACTGTGTATAATTACCTACTGCAGGTAGATTCTAATATGAGTCCACACATTTCATCCTCCGCCGGGGCATCACACAACATGAGAGAGTCTATATTACCTAGGTATAGGCAGCGGCAAAAAGACAACATGTGAATTGATACTAAAGAGAAATATCAAATCTCGGGATAGCTACTTCAAAACATGCTCTGGACCAGACAATCCAGTGATTGATATTATGAACTACGATCATTGTCTTTAAGCACTTTCAATGAACCTGACCACCTGTTAAGTCACCTGTTACATCCATTTTTGGTGTCATTTAACACCATTCCTTCAATTCTAGTCATTTAACGCCATGCCTTCAATTCTTGTCATTTAACACCATTCCTTCAATTCTTGTCATTTAACATCTTTCCTTCAATTCTTGTCATTTAATAGAATTCCTTAAATTCTTGTCATTTAACACCTTTCCTTCAATACTTGTCACTTCACACCATTCCTTCAATTTTTGTCATTTAACACCATTCCTTTAATTTTGTCACTTCACACCATTCCTTCAATTCTCCTCTCATTTAACACTATCCCTTCAATTCTTGTTATTCAACACTATTCCTCCAATTCTTCTGTCATTTAACACTATCCCTTCAATTCTTGTCATTTAACACCATTCCTTCAATTCTTCTGTCATTCAACACTATCCCTTCAATTCTTGTAATTTAACGCCATTCCTTCAATTCTTGTTATTTAACACCATTCCTTCAATTCTTCTGTCATTTAACACCATTCCTTCAATTCTTGTCATTTAACATCATTCCTTCAATTCTTCTGTAATTCAAACACCATTTCTTCAATTCAGAGGTTTTAACCATAAGCCGCGGTGTAAAAGACAGTTAACAGAACCAGACTAACAAATACACGCATGTAAACAAAAGCATAAAATCTCTATTTCATTTGGTGTTGATATATAGTGCACCAAAGTGAACTGACATCACTGAAATGCTAGAAATGACATTTCGGCCCTTTCATTAATTGTGTACAATGTTTGCAATAATTCAGTGCTGGGTGGATCGTCAACGCTGAATGTTCGGTCAACAGTGAGTTCTATTCTTGAAAACACGTATAAACGACGTTTGTTTTACTCCCTTGGGCCTATGCAAATTATTACAAACACCCACTTCGGACATGACAAAGATGTATTTAACGAATAGTCAGTTACTCTGAACCCAATTCTAATCGAAATATTATTTATGCGAATATCGAGTGTCAAGTCATGCATAGTGTTGTAGAACAATTTACCTATGGGGCCCAGTTCCACAAAGCGAATTTAACGTTAAGACAATAGACTCCTATTCTTTAGTGTTGACTTGCGATAATCGTAGTGCTTGGACCGCTTAGGATACTGGGTCCATGTCATTTATATTTCCCCATCACAGGGTGCCACAGGTGGGGCATTAGATGCTCCCCTTTTCGTGAACACCCAGTGTCATAACTCTATGATAGTGACTCGTAATCGCATGCTTGTGATATGGTCGGAATCATACAATGGGTTTCTTATGATTCTGGAAAGGGTTTGTCGCCTTTATCTATATATTTCTACGTTACCACATTTTCCTCACTTAATAAAAAAAGATATACACGAACAATCGTTAACCCACAGAATATCAACAACGATTTGGTCAAGTCACTGCAGTAAAACACAACATAACGTCAAATTCATTGTTGAGGAGAGATTTCTTATGATTATGGAAAGGGTGGTGTCGCTTTTAATAAGCATATTCTTGTTGATTTTTACATGGAATTTTCATATTTCAACTTGGAATACATGTATGTGTCTGTGTATGTGTATGTTAATTTATTTTTTCAGGTTGTAATACGTTTTTACACTATTTGTACAAATCACATCTTGAACTGTTTGCTAGAACGCATCGCCTCTCATTATGATACCATTCGATTTGCATTTTCTTGAAGTGAAAACATTTTCACCACGAACTTATTGAAATTAGTAAACACACCTGAAGCAAATGTTGAACGTGTGTAAACTGTTATTTCGAAACAAACATGGCGACGTCGTCTAACAGTTTGTGTCTGTAACGTACACAGTGGATACTCTTCAGTATGGGCGAACTCATTAGACTCTAGCACTATACAAGCAGCATCGATACAGGTGATGAACACTTAACGACTGTTGACACGTCAGCGGACAATTATGTCAAAGACGATAAATATATGACCATTGTTACTTTTAAAAAAACACTTATGCTTCATCGGCTTTGAATACTTGGGCAGCGGGGGAGAATGAAATAGGCGAGCGACCATGCGTGTTTATTTTAAAAAATGCACACTTCGCATTTTCAGGAGAACAGTTAAAATACTCCTTATTATTATGCATGTAGACATTATATTCGTGAGGGTCGTGCAAAGAACAACATTATTCGTCTCTATGGGTTCGTGTTATGGCTTTAGGGGTGGATGCAACATACAATATATGACAAATACACAACACATGTCTCCAGCGCTGTGTTTTAATGTTACCCGATTGGATTGTGTTAGTTATGAACCCGGTTGGAGTATATCGAGGACAAAGCGTCGCTTGTGTAGGGGCGGTGTTACTCGTCGGAACAAACAGCCTTTGTCAGAAAAGACTCAAATACCTCTCGGCGACCCCACCCGCCTGCAGCGAGGCAGACATACAGAGCAAGATATGATCGTTCATCAAATGTTGAGATAAAGCGTCTTTGTTAAGCGGAGCACATGCATATTGACAAGCAAGCCTCAAAATATGATGTATGATGATGAATTGAAGAGGTTGTTTGGTAAGCTAACTGTTCATGGTCCGTATTTGTAAGTGCGCACTGGGAATAAGATTTGTATATAAGGGGGAAAATTGTGTTTATATTCGATTTACTGCAAATGTAAAACAATTAAATAAAATGTCCTCACTGGCGCTGTAACTCAGTTTAGTGATTACGATTCGTAGTGGTTTCAACACAGCAAGGTGAAAAATGAGGCATATTTTTTATCAAGAACGGCTTTTTTAAACATCAGATCACTTCATACCCTACGCAATTTAGAGGTCCCGCCCTTTTAACTCCAGCTTCTTTCATACCCTATACATATTAGGGCCACAGTCCTTTTAACTCCACTTCTTTCCTACCCTATACATATTAGGGCCACAGTCCTTTTAACTCCAGCTTCTTTCCTACCCTTTACATATTAGGAACACAGCCCTTTTAACTCCAGCTTCTTTCATACCCTATACATATTAGGGGCACAGTCCTTTTAACTTCAGCCTCTTTCATACCCTATACATATTAGGGGCACAGCCCTTTTAACTCCAGCTTCTTTCCTACCCTATACATATTAGGGGCACAGTCCTTTTAACTTCAGCTTCTTTCATACCCTATACATATTAGGGGCACAGTCCTTTTAACATCAGTTTCGTTTATACCCTATACATATTAGGGGCACAGTCCTTTTAACTTCAGCTTCTTTCATACCCTATACATATTAGGGGTACAGTCCAAGGGACGGGAATTACGACTCATGCTATCCATCTGTATAAACGTGAAGAAGCCGCTAGCAGTAGCTGACCCAAAACCAAACCTTACAGACTCAGATTAGGCTCGTAAGCTGACAGTCTTGGCTAATGTGATTCAAACCATTAAAAAATCATGTTTTTCCCTTAACTTACCGAGCATGTCAAACATGGGGTACTAGGAGTGTAGTTAGCCTGGGATCCCCACAAGGAAGTTAATTTATAGACAGACGTGGTGCAGATTATAAGATACCTTTTGATAACTACAGACGACTGGCATGGTTGTACTTAATCAGGGCTTTCACAGCATGTATCAAAATGCTTGATTCTATCAAAACAGTTTGTCACCATTGTTAAAACAATGACCGCTTTCATGTGATAACGCAAGGTAGTATGAGTTAATTATAGCAAAAGGCGCACCTTGAACATCAATGCAACCAACGAAATATGAGTGACTTCCGCTTCAAACAATGATTCATTTTAACAATACACATTTATATGGTGTTATCTGAGAGTTTAACAATATTCATCCGCTGTTTGATATAAATGTATAAGATTTATTATTCCCTTACGTCAACTGTGCGTCTCCTGTGTCAAGTCTGGCGTCCAATGTTAACACTGTCTCTATTCATGTGTGTCTGGGTGCGTGGTAGCATTTCCTGTTACTCCAAGACACAGCCCACCCTGGGACAATGGGAAGATGACCCCAGATAGGCACGGCCTGCCCCAGGACAAAAACGTCTTACAAGACATTTAACTCGCTGTTTTAAGTTTCCTGCTTTATTTGTTATCGTGTATGCCTGTGTTATGGCAATACACTCCCTTATTGTTACGCTGCATGTCAACCCCGGTTGAACTCGGACCATTCATACTTGGGAAGCATGACAGCTCGTTTCACACTAGACGTTGACGGATTAGCCTGGATCTTCAACTACTTCACGTGGAGCAGGAATTTTACATTCAGATTTGTTATAGGAGCAATTTCACAATGAGCTTTATTTAAAACAGTTTTTCCTGGCGACCTGGTGATTGTGTAAGAATATAAGGTATTGGAGTGCGGCCACGGGGGGATAGGCGTCAATACATGAACGTGATAGAGTGAGTGAGTTTGAAGTATTTCAGTTATATCACGGCATGGGGGAAAAAGCCCAAGTTGATGGGTCTAAGACAAACACTTGGTGAAACCCACGGGCATATCGCAGATAAACCAAGGATAATAATAAAGCCGTATCCCGACTTCGGACCCTTGAAAAGCGGATACTGGCAATACTAAGGGAGGCAACTCTGCACAGCGAATATGGGTGTCTTAGACAACTGGGGCACCAGTACCAATCACCGCGTGTCTTAAGGTTATGATATGGGAGCCTTGTAACCAGACAGAAGTATGTACCCTTGTTCATATTTCACTAAGCCTCCGTAGCTATGAATTTCATAATCACGTACTTTATATAGACTAATGGGGGGGCACGGGTGGCCCAGTCGTCTAAGGCGCCGCGATTCGCTGTGCAGTCGCTGTGATTCGCTTGTGTAGTCTTATGGACAAATTCATGCAGATATCTTCACATAGTTCAAAACAGCTTCAGTCACTTGTCTCAAGTGGTTGCGTGAATGACACTCGTGGTTGTTCGGGACACTTTCTTCCGTCAGTCCAACTGAAAATCAATACATGGCTGCGTAAAGACGTCATATTATGACTATATATAAGCGGGCACAAGGATAACGTTCGTGTGATTCTGTATATAGTTATCTCGCATACTAATGTACATAGCCCGGGTATCAGTCTAAAAGAGGAGGCTAAGCTACACAATGGCGAAAATGTTTCAATTGTCATAAAACTCTTCAAAGCCAGCATTAGATGTACGGTTAAAATTGTATCATTTTGCATGTCTTCATTGATAACACCCACAATGATTGTATTTTCTATTCTTTTAATAATAAAATCAACTTACCATTAGCAACGGGTATGACATGCATGTCATCATGTGGTTGTCGTAACAAGCAACCTATATTTGAAAATGATAGCTTGGCAGAGTTTCTATTATTTATAAGGAAATCAGGGAAAAGACAATCACGTGATCAACTGATTAAATGAAAAGGTTGCAAGTCACAAACTAGGAGAGGCTTTGCTTGCCTACCGGTCCTAAAATTAAGCAATGGCCGCATTGTTATTTCAAATTAAAAATTTATTTAATTTGTTCATGTATTTTGTAATGATTTGTATCTATATATATCAAATAATATGACGATAGGTGAAACACGGGTTGGCCATCCAGCCACTATATAGAAAAACCTTTAATAATCTATGGACATTTGTTGACTTCGGAGGTCCTCACAGACGGCGTTTATTCGAGGCATGCATTTTTAGCTTCCAGAGTAGGTGTTTGTATTTATTATTTTTTCAATTTTGCTTCGAAAATAAGTTTGCTTTTCAATGTGCCTTTATTCAATGCTTGCGTATATTCCTTTACGTTTATTCAAGGCAAGCGGCCTCTGCGAGTATCCAGTGTATTAGATGTGCATACTGTCATGATAAATACGCCACCATAGCATTGTTCCGAAAGTGACGACACCGCCTCCATCGCACCTAGAATTTATTTCGCTAGTAAGATAAATTTGATTTAACAACTATTTTTAGCCGCGTGATATTTGAATCGTTCAGGGTATTTATTCAAAATAGAATGTGGATACAGAACACGAGTTAATAGAGGATGCCCATCTAATATATGTATATGCAAGAAGCGCGGGGATCCTGGTTGTAGCTTCTTGGCATGAAAACACGTTCCCATCCTGTCTCCTTTAAGTACAAAAATACCGGAAGACCATCAATTACGTAAGTGTGGGAAGGTGGGACAGTTTTTCATGTGTGTGCTTCGTGTATCCTGTTGGCCTGATTCTAGAGGAAACACTGTACAATTGCCTGACGTATTTTCATGATTCATCCAACCACGTTTTTGTGTACACCAGGATCTGGTATTAAGATATTGATGTACGTACTGCTACTTGCGAATCTGATACATCTTACCAAGTCAACGTGATCTTTATCTTGTGAACTATATAGGAATGAGTTTGACGTACAGTCGAACATGCTCTTTATACGAAGATGTCCAAGAACGTCATACGACTCTTGCTCAAAAAGTTGTTTGATCACGGTTACATCAATCATGGCGTTAGTACAGCTTTTTACTTGTGTAAGTTGTAAGGTATTTTCAAAAATAAGTGATGCAATTCCCTATTTTGACTTGTACCAAATGTTCCCGTGTTTTGTTCAGGTGAACAATTGACTTGCCTTGGTGTGCCACCAGGAAACGCTCGCATTTTCGCGAACACCTGGTGTCATCAGAGTTTCATAGTGATTCATAAACACATGCTTATGATACAGTCAAAATCGTACAGTGGACCCTGCTCTGAGAGGAGATTTCTTACGGTTATGGAAACGGGCTTGTCGCTTTTATTTGCAGAGAGACAGAGTGGAGTTCCAACGACCCACCGGACGGGACTGTATCGCAGGAGAATCATCCCTTGTTCAGAACACACTCAATTTTTTTAAATGAAACATTATTTTAGTTTTTGTTGGAAAAAAAGCCTTAAGAAACATACAAACTGGTTCAAATGGTACCTTTGAGAAGTTACAAATGAGATGTTGAAATGAACGCTAAGAAATCTGTAAAAATTCTAGATCAGCGAATTCTTAAATAGTAATAATACATGGAATAAAGTTGTTTTCGTGATCACAATAAATACCACTCCCACATAAGTACACGGTTCATGCACACAAGGTGGCATGGGTAACCCAGGCATCTAAGGCGAGGCGATTCGCTGTGCAGAGTTGCGTCCCTTGGGCACTCCAGAAACCTATGATTGTGGGTTCGAATCCCGGTTCGCCCCGATTATGTTTCTAGGTTTGTCAGCACCATACCCGTCCTCGTGGGTTTCACCGAAATGGCAAACGTCTGAGACCTGCATCACTTCGGGCTTTCCCCCACATTAAGCTGACAAGCCTTGATGTAATTGGAATACTGTTAAAAGCGGCGTTAAACCCAACTCACTCGCTCACTCATACACACAATGTGGAGATACGTTCTACGTTATTTGACACAGCAAAGAGTGTTTTTGTTTCAGGAAACGTTACTCCACCACCTTCCTCCACCCAGGACACACAACGTACGCGTATCCGATAAAACGTATGAGAACACAGACTGCAAAGGTATAATCTAAAAGGTGTCATTTTTAATGCATGATGAGGACCCAAAACAACTCCTGTCCCTTAACACAACAAAGTTTCCAATGAAAACGAGAACTGTTTTTTGCCTGGGTCATTGAACATACTACACATCAGCGTTGCCACAGTGAGAAAGCTGCCACTAAACACCCATGGATAGGACAAAACGACTTAACCTTATCTGTTATATGATGCCCTCTGACGCGGTAAGAGATACTCATCACGTCACAGGTCACCGCATTGTCAAGGTTGCAAGAGTAGCCTCCCCTGGATGCTTATCAGTACTCGGACACCGTGTTTTGTTATGTTTGCAAAATAAGTTTTTGGTAGATCGTTGCCCTCTGTATATTCCACACCTAGTCACGTCAACCGTCGTCTCCACATTGTGTTTCTCTCCAGTAAAATAGATCTGTTCAGATACAGATAGTTAAGAAATAAACGACGTATGGAGGTTGTTTATCGTACAATAAAACACTACAGGGAGAATAATGAGTGAGTGAGTGGGTATGGTTTACGCCGCTTTTAGCAATATTCCACCAATATCACGGCGGGGGTCACCAGAAATGGGCTTCACACATTGTACCCATGTCGGGAATCGAACCCGGATCCGGCGTGACGAGCGAACGCTTCAACCACTGGGCTACTCAACAGATACTCATAAAGATATCTGACTTCTATTTTCGTTCTTGCGTATGTCCCAGGGTCAATATTAGAGGCCGAAGAGTTTTGGAGATCCGACGTATAATAGTGGTAATACGGTATTTAAAGCCGCACCACCTTACAGAGAATGATTGACATGTTTCCTTCTATAAGTAAAGGAAATGCAGTTATTCACAAACAACTGAAAAAGACTATTATTGACCTGACATCGTTGCATGGGTCACGTGACAAAGGTGCGCCATGTCTTAGCGGGAGATTAATGAATGTGTCCTGGATTATACAGCGACCCGGTTAATAGACAATACAGATATGACGAATTCGTACAGTAGTTAGTAAGTTCGTTACTTTGGTACACTGTTTACCTACAATATTTTGTTTTAGTCCGCCGCCATTTTGACTGCTTGTATATAATGAATGGCATGTAAAATGTACTCTAATACCACCATGCGTGGTTCTCTGGAGAATAAAGTGAAGTGAAGGTAACACATGCGAAAGGCTAAGTAACTCGGGTGAACACTTGATAAATAGAGGTTATCACGCGAGTGTGTTTGGGGATGGTAAATATCCTGCATTGGGAATAAACATTGTATTTCGCGAGCCTTGGCGAGCTAAATACATAGTGTTTATTCCTAATACAGGGTATTTACCATCCCCAAACACACAAGCGTGATAACCTCTTTATCATATAATGTCATTCTTTAATTCTGTGGTTTAAAATCGCTTTCCCTCTCTCACAAACATTACCGAAATATTGCGAGTTTTCCTGGAATGCGCGCATTAATATATATTACGTCACAGGGTAAGTGTTGTGACAGTGACAGTAGCCAATATAGTTCCAACTGAAATCTGTTTCTTATACAGTGGCGAAGCAACATATTCGCAAAACAACAGTTGTTTTTAATTGTCTTTCGCGGCAATCCATCAGTCTGTCCAGTAAAGTAACCGCCCTTTGTCAAAGGGAAGCTACTCTAACCCTAGTCTATGAGACGTCACACGGCCACGGTCAGACGTTGTTACAGTCGGTCTGTCCTGTCATAACGTTAAGAAGTGTAGTCAGATGTACACACAGCGACAAAACGAAACAAAGGTAACGATTCAAACATATTTCGGCCAAATCCAACTATTTTTATTTGTGGAGAAGGTTTCAAGCCGCAGAGGTCTACAAGCCCAGATATGGCTACTGATCCCGCTTGGCTAGGCCTCGTGCCCTCGCAAAATTGTTTCGACATTTATATCTCCAAAGTTGCCAAAACTTATAAAATGCCTCGCTACGTCACAGTTAGACACTGATTTTCAGTATATTAGACTGTTCTTTTGATAATGATAGCAATTATCCCTGTAGTTTATCCAGATTCCCGATGGTTAATTCTGACTCGATCGCCTAATGACGAGGGCGACGCCATGTTTGTTTATAAACAGTGAAAGTAGTCCTACTTGACCTTTGATATTTGCATCTCTATCCGCATATGACCCCAACGGATATCGTTTTTATCCGTTGGCTTTATCCTGCCGAGAAACCTATCCATTATATGAAAATGATGTTTATTACTTGCCCGTGAAGAGATCACCCGTTTAATAAACATACAGCTTTATTACACATTGTGTAATACCAAAACGCGTGCTTATGTACTCTCGGAACACGTTTCACGAACAAATATTGAAAGCTC
This sequence comes from Haliotis cracherodii, assembly GCF_022045235.1. Taxonomy (NCBI): domain Eukaryota; kingdom Metazoa; phylum Mollusca; class Gastropoda; order Lepetellida; family Haliotidae; genus Haliotis; species Haliotis cracherodii. Next base: position 57,013,130 of record NW_027266264.1, read on the forward strand.
TCAACATCCCTTGGCGTATTCAACGACATTGCGTGTGGAGATGATAGATCACTGGGAGGAGCTTATGGACACTCGATGACCCCAGCAACCTTGTTGCTAGGCTGACGTCACATTGCATGGAATCGCCGATGGATCTTGCAACAAAATTCAACAAATTACGTCATCGGGTATTGTGACGTCATTGAAAACTTTGAGCTGCAAGGCCCCGTTCCACAAGGCGATCGTACTCTAGCGCAACGAGAGTCTTTAGTCTAAGTTAAATTATGTGAGTTGTGATAGCCTTAGCACTACGATAATTTTGTGGGACGAACGCCTGAATTCTAAAGGTGGACCATTGTATGATATTAAATTCATACGTTTCAACTTTTGACGTGTTTGAAGTATTATTCTGTTAAACTCAATTGGATTATGCCATGGATCGTGTAGGTGTCGGCCTATTTACACTCAACAGTATAATTCTAAAAACATTATAAATGACAAGTAATAAATAAAATACTAAACTCGCTCTCGTGTAAAACCAATTTTATGAAACTCGTGAATAGTTGTGGTATCTGACTCGCTTTCGCTCGTCAGATACCAGAACTATTCACTCGTTTCATAAAATTGGTATTACACGGGAGCTCGTTTAGTATTCTATATTTATCATCACAAACTGGCTTCCACAGGAGATATCGCTTGGATGAGATCAAGCGATATCTACACTGTAGATATCGCTGCAATGAAATTACATCACAATGCTTTGCAGACCATTCTGACATCACTGGTTACCATGACGTCACAATGAAATGACATCACTAATGGCTCTGCTACTGAAGCTGTTAGCAGTACTTTTTACACTGAAGACACTGCTAATTATTGTCTACAAATTGAAAAAGTTGGAAGAATGATGTTGGATGATAAATAAAATCTCACCCTCGTGTCATTTGAAATCAAATATATCAACACTCATTGATAAAAGTGGCAAAAATCCTCAGCAAGCCTCGGAATGTTTCCACTTTTATCAACTCGTGTTGATATATTTGATATCAAAAGACACTCGGGTGAGATTCTCTATATATACACTGTGATTGCGTTTATAACTTTATGGACATATCAATGATAACACGGTAACCTGTATTTTCAGTAATATTCCATTCACTGCGTAATTAACCAAATATACGGAAGGCCGAAACAAAAATATTAGTTTGTTATTTTGGACCTTTTTTTCGGGCAATCTTTTTTTAAAACAACTGATGCCAACATTTATTGTTTTGAAGCCGAAAATATTCAGAATTTTTCTCTTAGCACATGCTTTTATCCAATGAACTAATACAAATTGTTTATATATCACATAATATATGGTATTTCTTTCTGGTGAATCTTAGCCATTATACACAACATGCTTTTTTAACATCCAATGTGACAAAGTATTAATACATACAATGTACATTTATCGTGCAGTTCATGGTGAGATCACTACTATACAAATTTTATTAAAAGATAAAAAATATATATATATATAATTTCTTAATATTTATTATTTTAATAAGTGAGTGACTGTTGTTTGACGCCGTAGCCATCTATAGTTGACATACAAGTCCGAAATAGGAAATGTTACTGGTAATGGTCTTAAATAATTTCGAAAATTGTTGTTGTCACTTTACTTTTAACAGAATTATGGCCCTGGCTTGTCCCGCATTTTCAACTTAGTGCATACTGCGTGAAACAGGGACAAATTTTCTCAGAAACTACTGAAGTTACATGAATTAAGGTTTGCATGCTTACCTTAGAGATACTTGTCAAGACTGATTTCGAAAAATTGGTCCTGTAAGTGATTTTTTACAGAGTTACGGCCCTTGGTCTAGGTTATTTTACTCAGTACACAGTGTCCTCAATTGGGGCAAGTTTTCTAAAAAACTACTTAATTTTAGCTTATCTAACAGATACTTATCAAGACTGAGTTATTTTTGCCAGAGAAGGGCCCGTTTGTGTGTATTAATTTCACACTGAATAATTTTTTTCCCGATGACATAAGCGACCATCGTGCCTATCTCTTCTTAAGGCTTATAGGACTCTTTTTATAATTTATATTTACTACTACATGAACTAACATGGCGGGGGATAGTGAGAACGCTGTTTTCTTGTTATGTTTTAATAAGAGTCCAATAAGGCAAATTCTGTCATAGTCAATGGGATTGGCGGCCATGTTGTTGATACCGCCAACCCAACATTGCGGCTGTTTTGAAACTCTCCTCAGATCGCGAGAACCCCGGGAACCCCGGGAATGGATCCAGGGGTTAGTATAGGTTTACTGAAATGCGAGCCCTGGAGATACAGAGGATTAATCAGATAGTGATTATTTACAACCTTCACCTGCATCACCGATTTCTATATCCCAACAAAGGTTTTTATTATCCTTTAAAAGCATGGTACATTTCACATTTCTTAATGTGGAATGCCAAACCGTCCCGCGCCTAGCATGCAGCTTGGATTGTGTTCTCCCCAGGGAGAGAGGAAGTTCACTGTTTGGCCAGAGTAAGATTGTAGCGCCGTCACCACCCTCTCCAGCATCTCAAACCAGTAATCGTTGTTGTGGCCTTACGATGCTAATGTCAATGTAACCTCCAATATATACGCCGGGATAGACCTATCGTGTGTGACATGACCTCGTTACATACTGTAAAGAATAGGTTCACCGAGTCGTTTTAGAGTACGGGAAATAGGTAAAGTTCACCCTCTCACAATGCGTATTGTTACATTTTGCCAATTACTGCAAAAAAACTTTCAAGGGATCCTGTTCTTATCCAGTCATGCAACCAGCACCTTTGATCTCAAATGCGCGGTTACCTTCGAGCCGTCTCCAATTTCACCTAATCGGCGGATTGAAATCACAGAAGGGAGGTCAGAAGCAGGGACACATATGTCCGACAGTTATGTTCGTAGTGGGAATTCAAGGTCCCTGTTTCGCTGTGATTACTTTTTGACTGTCCTCTTTTAAGACTTTATGTCTTATAATACGTGTAGATCTTTGCCAAAAAAAGGTGCGGTGGATAGCAGATTGGTTAAGCCCAGGTTTCATTCCCTACATGGGTACAAAGGTAGAAGCCCGTTTCTGGTGTCCCCTCCGTGGTATTACTGGAATATAGCTGAAAGCGGCGTAAAGCCATACTCACTCAAACTTTGCTAAACAAACTTTTTGAAAAAAACAACACATAACCGGACAATCGAACCTGCGTGTCTACATAATCGGGTGGAAGGTCTTGTTCATGGGCCATACGATTTTGTATTCACTTCATTGTCCAGCAAGTACTCTCCACAGCTGTCCCCTTTGAATGACAATGTATTCTTCCGCTGTATTCGGAACGCCCGCTTTTCGGAAAGGCGATGTTCAAGTTTGTTTTAGCAGGAACCAGTTGCCTCCCTTAGTTACCAGGTGCCTTGGTAGTGGGTTCGAGCCAAGATTAACCTTGATTATGATATCCTTGGTTTGCCAGAACGACATCCGTGGTCGTGGGTGTTACCAAAGGGATATACATCTGAGATCTGCTTCCCTTTGTGTTTTCTGTGTGAGTGTGTTTCTTGTTTAACGCCACATCCATCAGTACTTCAGCTATATGATGGCGGTCTGTTAATAATCTAGTCTTGGCCAGACAATCCAGTGATCGATATAGTGTGCCATCGGTGTACCAAGACACACAATCCATCAATTCAGCGAGCCTGACCACTCGATCCATTAGGTCGCCTCTCAGAACCAGCATAGGTTTCTGGGGTCCTATGTTAACCCGGAGCTGACGCAGGGGCTGTGTCTTATTCCGAATCTATCCTGACTCAACCATCTTCGCGAGGCAAGGGAACTAACTGACTTTAAAAATCCAGTCGAAACTGGACTTTAATAGTCAGTTAACTCCCTTGCCTGGGGAAGATGGACACAACGAGCTATTACGTAGGTACTTCTAACATCGATGTTAGCCCAACTCACTGATTCATAATATGCAACTGAAGTACATGGATTCTAAACTATTGGGGACATTAGTGAGGGAATGATTGTTGTTTTACGCCGAAGTCATTATTCCTCTTGGACTCTATTCTTACACTGAATCCTGTCAGGGAAATTGAATACATCTTTAAATATATGTGACATTACTTTTTAAGTCTGAAACAATAACGATTTTGCATGAAATTCCACCTGTAATGTTTTACTTGGTTACGATTATTATCCCCCGCCAAGAAGTGGCAGGGGGGATATAGGAATGGGTGCCTTCCTTCCGTCCTTCCGGCCATCCGGCCTTCCGTCCGTCACATTTCGTTTCCGGAGCAGATCATTAAAACCGTACCATATTTCACCAAACTTGGCACATAAATAGGTCTAGTGGTGAACTGTTGCCTTTTGATAGTTTGGGATTAAAAAGGTTTTATATTTTTCGAGTTTCCATGGCAACGACTTTGACTTAGACTGAAAATGGCGGTAGTCCTCGTTTCCGGGGCAGATCTTGAAAACCGTACCATATTTCTTCACCAAACTTGGCACATAATGTCATCTCGCAGAACTGAATACATTTCCTTTCGTGTTGGCAAGTTCTGCATTGCTTGTGTGTATGTTCCTCCAAAAGTGTCATGGACACGGTTGTTGCATTCACTGACTAACTTCATACAGAAACACAACTCATTACAAATCAACAGTGTAACTAATCTTAAACCTACTCAACTGTATAAACACTGCCTCCTATCCTTTATATATTCTTGTCAACCATACTCTGTACTTCACTTGCTTGATAACGGTGTTTGAACCTACACCGGAACCATCGCTCCTAATTGTAATAAAGAAGTTGTTCGTCCGTATGTCTCAGCCTTACTCATTACAAATACAGTTACATATTCTATCATTAACTGTAAATGGCAAAACAACACCATTAATAATTTTTTTAGTGCTGCAATTTGGCCATTTACAAAAAGGCCCAGTGAACATAGTTCACAGGAGCTAAAGCATTGCGCACAACCGGACATGTCATATTGGCGGGCATATGAGTATTTCATGCTGATTTGTTTATTAAGTTACACAGACAAATAATACTCCATGTATGCCACCAAGAGGTCTACACTATAACATTCATTAGTATCAGAACGTAAGCCGTGTGAAGTAAACAAAAATACACTTTTTACTATAACCCATAAAACCGCTTATGTACATACATTAGGGTTCGGGTTTTCTTGGAAACATTCCACATGCAATTTGACAATTCTGGAGTTACACAGTAGAAACGTTTTTGATTAAAAAATAGAACATTGCAATGAGTCGCAGTGAAGTTTATTGAGACAGGACAAGCAACACTTGGCTAATCTGAACCTCACATGTTATCTCGCCAAGCATTGGAAGGAATCCATATTGGAACTGTTTCACTAGTTTCACTAATTCACGTGACTATCACATTACATAACACAAACTGGCGGCAGTCGTGGCCCTCATATACGTTTTGCTTGGTATTAAATGACTTATTAAACTTTATGTCGGACGTCACGTTGTGGAACTGTATGGGAAGGGATCACTCGGTGTGTGATCTATGCAACGTAAATACAATTCATTGATACCCGGGTATTGTGTTGGTAAGGGAATAAGCCCAGTGGACATGAATGCACAAAGGCAATAAACGTATAAGGAATGACAAATCAGATTTGATGAAAGAGTGAGTACAAAGGATCTTGGGAACTTTCATGTCACAGCGGGCTCCTTATGCTGCATGACTTGCATCCTGTGCAGCACGAGATAATATCACACGTCCGTCCTCGTGATGAATCATTTCACGTCTTAACGAATAAAAACGCGCCAGAATCAAAATTCGTTTGAATAAAGGGCGAGGACGAGAATTTTGAAATTATTTAGGAATGGTGGACATTTCAAGATAAACTGACACTGGTGCCATTTATTCAGCATATAAGATAAACAATATGATAAACTGTCGGGCAAAACCCATGTTTGGGGGTGGCAAAAAATATAACAAACAAGAAATGGTTATTCGATGGTGATGTGTTTGATATGGGTTCCACAGGCGAGATTACCTGTACCAAACAATGAGTATCCCACAACAGGTCAGCCTAGTAACGTTTTGATAATGTTTGTAATGGTTTTGTCAAATTCATTTTCCAAGTGTATACTTTCTTTTGCTTTTGGTTTGTTGTTTTACGCCGCACTCAGCAATATTGCAGCTATATGACGGCGGTCTGTAAATAATCGAGTCTGGACCAGGCAATCCAGTGATTTACATCATGAACATCGATCGACGATATTGGGATCGATGACATGCATCAACCAAGTCAGCAAACCTGACCACCCGATCCCGTTAGTCGCCTTTTACGACAAGCATAGTCATCTTTTACGGCAAGCATTGGTTGCCAAATAGTGACAGCCCTATGGGCACATAGTATGATTTGTCCCAAATAGTAACATCCCTTTATGGGTACATAGTATGATTTGTCCCAAATAGTGAAATCCCTGTGAGATTTGTCACGAATACACTAGGCTGCTTTCAGTGATGCTTCTCTATTGGGTTGACAATTCATGTTTTATATTCATTTTCTCTCTTAAAATGTTAAAGTAATATATAGAACAGCCGACTTGAGACTAGAGTTATCTGCCCCTTGTGACTGAATATTGTACGTTTCTCGCTAAAGGCTCGGGATTAGCGCCACCCATTCACTCCGGACAGTTAATCCGTAATGCCTCATGGCTCGTTAGTTATTATCTAAGTATTTGGTGTAGAGTTTCAAGGATATATCTTTTGTAATGTGTAAAGACTTTTCGTGGATAACAATTTCTTTATTGGTTGTACACGTTACATGGCAACTTGATGCATCTCCATGGAGTGAAGGCCTTGGGACGTCGTTGCAAACAATTAAGTTGCGTAATGACATGAAGATGTGACATATAAACAGTGTTATGTCTTCAAGGTTCCAGCTTTTGTAATGTATGTCTTTAAAGTGACGCCCTTTATCACATTCTATATTACTTCTGGGCTTCCAGGTGTGGGTGCGATACCCAAATAACAAACGACAAGAGTCAGACGGCGTTGAACATCCTGATGGACGAAAAGCCGGACGGTTGGCAGGAGACGCTTCACTGGTACAAGAAATATCACCCAGGTACATCTCATGACAGAGAGACATGTCAGTGTGTGGTGCATGGTACATCTCATGACAGAGAGACATGTCAGTGTGTGGTGCATGGTACATCTCATGACAGAGAGACATGTCAGTGTGTGGTGCATGGTACATCTCATGACAGAGAGACATGTCAGTGTGTGGTGCATGGTACATCTCATGACAGAGAGACATGTCAGTGTGTGGTGCATGGTACATCTCATGACAGAGAGACATGTCAGTGTGTGGTGCATGGTACATCTCATGACAGAGAGACATGTCAGTGTGTGGTGCATGGTACATCTCATGACAGAGAGACATGTCAGTGTGTGGTGCATGGTACATCTCATGACAGAGAGACATGTCAGTGTGTGGTGCATGGTACATCTCATGACAGAGAGACATGTCAGTGTGTGGTGCATGGTACATCTCATGACAGAGAGACATGTCAGTGTGTGGTGCATGGTACATCTCATGACAGAGAGACATGTCAGTGTGTGGTGCATGGTACATCTCATGACAGAGAGACATGTCAGTGTGTGGTGCATGGTACATCTCATGACAGAGAGACATGTCAGTGTGTGGTGCATGGTACATCTCATGACAGAGAGACATGTCAGTGTGTGGTGCATGGTACATCTCATGACAGAGAGACATGTCAGTGTGTGGTGCATGGTACATCTCATGACAGAGAGACATGTCAGTGTGTGGTGCATGGTACATCTCATGACAGAGAGACATATCAGTGTGTGGTGCATGGTACATCTCATGACAGAGAGACATGTCAGTGTGTGGTGCATGGCACATCTCATGACAGAGAGACATGTCAGTGTGTGGTGCATGGTACATCTCATGACAGAGAGACATGTCAGTGTGTGGTGCATGGTACATCTCATGACAGAGAGACATGTCAGTGTGTGGTGCATGGTACATCTCATGACAGAGAGACATGTCAGTGTGTGGTGCATGGTACATCTCATGACAGAGAGACATGTCAGTGTGTGGTGCATGGTACATCTCATGACAGAGAGACATGTCAGTGTGTGGTGCATGGTACATCTCATGACAGAGAGACATGTCAGTGTGTGGTGCATGGTACATCTCATGACAGAGAGACATGTCAGTGTGTGGTGCATGGTACATCTCATGACAGAGAGACATGTCAGTGTGTGGTGCATGGTACATCTCATGACAGAGAGACATGTCAGTGTGTGGTGCATGGTACATCTCATGACAGAGAGACATGTCAGTGTGTGGTGCATGGTACATCTCATAACAGAGAGACATGTCAGTGCCGGGGTGCATGGTACATCTCATGACAGAGAGACATGTCAGTGTGTGGTGCATGGTACATCTCATGACAGAGAGACATGTCAGTGTGTGGTGCATGGTACATCTCATGACAGAGAGACATGTCAGTGTGTGGTGCATGGCACAGCGGGCGAACACGATACTGTTTGTTTGTTGTTTAACACCGCACTCAGCAATATTGCAGCTATATTACGTCGGTCTGTAAATAATCAAGTCTGGACCAGACAATCCAGTGATTGACATCATGAGCAAAGATCCACGCAATTAGGTTACGATGACATGCATCAACCAAGTCAGCGAGCCTGACCACCCGCAAGTCGCCTCTCACGACAAGCATAGTCGCCTTTTACAGCAAGCATTGGTTGCTGAAGACCTATTCTACCACGGATCGTACACGATACTGAGTCAGTTTAGAAATATATCGCGTGGATATACTGGCAGGTGTTCCTGTAGTCGCCCACGGGGTCGTAATTTGCTATCCCTTCTTCGTGTCGTAATCAGAGTGAGTGAGTGAAGATGGTTTTTAGCCGCATTTAGTAATATTTCAGCAATATCACGGCGGGGGATACCCGAGTAATTGGCTTCACACATGGTAGCAATGAGCCCGAAACCGCGAAACGCTTTAACCGCCAGGCTACTCCATCGCCCTGTAATCAGATGATCGGGTGTTTGAATCCCAGATCCACCCAGGGTCTCGTTCCATAAAGCGACTTTAGCACTATGACAGTCGTAAGCCTATGTTAAGTATGGTAGATACGATCATCTGGGAAGCTCGCTTCGTGGAACGGGGCACTGGTTATGGGGTCCTTGGTATGTAAACGCCATGCTCATGAAATGCTATATCACTTCGTCGACACATTAATGACAAGATTGGTTTATTTTGCGCATGCATAAACGAAGCCTTCAGTGGTATAGAGTACGTCATTTGCCTATCTTGCTTCTGTAATTATCAAGCATATATCCCAACATTTTACAAGTGCGATGTTTGAGATACAACACCGATTGTATTGCACATCTTTTGATTTTCCGTAGGTCTGTGGGTATTATTGCAGGAGCCCCAGCCAGACCGGAAGCAAGTTGAACGTCTGCTCCTCATGTGGTCTCGTCTGACAACAGTCAAGAACGGGAAGATTGTGAATATGAAGACATTGATTCAGGATGATGTTAGGAAAACAGACCTTTTACAATTGATTGAGAAATATGAGAACTCTATTGAGCTTGCTCTGGCATTTGTTGGCGGTCTAGGATTCATTGTGCGGATGTGGCACAAACAAGGTGAGACTCTCTGTGCCTTTGTACCATCAAAACCATACGTGATACATATTCAGTGATGTAATGGCGTTAGCGAAATCTATGTACATTATCTTTAAGTGGAATTTTAGAAGCTGTAGTCTAAATGAAGAAAGGAATGACTAACGGATTTCAGAATGTGGGAAGAATACAACAGTGGAAATAAACAAGTCAACTCTGTCGTTACCTATTTGTTTAACTGTTTGCCTGAAAATGAGAACACATGTATATCCCGACTGTGCTTGGTCAATTGTGTGACATCGTAAAGAAAAATATTACATCTGATGAATAGAATGCATATACAGTAAACTACGGTTATAACGAACACGCTTATAACGAACTGACGGACATAACGAACTAACTTTTTAGTCCCGACTGTTTGCTGTAGTTATGCTGTATATGTGCTTTTAACGAACTACGGATATAACGAACTAAAAATAGTAGTCCCTTTGAGTTCGTTATAACCGTAGTTTACTGTACATCTTATATATCTTCGTATATCTTGCAGCACTTTCAAAGATGCAAATACAGTTAATTTCACTGTCTGAAGCTACCCCCTTTCTACCTAACGATTAAACATGTTACAATATATATACTCTGTAAAACCCTTTTTGTGTTTTGAAATGTTAACTTTGTAATCGTGCAGGTATTTTGACCAATCACGACGTCAACACAAGGGATCACGCCTATCAGAGACACTACCCAGAATGCCCGGAAGTCCCACAGCCCCTCCTGGCGGTGACGTGGGAAACTAACAGCCTGGACGCCATGGAAATGATCATGGACTTAAAACCAAACACAAGTGTCCTTTACAACGAGTATTCCGATCCTTCCCAAGCTAAACCTCTTTTCTTTCATGTAAGTATATTCGCAAAAAAGGAAACTTCTTTTAGACTTTTAATGATTTGTAGTGATTTGCATAGCAGAAGGTTGTGTTGTAGAGGACAAAATGGTCCGTCGTCTTGTGTTATGTGATGAGGAAATGTAGGGAACCGTGAAACAAGGTTTTACCTCTTTGCGAGCAGGCACGTGACACACACATGCAATAGTTTCATGATCCATTTAACAAACAATCAAATTTTCAATCGTTGAAAAGTGACCGACGGCACATTTGTCATTGAATACAACTGTCTGAACGTAGTCTGTTTCAAATGTAGGGCGTTCCCATACTTTTTGTATAAATATATATCAGACAAGAAGATATTCCAAATGTACTACTCCTAATCACGAAATAAGTGAGTGAGTGAGTGAGTGAGTTTGGTTTAACGCCGCTTTTAACAGTATTCCAGTTATATCGCGGCGTGTCAGCCTAATGTGGGAGGAAAGCCCGAAGTGATGCAGGTCCCAGACTTTTACCACTTCAGTGAAACCCACGAGCACGGGTATGGTGCTGACAAACCTAGAAACATAAACGGGGCGAACCGGGATTCGAACCCACAATCATAGGTTTCTGGCGTGCCCAAGGGACGCAACTCTGCACAGCGAATCGCGGCGCCTTAGACGACTGGGCCACCCGTGCCCCCCGTGCCCCCCGAAATAAGTAAAATGACAACAAATACACAGAGTTATATAATATACTAGCAGCAAAACTACAACACCCACGAGGACAACAACGACATGGAGAAAAATTGTCAGTTTGCGGTCACTGTTAACACTTGTACTACCAGAACAAACGTCCGATAGTATTGCCAATGAGGTTTTTTTCCACGAACAGACAATATACCGTTACTGAGTGACTTTGGTTTCACGCCGTTTTGAACCGTATTTCAGTCATCTTGGTGTCTGTGGAAAGCATGAAGCGGTGCACGTCTTATGGGTTTACCACTTTGACGAAACACACGAGCATTGGTATGGTGCTGACAAACCTGAAAACATGAACATTGTGAACCGGGATTCGAATTCACAATCCTAGGCAGCACGTCTAAAGGGACGCAACTCTGCAAAGGGAATTGCGGTGCCTCAGGTTATTGGGCAACCTGTGTCTGTACAATGAACAATGGACGTAAGTACTGTAGTCAACGTAGGCGCGAAATAACGTGTTCTACAATAGCTGCATCACAATCCATACCCGTGTGTTTCATGGTGCTGTACTTTATACCTCTATTTCAAATTACAGGTGTTAACGAGTCAGTTCCGTCCACGCGATGACAAGGTCATAGAGAGATTGTTCCAGGGGTCAGACCTCGACGCCCGTAATATGGACGGCCAGACCGTCCTGTTTGAAATCATCAAATACAAAGAGACAGAGAACATTGCTAGAAGTGTACTTGCAGCAGGTGTGAGCATCTCTGCCAGGGACAGGTTTGGGAGAACAGCACGTGACTATGCCCAAGCGCTGAACTTACCTGTGTATATGAAACTGATTGATGAGCAGGTGCTGAGGCTCATCAAGAACAAGCAGTTTGATGCCGTGGAGAAGCTGATTCTTGAAAACTACTCATTTACTGGCATCAAGGACAGTTCTGGCAAGTCAGCGGCAGAGTATGCCAAAAAGCATTCCTCGCGACAGGTGTTTGAAGTCGTCAAGCTTGTGGATGCAATACAGGTACACTATAAGTGTAGGGGAGCAGCTGGAGCTAATATAAGTAGAGAGAAACAGCTATTGATAAGGGATTTATCTAAGATTTTTACTTTCTCTGGCAGGAAATTAAAAACAACATTATTTTGTCTAAAATTGGAATTTGTTTTAATCAGATATTTCATACCATTCAGAGGCAGTTGGCATAATGCTTAAACATGTATTTATCGAGCCTGTGTAAGATAAAATATACACAGATAACCTTTTCAAAACTGAGGAATTCTTACATTAACTGAATATGGAAATGTTTGGCTCCGATTTGGTGTTCGCATGAGGCCGAATATTGGCATCTGAGATCGCCTAATAAAATTCCCCGGGATATGTTATAGTTCCCACTTGACATAGTTTAACGTAACAATTATCCCTTTGAATTTGTAGTTGAAAGTGTGAGCGGTACAGTGACACATAATTGAAGTAATAACTGCTTAGGTTATTTTTATGAATGGCAAGTTAAATAGTTACTTCCCTTCCGGTATGGATTTGGAGGGGTTTTTTTCTATTTCGGAAAATTTGGTAAATAACTCGTCGGGGGAGGTCTGTGCGGAAGCCTTGGATGGCCATTTCTTTTTTTATTTAATAATTTGAAATTTGAAGATACATATAAGGGACGTTCAATAAGTTTTGCAACTTCAATGTAAGACCAAGTCGCAGAATATCTTTTGCACTTATATTTTTCAATATAATCTCCATTCACTTCAATACACTTATTCCATTTGTCCGTCAAGCTTTTAATACCACTTTTATAGAAATCCGCAGGTTGGCCCTCTAACCATGCCTCTGTGGTAGCCTTTATGTCCTCGTCATCCTGGAAGCGTCTTCCACATAGGACAGATTTCATTTGCCGGAACAAGAAATAGTCACTGGGGGCTAAGTCTGGGCTGTAGGGTGGGTGATTTAACTGTTCGAATTCACATTCACATATGACAGCCTGTGCAATTCTCGACTTGTGAACCGGAGCCTGTAAGGAACTTTATTACAGCGCGTTGTTCATCTTTGAGAGAATCCATGATTGTGATCACCCTTAGGTGAAAGAAGCCACCACATCTAATTTATTGTTGTGTCGGGAACTTGTTATGGCACGTGTCAACCTGATGTTATGACTAGTGTCACACCTGCCACAAGTTTACATTGTTTGTGTTAACACAAATGCCCAAGTTGCAAAACTTATTGAACGCCCCTCGAACTAAGTTGAAATTTCAAGATAATCATCTTGAAATTTCAAGATGATTACTTGAAATTTTAACTTAGAATCTTGAAATGTCAACTTATAATCTTGAAATTTCAAGTTAGTATCCTGAAATTTCAAGATAGTATCTTCGACTGGACCAGCGTTTAACTACTTCTACTACTCCCTTTTACGAAATAATTCACTGGTTGACACTTTCTTGTATTCAGACGTATGTGAGGCGCGTGTTCACTGCAGTAGAGGACGATGCGATCGACGACCTGAAAAAATTGCTGTCGTGTCAGAAGTATGCTAACGCGAGGGATAAGTGTGGGAGGACGTCATTACTCAAAGCCATACTCCTCCGCCAGAGAGACGCGACGTTGATGCTTGCCCGGGACTGCTCCTTCATCGTCAACACACCTGATAATGTAACTAACTATAAGAGCTTGCCCGTTGACACGCAGGATAGTACTATAACCATAATGCTGAAGAATGAGAGAGAGTACGGCTTTTGGCAAATATTTGATAAGAAGGCACAGATGGCCAAGTCGTCTAAGGCGCCACAATTCACTGTACGGAGTTGCTTCCCTTGAGCACTCCAGGATCCTATGATCAATTCGGCGTGCAAATCCTATCATATATTAGACATAGGCTGCATGTAAACCTTTTGTGTTGGCGACCTTTTCACCTTGCAAATGTTACCTTATGCATGATGTATTCGACAAGCAAACCCTATTTTGCTGATGACCCGTTTTGTAATTTCAGCTGGGGCGATACCCTCTCCATTACGTCTATCTCTTCATGGATGACCCAGAAGTGATCGACGTCCTTGAGCGACAAGGTGCTGACCCGGATCAATGTGACCTAGTACGTAGCGTTCATTTCCGGTCTGGCCAGTAGTTAGTAAGTTAGTAAAGGTTTCTTCGGCAATGTTTTGGCCTTATAGCGATAGCTGATAAAGGGCCTGGAAACTGAACCCGCAGATCAAGAAAGCACCCTTTCGGATGCATGCTGCAAAGTCTCCCTCCCTTTATGTCTAACAAACGCTAATTGTTTCCCGAATTATGTGTTAGCATGTTTGCGCACCCCGCCCCATTGTCAAAAAGCTGTATCCGCGATTGCTGACAGTAATTTAACAACATCTTGCTCCCCTTAGCGAGGACGGCGTCCAGTGGCCTACAGTCGAAAGATGTGCAGCAGTCAGGAATACTTGAACCTGCAGAAGGAAGTCCAGGATTTCGACATGGAGGTCTTCATTTACGAAACGAACTTCGAGGAAGCTCTAAAAGGTGCTATTAAAGTGAGTATATTTACATTATTCACCAAGGACATACGTATTTAGGAAATGCAGGTACACAGATGATGTACAAGCCTTTTCGAGTGTACGAAATGAAAAAACAAATTTTATTCACAAATATGAATATATTTTTGCGCCTTCATTAAAACGCCTCTCATAAAATGTGTGACTAGCGCTGACTCTGTTGATATAGAGAGCTGACCTCGATATGGTAACGAGGCTGGTGTCCGGTCTGAAGGAACATGGCGAGGTGAAGCGGTTCAACTCGGTGTTGTTTGACTGTGTGGACCAGAGACGGGAGGACATCGCCATCTTCCTGTTGAGGAATGGTTTTCAGTGTGATATATACAAACAGGTGAGCGAGTGAGAGAATCTTATCTTACGAAGCCAGATAAACCAGTGGTCGATGGTATGAGAAATATGCATGACGTCCTGGCATGACGACAATCAGACGGGCCCCACATTGTCCGAATCCGAACCACCGAATCCTCATTAGGCGTCACTTACGACAAGCATGTGATACTGGGGACCTATCCGGGAATCCCGGCAATGACATCATCGGGTGAAGGCTTGTGGCTTCCAGTCCCTGGAATACACACGAGGACAATGAGATACAATACTTGTTTGTTGGTCTCTTAATTGCTATTGGACTCAATTATAGCAGACCTGTGAAGATCCGGTTTAGAATAGGTCTTCAGCAAACCATGCTTGCCGTAAAAGGTGACTATGCTTATTGTAAAAGGCGACTAACGGGATCGGGTGGTCAGGCTCGCTGACTTGGTTGATGCATGTCATCGATCCCAATTGCATGGATCGATGCACATGATGTCAGTAACCGGCTTGTCTGGTCCAGACTCGATTATTTACAGACCGCCGTCATATAGCTGGAATATTGCTGAGTGCGGCGTAAAACAACGAGTCAGCGAGCCTGAGCACCCGATTCCTTTAGTCGCCTTTTACGACAAGCATGGGTTGCTGAAGACGGATTTAACCCAGATCTTGACGGTTCCGTGTAATGCGGTGGGAAAATAAAATGTCACGCAGATCTTTCACGCTTACAATGTTGTTGAAACACAAATGGTAATAGTTTAAACTAGATAATCGGGTAATTGTTTAAGAAGGTGAGTATAAATTCGAATTGTGAAGTGCAATAAAGGGGATGTTTCCCTTTCAGTTCAAACAGTGCAACCCAAATGACCCCATGTGTGCCATGATGGAATGCAGTCATTCGGTGACGTCACTCAAACAACGTGCAATTGACAAGCAGTGCAGCAGAGTGGAGCGAGCTATCACTGATATGATGAATGGTGGACTTGTGAGTGGCTTAATTCATGTTGAACAGATGTACAAGATCATATTCCCGAGGCAATGGAGTTAACTGACTTTAAACATCTAGTTTCCACCTTTGCCGAACTAAGCTGGAATTATGGAGTTTGGTAGGACTAACGAGTCTATGCATAGTTAAATCAAAATCCCGTCACGAAATCGACATCCGGTTAATAACCAACATGGCAACCGCCGCGCCGAATTCGTTCCAATGCAGGATTTGCAGAACATGTGTACCGTCCACTGGCAATCGACAGATATTTTCCAAATCTTTTCATGTTTTAATCAGTGATTTGGTGCACTTCGCAAAGTAAAACCCGTTTTATTACAATAAAGATCTTTATTATCGATGAAATCGTCTTGAGAGTTGCAATCTGATTTGTCAGTTGGGGGACATAGAAGGGACATAACTCGTAATAGTCACTGGTGGCGCTGCAACCGAAGCCAGAATTTCCTGCTTATTTCGGCAAGGGTGGAAACTCAACTTTGAAAGTCAGTTATCTCCCTTGCCTCGGGAAGATGCCTGAACAAAAGCTACTTTCTAGTGTTGAAATATTGTATCCTTAGACGAACATGAGACAAATCAGTATTGCCAAATGGCGTTGAAAATGGATGAAAGCATTATATCTCCGATAGTATACCTCTGTGTCATGGGCCTGGCCTTGCTTGGATGCGAGGAATCACATTTCTACGTTTGCATTAATTCCACAGACATTCACAAATCTTAACATCATGGCTTTGTTGTGCTTGTCCATATTACTACATAAACTTGTTATCTTCTATGAATTTGCAAATACCCAAAATGTAATGTTTAAGGTTCTTTGTCTATAAGCTTGGTCAATACGCTTCTCAAGTATATATTGTAATCACATGTGTCGTATTTTCAGGCTCCGCTCGTGAGTGTTCCTCCTCCATTCAACTACATGCCCAAACGACTGTAACACGGAGGGAGGGTGTTTCCAAAGTGCTCATGGTGGACCAGGCGGGCGTGTGACCCACTGCAGGCGGGTTGTCGTGTAAAAACAGTTCCAGTACCTCACGGGCTATTCATCGACTCATGCATGTGATGACATTTCAATGGATAGTTTGAAACACAGTGACTTCTATAACGCTTTTTCATAGTTGGTAGTGCTCATAGCATGCTAAATGACTGGTGGGCATTATTTGTTTGTTTGTTTATTTTTGTTTAACGCCGCACTCCGCAATATTCCAGCTATATGACGGCGGTCTGTATATAATCGAGTCTGGCCCAGACAATCCAGTGATTGACATCATGAGCATGGATCCTCACAATGGGGATTGATGACATGCATCAACCAAGTCAGCGAGCCTAACCACCCGACCCCGTTAGTCGCCGCTTACGACAAGCATAGTCGCCTTTACGACAAGCATGGGTTGCTGAAGACCTATTCTACCCCGGATCTTCATTAACTGCCATTGAAACGTGTGGTGACATTAAGTTCTGATTGTGTTCAAGTATGCTGGACAACCTTACTAATGTGTCTTGTCTTCGACCATTGCCGTCCCTGTAAAGAGTTGCGGCCTTTGTGCCACAATGCGATAGTTTATTTGTTTGTTTCTTTGTTGTTTAACGCTGCTCTCAGCAATATTCCAGGTATATGACGGCGGTCAGTAAAAATTCGAGTGATTGACATCCTGAGCATCGATCTACGCAACTGGGATGCGATGACATGCACCAACCAAGTCAGCGAGTCTGCCCACCCGTTCCCGTTAGTCGCCTCTTGCGACAAGTATAGTCGCCTTTTACGACAAGCATGGGTTGACTATACGATAGCATGGGTTGACTATACGATAGCTGGTGGTTGATTCAAATCTCATATTCGCGTCAATTATGGACCTTGGTCAGTCAGCACCATCACGTGCGTCTGTGTCTGTCAGGTACCATCACGTGCTTCTGGGTTTACCAAAGTGGCAGTCGTCTATATGACGTGGGTTACTTTGTGATTTCGATAACATTACGTTGGCACGTCCTCAAAGCTGAAATACTGTTCAAAGAGACGCTTAAACCCTAGTCACTCGCTCACCAAATCCTTCGGAGCGGTCGGGTAGCCTAGTGGTTAAAGCGTTAACTCGTCACGCCGAAGACCCGGGTTCGATTCCCGACATGGGTACAATGTGTGAAGCCCATTTCTGGTGTCCCCCGCCGTGACACTGCTGGAATATTGCTAAAAGCGGCGTAAAACCTCACTCACTCACCAAATCCTTCAAAACATGTCCGATGCACTGGGAACATTTATTGTGATATACAAACACAGTTGGGGCGGTATTAGGACAAACGTGTGATATATATCATATACTTCAACTTCATATATCAACCGGGGAGGTGGGGAAGCCTTGTGGTTTAAACGTTTGCTCAACACGCCGAAGGCCCAGATTCGATTCCCCTTGTCTCATTAAAATCAGATCTTAGTTTTCGCTATCTCTGAACGAAGATCTGATGACATCCCATTACGGATCACGTCAGAACGAACTTTCATCCGACCAATCAAAGCGTTGCTTACTAGATCATGAAAGTGACAGTCGGAATGTGTTTTCTAATCATGCAACCTCGAAAATGTTAACACAGGGTATTCCGAACGACAGTTAAGTCCCGTACGACTGATTCCGTCAAAGTTGTCGTCTATCTCTTGCTTCCGTGGGATAAACCTTTTTGAAGGAGGAAGCGATGCACACAGTACGTGGGAAGCACTGCCACACAATCTCAACCATATATTAGACATCCCGGAATGTTCGTTTGTTCAGTTTTCAAAATTTTAATCGAGAACTGTGTCAATATATTTTTCAAGTGTAGTCTGAAATGGAAATCGCCAAGTTGAAACGAGTGCCGCCGGAAAGCTCGAAAAGGCTTGGATGATGTCGACGTCTTGTTTGTTTGTCTGTTTCTTGTTTAACAACGCACTCAGCTATATTCCAGCGATATGGCGGCGGTCTGTAATATAATCGAGTCTGGGCCAAACAATCCAATGATTGACATCAGGAGCATCGATCTACGCAGTTGGGAAGTCTCTTGGTAGTTATCTGGACACCTTGTCTTCACCATTATTTATGATCTGGAGAACAGCGTGGACAAGCATTCTAATCAGTTTTGAAATGAAAAGTCACAATATCACCAAATATATTTTTTTATTATTCATTAGAAAATCAAACATTCAATGAAGGAAAACCATAGTCATTAAATAAAATTGATATTTTCGAGAGCTTGTTTCATTCCAATTGAACAGTGCAGGCATCGTTTATTGGGAATATCGTGTATAAATAAAAAAGTTAACCATTACCTGAAAGTATCGTCTTTGACTCTTTGTTCTCGCGATGCATGGATTCATGGGATATACAGGTTGCCCTCTGTGGCACCACTAGATGGGTGATCTAACAAACTCACTCACTCACTCACTTACTTTTATTTATCTTTGGAATAAACTCATAATGTTAGGAATGTACGGTTACTGTACACTGAACAAAAACAAGAGAGATTCGGTTATGGCTACAGGTTCAGAATACATAGAGGTACATACAGGTGTCTATAAGTGAAGTAGTCCATAGAAACTCATGTTTGTTGTTTAACGCCGCACTCTTCAAGCTATACGGCAGCGGCCTGTGAATAATCGAGTCTGGACCAGACAATCGAGTGATTGACATCAACGCAATTGGGATACGATGACGAGCATCAAGCAAGTCAGCGAACCTGTTTGTATGACCTATTCAATTGGCAGAAAATACACGAGTAATATTGCACGTGGAGTAAATTTGAATATGTAAGTACAAGTATTAATACTATGATCTACTATGCGTCCACATGCAAACTGTGTGACGTGTGCAAAACAACTTAGTTTTACTTACACAAGAGTAGCATTAAAACTTTGTACCTGGTAAGAAAAGAAGGAATTTCTCATATTTTCTGTGTACTTGTCTGAAATTAAAACTGACTAAAGAAACGTGTTACATGTTGAAATTTCCCTACCTACAGAATGTACACCAGTCATGTGAACGTAAGGTTCCTATGGCAGTCTAATGGCTGTTCGTCTCCTTAGTTCAGAACTGTTTGAAACTGTTTTGGTGCAGGGCAATCTACAGTATGGAAGTATTTGCGAGACGTGTGCATGCTGTTGTTGAGTGAGTCCTACTTATGTCAGATTTCCCCTAAAAAGACGTAAAAGCTGGCATTGATGGTAACGATAAATCTGGGGATTCCACAACTGTGTTGGTGCCATCGACACAGTTGTGGAATGTGGACTCGCATCTCAATCAATGGCCCATGCCCAGGCTGACGTTCTGAACAGGAAAGGCTGGTATTCATATTGCTTCAAGCTCTTTGCGACCACATGCATCCCTTTACTCATGTAAACGTCGGATGGCCGGGACGAGAACATGATGCTCAAGTTTTAGGGAACTCCGAGCTGTTCCACAATGTGAAGATGATGACCTGTTGCCAGGGTAGCAAAAGAAGATAACTACACCAGACTAGGAATTCACGGTGGCTGTCACAGCAGCGGAAGATGATGAGCGTGTTCTATTAAACCCAGGTTGTTAGATGTTACCGACAGCCCGGCCATATTGCCCCTATTATGCTTCAGACTACACGGTCTCTGCGCAACGACCTGGCTTCATACTTTGTACATAATCCATACATAGATAACCCGTGGAACATACGGTGTACATTTTCTGACATGACGTGATTCTGAATGTTCAGGAAACGGTTTTACAAAGGATAATCATTACCTTCTGACTTGATTAAGAAAGAGGTGTTTCAAAATGTTGAAACCAGACACACCGATTTATCTTTTTATGGATGGAAACAATGAAAATGTCTGTCAATGAAATGACATCTTGTCAATTGCGAGCAAATACTAAAACATTCAAATTAAATGAATCAAAATAAAAGGAGGTTTTGGGGAGCAACTTGTTCAAAACTGAATATTACGTGCTGCGAATACACTGACCGTGAGTATGCTCAATAACAATTTATTAATGATAATTATTTTTAGATAATTATTTCCTTTGATAACAGTCATCTGTCTTCTGGCACTGAAGCATAATCATGATGAGACCTGTTTACATACATAAGTGAACCAAGTTTGGCCGTTAGCATGGTACAGAATACATGCCTTGGCATGTAAATATACTAATGTACAGAAATACTTTTGCAAGACTAATACCCCGTTCACATGCACAACATTTACTAACGTAAGTAATTTTACACAGGTGTAACTATACATACGTGCGTATATGTAAATTTACAATGCGTTCACACGAAAAGCATCTTAGGTGTGTAAATAAAGTATGTAAATTGAGTAAGGCACACATATTCGTCAGTCTGTTCACGACTTTCCACACAAAACAGGTTGTTAACCAATCAAAGTTGAATGAGAAGAGAGTTACTTCACCGAAAATGTTCGCGTGAAGCAACATGTGTTTGATTTTTTTAGGACGCAAGGTTTTGACTCCTTTAAACCAAAAGAAACACCGTCCGCTCAACTCTGTATATACGCATAAAAGTTGACTGTTGACAATTTGTTTGGTGTTGGCAAAAGAACAGATATTAACAGAGATCATCTTCTTACGTTGACCTAAACGTTAAGATTGCAACATATACACACAGTGCAAATTTACGTCTACACCTGCTCCAGACATGATGCAAATTCTCTCCTGGTATAAATATACACATATGAGTAAACGCGTTCACGTGACAAGCGTACTCACGAATGTATTTTCACATATACACACGTTTCACATATACACACGCATGTAAAGAGACGCATGTGAACGGGGTATTATATATCCCGTTCACATGCACCTCTATACATACGTGTTTAAATATACATACGTGAGTATACTTGTCATGTGAACGCGTTTACTCATGTGTGAAGTATATTTACACCAGGAGCAAATTTGCATAATTGATTTGTCAGGAGCAGGTGCAAATGTAAATGTAAATTTGTACTGTGTGTACATGTTGTACTGTGAACGTTTATGCCCTTGTCAGAGGATGATCTAATTAATACATCTGTTGATTTGCTCTGTGTTCTAAAGTATTCAGTAAAAAGCAATACCAACTTTTATGCAGCCATCCAGAGCTGGGCGGACGGTGTTTTCTTTGGGCTTCAAGGTGTCAAACATTTGTGTACAGATTAAATCAAACACATTTTGCTTTGTGCAGAGATTTCTGTAAGGTAACTCTCTTCTCACTCTACTTTGATTGGAAAACAGCCTTTCTCTATGTTGAAAGTCGTGAACAGACTGATGAATGTGTGTACCTTACATCATTTACATACATTATTTACACATCTAAGTTAATTTCATGTGAACGCATAGTGAATTTATATATATACGCGCATTTATAGTTACACAGTAGCAAAAATACTTACGTGAGTAAATTGTGTACTTTGCTCATCCAAATATACTCCCGAATCCCGATGTCATGTCGCAAACATGTTGCGTTCACAACCCACTGTCTAATGGTGAGTAAATTTACATATCTGTGTATTCACATAAGTATAAACGCTGGCGTGTCAACGGGGTATAGTAGCCCCCTTTAACCACAAGCATGGGTTGCTGAAGACAAATTTGAACCCAGATCTTTTAGGGGGAGTAACTCGAAAATAAATACGAATACGTGAGAAATATAATATTCAGTCGTGTATGTATTTGCAAATAGAACATACATGACAAAGTAGACACTGTTATTTATGGATAACAACTTCTTTAAAATTGTAAAGGCGACGTTTCGGTATGGATCCTTATACCGTTGTCAAGCAAGACTGTCTTGCTTCTAAGTAATGCCTATCAAACAATAGAACCTACATAGTTATAACCACGTAAGTGGCGATATATGAATATTTGTCTCGGAAAAAACACAAAACGAAAAGGTATGATATGGGTCCTTTTTGGCCCACAGGATAGAAACTGCCCGGCAAAAAGAAAATGTACACTTGAAACATTTGATTCGACCAAAGAATTATAAACTTTATCAAAACGGTACTGGGCTGAAAACAGTCCCCGAAACATTGCAAACGTAAGATCCGAAACACAACTGTTATACCGGTATCAAATACATCACCATCGAATAACCATTTCTTTCATGTATCATTTTTAGACACCATCAACCATGTGTTGATACTTTCTTTTTCCCTGGCAGTTTATTTCATTTAAGAAATGGCAAAACCTTTCAACAGAGAGCTCCGGAAATGAACCATACTCTCATTTGAAGATACGAGTATGTCCAACGTACGTGCTGCCTTGGAAACTTAAGCCGTAACAGGTTTTTTTTAAATTCATAGCAAAGGGCATTAAATGCCCCTAATGAATAATACTACGGGGTTAACCTAAGGTTGGTTTCCTTATGAGTCCGACTTGCAGTTTATTGTTGTTTATACAAAGTTTTAACAAAGTCCCCAAAACGAACTCTGTTTGTTTTAATCTACCGCATAATTTGAATAAACTCCGGTTCAACTAAAGTAAGTAGGAGACATACAGAACACAAAAAGCAATGTCTACTACAAAAGATACGGCTGTACAACATTTCCGGAATGAGAACTACCCTTTATTTCTTTCATGGTCACCGATCATGAAGCCTACGTATCTTCTCGCAAACACAGTTATATTTTTCATGAAAAGAATCCTTTAATATAGAAATATATAAAACACACTGTGAACAAATTGACAATACATATACATGTGTATTTCCCATTTCCAAAATAAAAGTTCGTGATGCAGACCCTTCACATTTTCCCGGAAAGAAACGAATGATCACGAATGAACCGGAAGCTTAATAGACTTAACGGTGTACCGGAAATACATACAGAGTTACAGTTCTTGAAGGTAACACTTCCGTTTCGAACGACGCTCAACGAGAAACATTCCGATATTAATCTCCGAAACGAAACATGTTTGTTTGCTGATGAGACTTGGTATGAAAACCGAGCAATAGTCATGGCATCTGGTACTTCAAAATACGGTGAAAATGGAGGGAATGAGGACAAGGACAGTGAGAATAGTTCAGAATCTGAAGAATACGACAGAAACACAAATCAACGAGTTCATGAAAGGGAAAAGAAGAAGCCAGCAAAAACAGATGCCACAACAGACGACGAGAAAAAAGAAGCTACATTTAGTTTGACTGACCCTGATGCCTTGCTGGAACAGTTAGAAAGTGTTGAACTGACCGAGGAAGATACCGAGGAACTATTACACGAAGCTTACAAAGTAAACATGAAATTGAAAGAGATGCTTCGTAGGCAAGAAGCAAAACGTCGTGACAGACTTTCAAGCGCAAAATCTGCATACAGTACTGCATCGAACTCAAGAAAACATCCAGGACCTTCTGTCCTCCCACCTATTACCAAGAAAGGCTCAGCAAGTGATTCTAAGGTATGCTGCTAGACACGTAGTGAGTTTAAAATACCCAGTTCACTTGAGAAGGAAGGTAAGACTGGTTTTGGTAGCTATTAGAATTGCTTGGCCCAGGCCATGATAAACAATAAAGGTTGTATCCAAGAATAAATTGTTATGGAAAAAAAGAACATTACTAAACATGCATTTTGCTGGACAACTTCTGCTAATTTACATGTTAATGCATCCATTAAAGGGGCATTGATCTAAAGCAATTCCCTTTGTAATTGTTTTTTTCCCATAAGTACCCGGATGATACCCAACGCAACTGAGGGTGACATGAGACTGGGCTACCGTCTGCAAGGACAGCAAAATATACTTGGGACAATATTTGTTTTACCCATTTTTGAACACTGATTAGTTAACCGTGATCTATAAAGATTTCGACAAAGGGCGCATGTTAATTAATTTCTTCAGCCTAAACAAACAGACATCGGTTGTCGTCATTTGGAAATACCCCTGATTGTTGTAGTTTGAAAAAAGTATCCATGCAGTGAAAGCATTACCAAGGTTTCATATCTATTTTATGTTCTAAGCATTTTGTACCATGTTTAGCGTTAACTCAGCCAGAGTTTGAAATTCCTTGTAGTAGTGTGACAATGGAGCGTTGAAATTCTTGGCATTGTCAAGACAACAGTTTTGATTACACGAACGTGACAAAGCCATTGATAATGCACTTTGATTCACAAAAAACCCTTGGTATTTAGAATTTTGTAGGGCATTCTCAATCTCTTTAATATCAGAATTTTACTCCGATACGATACCTGTGTGTGTGAAGATCTGAGGACGCCTCCATATAAGGTCATGTCAGGTGACCTCGGAGCTATCTTTGACCACCCAATCGACATCAAGGATATGTGTGCTTTTGAGCCAAGTCAGCTTTCAATCAATTCAGCTTCATTTCTTCACCACCTCAATTCGATTTTAACAAAAGAAAACCTGCACAGAACACAAATATTCCTTCAATACTGCACACTTTTTGGTGTAGATGATAATGTACAGAATTGACATGGTGTGTTAAGTATCCACAATATATATGCAATGGTGCAATGTTTTTCTCATTTATGATAGGAACAGGCCGATTAACTTCATGTCCAAGATACAGAAATCAGATTCTCTTCTCTGAATGATTTGTTCATTTATACCTCCGACTTGACTTGATGCTGATTGGCTGGTTAGAAAGTTCGCCTGCCTGAAGTGCCTGGATCCAGCTGGTGTAGAAGACTTCCTCCTGGTGGTGTTAAAAGTCTCCACCAGGGGTCCGGAAACTGTCATATGCGCCAGACATGTCTGATTGGGGATCTCAAATGTCCAGTTTAAAATATTGCTTACCCGGACATTTAAATTTTTCTGTCGGGACTTTTTAAAAAGTATTGTCCGGACATTCTTAAATTTTGACCGGACATGATCAGTTAGGACTGAGCAGTTTCTGTCTGCAGTTGTAACACAATGAAGATTATCTACACTGACAAGCTTTGTTTGTTTTGATTGCTGTAAATACATCGTACCTACATGATAGTCCAATCGGTCAATCACTGTAATTGCAAATGTCCGATTGGGATTTTAAATTTTCCGGACCCCTGGTCTCCACACCAAAAATGATGTAATCATCATTTACATTAGGCTTGTCAGATAGTTCTTTCTCCAAGTTTTGGAAGAGGTGGATATCTGATGACGCCAAATCTAGTGAATACTGAGGGCGATCAATGAGTTCAAAGCCCACTTCCTGCATTGCAGCTGTGGTGACAACAGACATGTCCACATTTTCCTGTTGGTTGAACAAACCTTTAGTGATTTTCACGAGGTTTGGGTTTGACATTCTCACACAGTTGAGTAAGCAGATCAGCATAATATCGGCTATTAATGGTCTGACCGTTCAGTGGATAGTCCACCTGTAAGCTTTCTTTTGGAATCCTACAAAAACCTAAGTCGTCATTTTGCCAGCTGATGAAACAGACTTTGCCTTCTTAGGTTGGGGATTCATAGATGTTTCTACTGCTTTGACTGTTTAGTCTCTGGCTGATGGTGGTGAACCCAAGACTTATCATTCATGGTTCCAGATCGCTCAACAAAATCTGTTGAATCTGCTTCAAAACAAGATGGACTTGGAGTGTTTCTTCTAAGGAGTCAGAATACTTGTAACCCAGCATCCTGAAACCTTTGTCATGCCCAGCTACTTCCACAACATGTTCTCAACACTCTGATGAGAGATGCCTCCTGTATTGGCGATTTGACATGAGGGGATCAAGTCATTGATCATCCGTAATCATATCATGTAGTTGATCAGCACTTTCTTTGTGGTGGCAGTTGGAGGACTTCCTGATCTTGGGTAATCTTTGAGTTTCTTGTGGATTCCGCTGTTCACCTCCTAACTGTGGTAAAAGCATCATCATCATCTCCTAAAGTTGACAGCGTTAGTATGGATGGCTGTTGGAGTTGTCTCTTTCAGTTGGAAATACTTGATGACATTGTGATGGCCATTTTCATCACTAGAGACTTTGATGCCTACATATGCTGTCGGGTTGTGTATTTGGTTTAAAGGCAGCCTGGAAGCTTGGAAAGTATTCTGCTTACTGTATTCGATGTAATAAGTGCCCCGCTCTAATAAGCTCCCACGGCGATATTTGCAAGTATATTGGCCAGTGAACAATCCCAATTAGCACCCCTTCCGATTGATCAATGTACGCAAGACTTATGTATTCGTGCATAATACGTGTGTTATATGCATTCTTTATTATGGGAAATTAAATTCTGGAAAAATATATCTGTCGTATATAAACATTTCAAGCTATCAGCATAAACCATGAAATTTACGATCTTTCAACTCTGTTATTTTTCACCAAAATAATATTCTAATAAGAGCCCCCTATTTCTAATTTTGAGAGTGCCCTGGGCGCTTATCATGTCGAATACGGTAATCCATGCAAACTGATGTTACTGACAAAGTCCAAAGTGATACAGTTGCTAATACTTCATGTGCTAATATTTCTGGGAGTCATATTAACTCCCACTTCTGTCTCAATGAGTGAACAAGAATACCTCCCGCAATGACTGCAACCATGCTTCTAAATTTGATGCCATGGGCAAAGTCACCCAGTGACACTGACACAAGCTGACAACTTAAAATATTTTACATTTCAGCATGTACTGTTGTTCCCTTATGTTTTGTTTGTGTCAAAACTATATTTGACCCGTGACGATCCGGGGTAGAATAGGTCTTCAGCAACCCATGCTTGCTGTAAAAGACGACTATGCTTGTCGTAAGAGGCGACTAACGGGATCGGGTGGTCAGGCTCGCTGACATTGTTGATGCATGTTATTGATCCCAATTGCGTGGATCGATGTTCATGATATAAATCACTGGATTGTCTGGGCCAGACTCGATTATTTACAGACCGCCGTCATATAGCTGGAATATTGCTGAGTGCGGCGTTAAACAACCAACCAACCAACCAAAACTATATTTAATATTTCCTCCATGGACTGATGTATAAATTAGTATTGTGTACATTGTTTTCTTCAACATACATCTTATTGAATAGTATAACCAACAGTAAGTGAACGAAAAGTAAGAGCCATTGGCTGTTGCATTCCTTAAAGTAACTGGAAGGCATCTTTGTGTTTACCTGGATTGTTTTACATCACTCAGAGCAATATTGAAACTGTATGATGGCAGCCTGTTAAAAAACAAACATAACAGTGTATCTGGTTTATTTTTTCAGAGGAGAGGTGATTCATCAAAGAAACCTAGACATCCCAGTTCAACAAGTAAAAGTGCCAAAGAAAAGCCAATCTGGGATGACCGGTTCTCCTTCAGTTGAACTTACAAACAGGACTTGCACATCTGTGATAGAAACATAATACCTGTTGTTGTGAACTAGATATCACTGTGACATTGCAAAGCATCATCTATACGGATGCCCCACTTCACATCTTCACCGTGTGCTGCTAATCAGTGTTGTAGCATTAAAACAAGCATTCATATCTGATGTGATAACACTAATCGTTTCATATGTGCCCAACTATATTTGATATAAGAAGCTAGGCTGCAAGGTAGCCGATAAATCTGGCATCAGATTTAAAAATAGTTCATCTTAAATTTTGTGTAAAAGGCACTCTGAAATGTCTCAGGATGGGTGTTTTACCACTCGCAAATATATTTTAGACGTTGGGCAGTGTTTATAACGCTTCTAACCCATTAACAAGCCTGCAGCTTTCAGAAGCATTGAATTGAATTTATAACATGCTATTCATAGGACTTTTTTTTAATTGTTTTTACTATAAATGTTGTGGTAGATTCTGATTTTAGTCTAAATCATATGTTCAGTTTGTTTTATGAACTACAGTCAAATGTAATACTGAGAATATTTACTTCTATATAAGAGTTGCCTCCCTTAGATGTGCAAGGTGAGTGTCAGTATGTCACTGTGGGCTGTTCTCCCAAATATGGCTGACGGTGTATGAAATTGTGAAAGCAGTGCTCAACTCCAACTCACTTTTATCTGAAAACAAAGTATGCCTTTGGTCACAGGGGCTTGTGACACAAAAAATAGCAGCTACAAGATATATGGTCACACCCAGTATCAGTCTACTATATAAAAGGATAATTTTATATAGTAGACTGACACTGGGTGTGACCATATATCTTGTAGCTGAAAGTATTTATTTGGTACAAGCCCCTGTGTCTTTGGTCTCATTCATCACTCCATGATAATATGTAAAATAGTTCCTGCATCTAAAACAATGTTGAAAAAGATAAAACATTTCCTTATTCTTAAACATGTTGTTGGTTTGTCATGTGTTTGCCTAAAAAATCGTTGGTTTTTGTCACATTATAACATGAACTTCACATGAATGATTGAAATTGAGTTTTCTTCATGGATCACATGCATCCATACAATTGCCCATGTTATTCTTTCATTTCCAATATTGTAATAGCAAAGCAATATGAAATTAACTGTATAATTTTTTTAGAAATATATGGCTCCCTGTATCAGGAATTCCACAGCCGACTCTGTTTATTCCTTTTGCCTGTATAGTAACTGCAACTGAAGTATGTCTTTCTCTCTGTGGTCCTTCCGATAAGGTATGGACCGTTTGATATTCTGGGGTCTGCGATTTTATATTGTGATCAGATATTTCTTCAGCTACATCTATAAACTAGATATTATTTTATTTAAAACTATGAGCCTGATTTTAGTGAAAAAGAAAAACACCTTGCAGCAATGTAATTTTGTGCCAGGGAATGTTTTCTCAAGTCTCCAACATAATAAAAAAAATTGGATAAAATATCAGACCCCTGACATGGTCAGTCCCCTAAGTGTTCATATTATTAATAATTAATATCAGATCCTATACTACAATTTGATACCTCTTTCTGTAAATGTCTCTCATGTCTAGTAAACCTTCTCATCAGTTAGTCAACAAGGAGGCATCTAAGCCCTTGGTACAGGTCAGCATGGTGAGAGAACACAGAGCAGCATATCAGATATCTGTAAGCCAAAATTAACACAAATGGGCAGTTCTGAATGGAGAATATAGATGGTTGGGTGTGGAGAGGCGAATTCAAATATCTAATTTCAATAAGATTTTATTTGTGATAGATATGTAAATATGTTCTCACCAAATATTTATGTAGATCCCGGTATTAGGAACAGTATTTTATGTACTATCAGTATTATAACTTATTGTATGTTTGTTGAACAATGCGGTTTGTAAATAGATACTATTGTTATTACATTGACATATATACAGTAAACTACGGTTATAACAAACTCAAAGGGACCACTAATTTCAGTTTGTTATAACCGTAGTTCATTATAAACATACATACAGCATATATTCAGCAAAGTCTGGGACCAAAAACACAGTTTGTTATATCCGTCAGTTTGTTATAAGCGTGTTCGTTTTAAACATAGTTTACTGTATTCCATTATAATTCTACCAGTACAACACAGGTTAAATATGTTATTGCAATTATAACATAGACATTATCATGATGACAAGAAATGGTAGCATTCAGGAAATAACTTTATCTTTATTAAACGCCGAGATGAATTCTTGTAATTGTTTTGAAAAAAATGATACAATTGTTGGTATTGTCAGAAAATGTTTCTGAAACAAATATATGAAACATTATTGACCACGCAGTAAACTAAAACTCTTTGGCATTCATAGAATATTTTTGGTTTACAAAACTTACATGCATATTTGGCCTTCATGGGTCCAAATAGATTTCTTAATTCTTGAAGTTATAATTGTATGTTTGTTTGTCATGTGTGAATTTTACATACAGAATTCAGCTGTAATGCACATGTTTAGTATTGTTTACATCCATCTTCCTGAGACAAGGGCACTAACAGACTATAAAAGTCCAGTTTCCACCCTTGCCGAACTAGGCTGTAATTCAGGAGTTACATTTTGGTTGGACTAATGAGTTTATGCACAGTCCAATCAAAATTGTGTAATGAACTAGACATCCGGTTCATAAACAACATGGATTCCATTGTGAAGATTTCGGTCAACTGAAGGATTTGCAAAGGATGTGTACCGTCAGCTGGGCGTAGACATGTATTTTGCAAATCTTTTCATGTTTTTAATCAAGGCGCTCTAGTGGTTTGATGCACTTCACGGGCCAAGGCCCGTTTTTATTACTATAGATCTTGATTATCCATCAGATCATCTTGACTGGGAGCTGCCATTTTGTTCGAAGCAGTTGCAAGTGATATGAGAGGTGGAATCTGATTGGTCAATAGGAGGGACATAGAAGGGACATAACTCATAATAGCCACTGGTGGCGCTACAATTAAGCTTGGAAATTTCAGCCAAGTTCGACAAGGGTGGAAACTGGGCTTTTATAGTCAGTTAACTCCCTTGCCTCGGGAAGATGGTTTACATCTGGTTTATTTATTCTATACCAACCCAGTGGGTTAAAATTTTAGAATATTGTACTCTAACATATTCCAAATAAATAGTTTGCATGTGTCATGTGAGAGGTTATCACCTTTATAGCATGTCAAAGAAACACCCTCAGGTCACCCTTACAGGATGCTGAAAAGGGCCACTTAGCCATAACTTTTTAGGTTATATTGTGTTCTGTAAATTCTCTTAATAAAAAGATTGCAAAAGTCAACAGTGAGATTGAATTTGTGGAATAATGGCCGACCAAAGGTCCTATTTTTGATCAATTAGTCTTTGTCAAAATAAGGTTTCCAATGTTGAAAAGCAGCCCAAACGTTCCCGAATTGACATGCCTGTACAGACACTGGATATTAAAATAGTAAATCTATTACAAAGTTTTATTGTTTTTGAAGTTTTAATAGGTATTAAAGCCATTTAAAATTCAATCAGGCCACAGCTGTCTAGTCAATAAACATGTGACAAAAAAACTTATCAGTGTTTCTATCATGTGCATTATCATGATTATCTCCATTGTATAATGCAATAAATATCAGTGCAGTCATCATCGGCCGTTTTAGTCTACTTGACCAAACTTGTCATTTCACATTTCCAGTAGATTTTAGTGTTTAGTGACATTTTTAGCCAAGCTCAGGTTGAGTGGTCATGGAAGATTGCTGAGCAGATTTCTTGATAAACAAAGATTTTTAGACACATCAGAAACCTTTATGGATATATTGGTTTAACGCACACTGAAGCTTCAAGCATATCATGAATATGTTGTAGATCACTGGAACATCTTACAACTGGTCATCAGCAAACCATGCCTGCCATAAGAGGAGACTAACTTGCTGATGCATGTCATCGTATCCCAACTGCTTAAATCGATGCTCCAGACTTTATTATTCACAGACTGCAGTCAAACAGTTGGAATATTGCGAAGTGTTGCGTTAAGCAACAAACATCATTTGAGCATTGCCCCAACATGCTTTATGTAGACAGAAAGGAATGGGTAATACCCCCTTCATTATATTTCATGATCTGCTAATCCTCAGGAGAGAAACTTCACTTCCCCATCTAAGGATAATCCTCCAGGTACACAAGTCTGTTAGTCAAAGACAAGTGAAAATCTTTAAGGAATAGTTGACTTCTCCCAAGATATAACTATGCTACTCAACACTTACTAAGGACCACACCTTTGACTAAAGATGACATTTATGGTCATATGCAACTGTTGAGTAGTATATTGTACAGAACTAGTCTGAAATGAGCTGTGAACAGTTGAACTTTACCAGTGGGGTGTACCCCTGTCCATGCACATTAACCCATCAGGGCCACCTGACGACCATCTAAATCTTGTCTGGAAGCATGAATTCAAACTTAAACATCCAAAGGGATGTCAAGTTTTGATCTAAAATTATTCAAACCCTGTCAAGATGTGTGGGTCTTCTGTTCTGATATTATCTACACT
Organism: Haliotis cracherodii; assembly: GCF_022045235.1. Taxonomy (NCBI): domain Eukaryota; kingdom Metazoa; phylum Mollusca; class Gastropoda; order Lepetellida; family Haliotidae; genus Haliotis; species Haliotis cracherodii. The sequence goes on from NW_027266264.1 coordinate 57,045,984, forward strand.
GTTTGTCTTCATGTAACAAGACCCGTGAAGATTCCGGGGTAGAATAGGTCTTCAGCAACCCATGCTTGCCGTAAAAGGTGACTATGCTTGTCGTAAGAGGCGACTAACGGGATCAGGTGGTCAGACTTGCTGACTTGGTTGATGCATGTCATCGATCCCAATTGCGTGGATCGATGCTCATGATATCAATCACTGGATTGTCTATTCCAGACTTGATTATTAAAATATTTACAGACCGCAGTCATATAGCTGGAATATTGCTGAGTGCGGCGTTAAACAACCAACCAACCAATCATGTAACAATACAGGTTTAGTGGGAAAAATAACTAAGATTTCTAGAAACTGAACATCAAACTTTATTTCAGATAAAACTCCTGCGTAGTTTATAAAGCTTGATGGTTCTATTTAAAACAACAGTGTACATTTGATATTGACGCATCTATTGTTCTTCTTTCACAAGACATAGATTCACCACAACAGAACAGACGAAGACGCTTCTAGTTTTCATCAACTTTTAGTCAGGCTGCTTTCATCATAACATCTTCCAACTGTAACCCTGTGTCCATATATTTCACTTCCTACTCATACAAAGCATGCACTAAATGTCTGAACACATAAAATTAATACATAAGGAATTATTTCAAATAGTTTAACATGATTTGTATCATTGAATGATTTTGACAAAGAGATTAGCTTCAACTTGAAAGTTTTTTACACTTGGTGCAGATCGCTATGAAAGAAATGGACTTCAAAATGTTGCTTAGTTATTAAACCCATATATATTCACCAAATAAGAATCATTACTGTGATATTTGTTATAACTTACAACTTTCTGAATCTCAGGTGCAACTATATAACTGAAACAATACTCTATTATAACTGACACAAACACATAGCACAATTAATGCTGGAAAAATATTTAACAGAAGGAAAACATACTGATGTAATCCTGTAACATTAATTCATCTGGATCACATACACAAGGTCCTGGAAACAATGAATGTATTTCTGAGTTGAGGAAAAAGTTTTCTGGCAAAGTTGCAGCTGAATAAAAGGATTACTTTAACCAGGTTAAATACATAACAGATGTGTTCAGTGTACCATTCTGATGCCATATCCCATACATTTAGTCATCAAATTTTTCTGAACATTGTACGATTATGTACACCAGGCTTTTGAAAATGTGTTCCTCATTTTAAATGAGAGAGATATGGCCACAAATACAACAATAAATGACAAACAAGACCTACATATATACATATTCTGAATACACATGTGATGCACACAGTTCGCTTGCATTCAAACTTTTCACAATATATTCCAACAATCTTTAACATACTGGCCGCACCTGTAATACGAGCCATCATGGATAATATTTCTTCATTGTAGGAAGTAGTAAATATGAAAGCTTCGGACAAATTTAGGATAAGCTTTTAAAAGACGTCTACAAAACAAGAAATAAGGACTAGGGATCCATGCATGAAGCTTTCACTGATTATATAGAGAAAGGAGAGGGCTAGAAATTTACTTCTTCTTCCCCCGCAAAGAAACAAAGTTTCGCCTCCAATGTCTCAGTCAGGATAATGCATTTCCGCAATAATAGATGCCAATACTTTCAAACTGAAGTCTACTCTTAATAATGCCAAAACACAAGTTCATCATGTCTGTGCCTCCACCAGCAGTGAGAAAATACTTGACACTGAGGTACTTCTATAATGTTTTAATGAAATAACACAAATGATTTTATCACCATTTTATTTTTCTCCACTATTATTTGATTAACAGAGTGTATATAAGCAGTGGGAATATTTTCCTGGGTACTAACTGTGCAGATGCAAACCAGAAAAACAGGTGACAAGTCCTATTACATGTCTGTCATTTACTACCATACATATTTCTCAGGTAGCCAAACATGACTCACAGGTGCTATTTCACTACTTGCTACCAGTTCCAGCCCTGAAGTGATTTCTTTGTCTCCATTATCTGCCCAATGAACAGAAACAAGGCAGCTATATACAAGAGAGGCCTTCAAGAAAAGTAAGGATAAAGAGCCTGTACATTTTTCAACAACAATGAAGAAAAAGACAAATGGAGTGATTAGAACACATGTTAATTTCAATTTTGATTATATACATTACAAATGTAAGGTCCAAATTTTTCTCTGATATATTTGTCACGCCCAAAATAAAGTAAATCAAACAGGACGCAACTTAACGGGACACATATGTGAGTCAAACTAGTGTCAACATACAAGGACACCCCGATAAAGCCAGAAATTCTACTAGCACCCAGGGAACCTCGACATCTTGGCTTGTGGGCAAACGCCAATCTGATAAATTATTCTGTTAATTTCAACACCTGTGAGCTTTTGTTACCCACTTATGGCTGAGGTGCCTCATTCAGCTGATATTATGCTTTCTATCAGGGCTAAGCATACCATGCATCAGATAGCTGTGGGAGAGTTAAAGCATGAAGAGATGAAACCAGGTCACAAATCAACAAGAATATTGAATGATATTAATGTGCTCAAGAGATATTCATCGTAAAAGCCATTCATTCTACAGGGAATTCATCTTCTAGCTTGATATGCTTGATAGGGACTACTGTGATATGGGAACACCACTTTCATAGGTATGAAATCAAAAAGCACCACTATGATATCTAGTTACAAGGATATTTCTGTAGGTGACATGCACACTAACTCTTGACAAAAGCTCTGCAACAAAGAGGCACAAGCAAGAGGAAACCAAACACTAAAGGTCTTCATTCCACTACCATGATTACTAATTACACATGAATAACGATGTATGTCTGATAAACTAAAACAAAGGAATACTCATGTAGATCCCTGTGAGTGTGATTGTGTGAGAACACGCCCCTATATACACATCCATCCAGGTCAGTTCAAGCTTACGGTAACCATCATAACAATGTCAACCAAGATACTGTTTCAGTCATTGGCCTTCCTTTAGAGTTATCTCCCCTTAGCCAAATTGTCTCTTACGAACTTTGCCATTGGCCAATCAAGAGAGTGCTCCTGACGCAAGTTTGCTTGTCACTATTGAAGGTTTGCGAGGTGGAAGGGTTTCTGGGGTTGGAATAGTTTCTCCAATTGATTCTTGCAAGAAAAGTTTTTCATTGGGTGCAAGAGGTCTCTTCGGGTTGTTCATCTTTGCCTTGGCCATATTGTAGTCACCAGAGTCAAAATATTTTTGCTGAAAGTAAACATTGAAAGTTTAAAGTTATGTACATTTGAATCAAATCAGTCACATAGATTTAAATTTTCCCTTCTTCAAGACATTCATGAAACAATTGCTTTGCACAATGCTACAGACAAGTACTACACTTAAAAAGCTCAAGATAAGATCATCTGTATAACAAATGCACACAAAAATAGGTATTATCTAATTTATTTTGAGTTGCTAGCTTTCCATGGACAAAAATAAAAAAAACAAAGGCAACAATGTGTTCAATTACCCAATGTAGTCTCTTCAGCTTGCTTATCTCTTTTTTCCACACGTGTTATTGTGTACTAATTGAATTCAGGCATCACCCTTATCATAGTATGAAGTCAAGTATAGCTATCACTGTTGCGAGCTGAAGCAATATTTGACACACTTGGCATACTTGGAGCAGCACATGAACAGATGCAAATGAGAAGTCATAGACTACTGTTTCTTAAACAGGCCTTACGACTGTATCCAAGGGAGTAAAAATATACTAAATACTAGGGCTGTTACGATTCACTCTCGTATTCGGTGAATCGAACCATATCCATTCATGAATTGAATTCGTTATTCGTGGTCACTAGAATCGAATATTCATGAATATTCAAAATATCCATAACTAAGAACATATGGTGATTGTCGCATTTGAGCAGACACTAGTACCTTGATAAGTGAAGTATATTAATGTATACTAAATTAATAGTGAGTGAGTTTGATTTTACGCCGCTTTTAGCAATATTCCAGCAATATCACGGCGGGGGACACCAGAAATGGGCTTCACACATTGTACCCATGTCGGGAATCGAACCCGGGTCTTCGGCGTGACGAGCGAACGCTTTAACCACTAGACTACCCGACCGCCCCACTAAATTAATAATTTACAAGCCATGTAAAATATTTTATTTTGGTATTGTTTCACTGAATATCATAAATAATATATCAACTGCTGACTTGTAATTGTATTCGTGAATAAATATTCGTATTCGTTACCCTATATTCATTATACAAATCATATTCGCCTCATAGTGTATTCGTTACAGCCCTACTAAATACCAGAAGAGAAATATGGACACAGCATAAATGTAGCATGCGAGTAAATATTGAATATAGTTACATGGGACTGCAATAAAATTAAGTAAATCATGCCCTGACACTGCAGCTCACCCTGACATGTCAACATTCTTAAAAAGGTCACCAAAAAAAAGTGTCTGTCAGCATTGATTTTGTAATATTTTCTGCATAAATACTGAGGATTCTTGCAAGAAATATTCAATGAACTGAATAAAATATGCTGTCATCACAAGTAGAAACATACTTGCTCAAGTCCAGTTCCCTGTCGTGTTATTTCAAAGGGAAAAGAATTGTACAGTAGTGGTGAGATGATTCACCGATGCATTGGTGTATTGGGATTATTTCCCTCTTGATACAAGTATGGATCATAGTGGCACTCTAACTTAAAAATATTGATACATACTTTATATGTTTGTTTTAATAACTGTTTCACCAAACACTTAATATCTCCCCCATCTTGAAGTCATCACATTGGATGCGAAAACAACAATTTGTCTTAAAGGGCATGAAAGTTAATACTTATTTGTCCTTAACAACATGTCACCATAATTTCTGACCATGTCATGAAGTAGAGAAAAAGTTGTTTACAAACTATCATGTAATAGTTGGTGTTTTAATGTCAGTTGTTACAAGGGGGTCAGCGCAATAAACATAACAACTGAAGGGCATCATGAACACGGGGATAGTCTCAAAACTTCTATTCTGAAATATTTTCATTCTCACTGTCAAATGAAATAATTTGACTGACAACTACATGATCTAAACCATCTATTTTACAATATGAAGCGCTAATTCCGGTCTCAACTTTGTCAATGCACCCCCTTCGACTTGCAACAATCATAAATGTGACGATTATCAAGTCATTTGTAAATTTCATCATGTACAGTATTATAATGATATATTTAGCCTGTTCTGTTTATTTTATTATTTGCATTTAAAATTAGCTGAATAGTAATACCAAGAACATCTGACATCATTAACATTGCTTTGAGAATATTTCACAGTTTCTCGTTGTATCTTCCATTGACTACGGAAACATTTAGACTTTTCATTTGACAGGCTTTTATTACAGAAGAGACAGTAGTGGGTTGGCCTAAAACATGCGAATTTCACTTGCGAATGCAGCGGTATTCAGTTTAGAGTGCAGACAATTACATGAGAGTTTGTTAGACAACTTTTTCTACCTAACAAATTCTGAAATTATGGTGAAGAGTTGGTAGGGACAAGTACATAACTTTCATGCCATTTGAGACAAATCGTTGCTTTTGAGTATAAATTTATTTTGCACTTCATCTGTATTATTTTGCAGTAAAAAATATATTGAAAAAATGGAATAAATATGTTGAATACCACACCCAATTAAAAAAGACCAAATGTCACTACATTTTGTACAAAAATAGCTAATGACCCTATTGAAAGTTGGATTTCAATCTCTTGAACACATTTAGATGTAATCATTGGTGTGAACAAGAATATAAAATTTCAGCTTCACTGGTCCAGTGGTTTCCGAGATGATGTTTGTGATGTATAATTCAGGCCATGATATAGCTCACTTGATGTTCAGTCATGTGAGCTAAAAATACACATAAGCCTTTCATACAGACTTTCACTCACTAGTATGTCTGTATATGCATGAACAAAGAACATATTACAGATACACTTCCTATTTGTTTGAACCTATTAAAACTCTGAAGAATGAAAACAAAATATTTGACATTTAGAATCTGTACATGGAATAACAAAAGTATCCCATAAACTGCAGAAAATCAAAATATCAGACCTACTGTATTCATTAACTTCCTGTTGAAAAAGTGGACTCTTAAAATAGTATGCCTACAGCGCAACCATTTTTCTAACTTGAACATGAAATTAATTGTATGTTTCATAACATGTAGTTTTCTTTGGGTTTCAGGGCTACATGACATAGCTCTCCTAATTGTTTTTACCCTCTGAAGATCTGTGTTAGAACAGGTCTTCAGTAACCCATGCTTGTTGACTTGCATGACATCATATCTCAATTATGTAGATCGTTGCTCATGATTACTATCACTGCATTATATTTAGACCATCATAATAAAAGGTTTATGGTCCCAAGATAAACAAACGAACAAAATTTAATACTTTTAAGTAGCTGCATGACAATTTACACAATCATCTCCAGACCTTGATATTTTGTAAACTTGAAAAAAAACAACATTAATTGAAAAGCTCATCTGATACTTTGATTTTAAAATGAGAAATGTGATAGTTTATCTGACAACTTCACAATTTTTCTAATCATGTTTGTATGAATGGGGTAGCTAGAAGAAAGATATGTGACGTCATCTCAGTAGAATGACAACCGGCCGCCATTTTGTAATGCATACAAAAACATTTTCATTTGCTCATAAATCACCACAAAATGAGGCAAATGGAAGCTAAGATTTAACCTCAGCGCACACAAAAAGGCTTTATAGGGGTGAGAAATTAAAAAGAATTCAGAGCCACGCTAGGAGGCTATGTGACCAGGTTCGGACACTTTGCGGCCTCATCATTTAGTCGTAGGCCAGTTAGTTTGGAGAAGGGCCAGTAACTTTTGAAAGAAGGAAGCCTTGCTGGCTACATACAAATGTTGTCAAATCTACCCCTGTCATCTGTATGTAGAATAACAGGATATGGTAAGCGCTACTTACTCCTTTTGCCAGTCTCTTGTGGAGTAGTGCTGAGCCGCCAGAGTTGCTTAAAGATGGGTACTTGGCCTTGAGTTTGTCAGCCTCCCTCTGCTCCAAAGCCTTCTTGTCAGGCTGTGGTTGGGGCTGTGGTTGGGGCTGTGGCTGGGGCTGAAATTGTCATCACCATGTACAGATATAGTTCTTGTTATTTACTATTATTTGTGAGTTGTACAACACCCCACTAGGGAATATTCCAGCAATATGAAGGCAGTCTGTAAATAATGAAGTGAGACAAACCACTACCAGGGATTAATATATGATGTCAGGGCCCTTTAACATGCTATCTACCAAGTCACCGAGAATAGCCATCTGATCCAATAACATGATTTCAACAAGCGTATGTTGGTGGGGGCATACCCATGAAGATCAGGTTAGAATTGATCTACAGCAACCCATGCTTGTCGTATGAGGCGACAAATGAGATCGGGCAGTCAGGCCTGCTGACGTGGTGTATGCATGCCATTGTATTCCAGTTGCGAAGATCAGTGCTCTTGGTGACAATCACTGGATTTTCTGGTCCAGGTTTGATTATTTACAGACCACCGTCACATAGCTTGAATATTGCAGAGTGTGGCGTTAAACAACAAACAAAAAATCTCTGCTGAATGTTACAACACAACTAACATATTAGACATGAGCAATCTCTATTATATTATAACATCATGAGAATAATGCATAAAAAAATCGTAAACAAGCTAACAAACAAAATACAACAACAAATAAATAAATTTGAAACATTGTTTAAAAAATGTTACCAAATGTAGGTGTCATGCCTTTGGAAGAGAGATTGTGAAAAGATATACCAGTCTTCTTTGAAACTCATTAAAAGAAACAGGGACTGCTTCCAGTCTAGCAACACATCTGAACTGCCTGATCCCCAGGATTCTACACTTCAGCTGAGCTTGTCATAATAGCTTCAACAGGGTTCAAGGCCAACTAAACAATGACACCTGACAGACAGTTAACATGACAATGAGGAATGTCATCAGCCCCTACTGGCTATTTGCCATGTTTGAAGCAGGCAGAGAATTCAACAAAATATGAAACTTTAGTACACAACATAATTCATCGCGGACATTCGACACAAGTCAAATTCAAACGACCTTCTTGAATTCACGATTATTATTCCCCTTCCGGTGAAGTTGCCTTGACATAGTTCAGAACATGCTCTTGCTGTTGTGAAAGTACATGTTCTGAACTTACGTCTTTAATCATCAACTCATGCTATCTATTAGTGAACACTACACAAGTGCACACTGCACAAGTGCACAAGAGGGTGTGTGAGGATAATGTCAGAATACAAACATTATTTAGTTCACTGTTGCAAATAGCCACAGCAAAACTGGGTATGATTCGTGAAAAAAATAAACATATACTCAGTTTTCAAATAATTTCATTCCATCCACTGAGACAAACACATATGTTGAATTGGTTCACAGTGGACATTTATTGCTGCGTGAACTTGAACACTTTTCGAAAGGTAAACACGAACACTTTAATAATCCCCATGTGTGTCGTAATAAAGTTTAAAATAGGTTTCCCAAACAACATTGTATCTGCTGTCGATAAATGTAAATTTAAGCACATAAATTCCCCGTCACTACCTGGTTAGATTCTTCAACGTCAGACATTTTCAAGGGAAACTTCGCTTGACAACAGTCTGGCTCTCTTTCCTCGGAAAATGGCGATTTTGACGTCAAACAAAATAGGTACGATATTCCTACACACTAACTATATTGCCTACTTTGCAATTACAATGAAGTTAAATATGTAAACAATGAACTTGAATTGTAAATCAGTCGGTTGTATCGGGTACCAATCAAGTATCGACTGAAAAATCCAAATTATGTCTTGTGGTGAACACTCATACAACTAAGGACTTTTCATTGATGGAATAGACATCTTGAAATGTGTCTTTGACAAATAGTATCTGACATTTGCGCCTGAAAGATTGAACCAATGAACTATCGGGAAATAATGAGCGCGTACCTGCAAGATGTCTGCGTCCATGCCTCAGGCATGAATAAGAAAGAAATTGTTGTGTAGTAACTGTTTTACTGTATTTCTTCAACAGCACTGACACTTGCTTCAATAATGCAGCAGGGAGTTAAAGTCTGTCTACTTGTGATCAGTCTGATTGTGATTTATTCGACAGGGTGTCTAATTTTTACCAGAGGCTTTCTACTGAAACGATCGGTTGTCAATGAAAACAGCACCTGTCATGCTGATTTTTCGGTGCAGAAGGATGATCATGGAGACGACGGGTGTTGGCAACATTCCAGATTCAAAAGAGCAATAATTATTGTTATCGACGCTTTGAAATACGAATTTATGAAGTATGACCCGAAGCTGAAATCAAAATCATTTTTCTTGAACAAACTTCCTTTCTTGAATAATGTTTTGAATCGCAAACCAAAACATTCCAGATTATATAGGTTTATAGCAGACCCCCCAACAACCACGCTACAACGCATCAAGGGACTTACAACTGGTAGTTTGCCTACTTTTGTAGATGCTGGGGCAAACTTTGCTAGTGCTGAAATAACCGAAGATAACATCATTGATCAGTTAATTACACAAGATAAAAAGATAAAATTTCTTGGGGATGATACGTGGATGGGACTATTTCCTAACCGTTTTTCTAAAGCATTCCCATTTCCATCTTTCAACGTTAAAGATCTCCATACAGTTGACAATGGCATACTTCAGCATCTCATGCCAGAAATTCGCAAACGAAACTGGGATATCATGATAGCACATTTTCTCGGGGTTGATCATTGTGGTCATAGATTTGGACCTAATCATCCAGCAATGGCAGAAAAACTTTCACAAATGGATCAGATGCTCAGGTAAATAATAAGTGGTCAGCATCTCTTAATCATGCTAATACTGAGAATTATTAAGGAGGAATGGTGTACGTACAAACCCGTGAAGTAGAGATGATGATTCATAACATGATAGATGAACGCTTGACATGCCAAGGAGTTACTTTCCATTATTATTATATGATTTAACATTATTGCGTTCTGTCCCTTTTGGTTCCCAGCATTCAAATACCATCATATATCATGTATATCATGGGGGAGTGTGGGGAAGCAGGTCAGTGGTTCGATACCATGTCCACATCATATTGAAAAATGGTACTATCCTGCCCGACACTTGACATAAAGGGGATAAACATGGACTGGCTGGCTCAGATTCCCTGTGTTGTGTCTGAGTGGGATATCCATGTAAAACTGTTGCATAATATCTCAGTGGGCAAGCACTATAAAACCAGACTAGTACAAGCAGCCACACACACACATGCATGCACGTTGCTATATGAGTGAAATAATTTTGAATGCAACATCTACTAAGTCCTAACATTCAGGTAAGTTAAGAAAAAACCCATTTGTGTCAGATGTTGCTGAGTAAAGGAACATGTTTTAAATTTTGTATTCAGCAATGTGACGCGGGAGATGAAGGATGATACTGTGCTGTTTGTGCTGGGGGACCACGGAATGACGAAGACTGGTGATCACGGTGGAGACAGCGACGATGAGTTGGAAGCAGGGCTGTTTGTCTACAGTCCATCTCAGCTGGCAGCTACAGACTATACACCAGTGCGTTAGTTGTCTCTGCATGGGGTAGTGCATCTATATCAGTCAGAAAATACTATTTTCTGGCCTTTGCCTGCTGATTGCTTATTTTCCAAACATGTTGTCTGTTATGAGTTTACATTAACCCTACATGAACGTGTTGACGTTGTGGAGTTTTTTTTGTAGGTCTTCCTTACCAAATGAGAGCTCAATGTTAGTCAAGGCAAAAAATAGTTCTTTTTCAGAAATGTATATTCAAGGCAAAAAATATTTTAGTTAAGTAACAATTGTAACAATCTTCAGAGAAAGTATGTGGCCTAAAAAGCTAAATCATTTATATCCTATGAATACAGATTTTGCAAAGTCAAGATTACTATAAGGATTGAAGTCGAATGAGACAAGATGAGTTGCTAGACCCTTAAGGTGTCTATGCACATGCAAGTCGATTCGAATGCAACTAAGTAACATCTACTGATTCTGTGGTTTCAGGACGTTGTGAACTCTGTGGCCCAGACTGATCTCGTCCCCACCCTGGCTCTCCTGCTGGGTGTACCCATCCCCTTCTCCAACCTGGGGATGGTGATCAAGGACCTCTTCACACACTGTTCCTGGTGGAAGACAAGCACCAGCGACATCAAACAGGTGTATCATTCCGTCAAGGCACTCCGTCTCAACGCACACCAGATCAACAATTACCTAAAGACCTACTCAACAGTTTCATCCGATTTCCCCCAGGACAAGTGGAGCAGACTGCAGGAACTGCTTCACCATTCAGAGACTGACCTCCAGAGTCTTCTGACCTCTATGGTACAAGAAGGAGAAACTGCCGATATTTTGAAAAGATTCCGGAAATTAGAAGATCATTATGCTCAATTTATGACAGATGTTCGGGAAATATGCCAGGGAATATGGGCTAAATTTGATGTAATGTCCATTTTGATTGGGATATTAACTATGGCTGTAGGTTTAAGTATTAATATTCTGATACTGCGTTGTTTGACAAGAGATGGAAGCGATTCTTGGACCCCTGTGTATGTGGCGACTACTGCAGGAGTGGTGTATCTGGTGTATGCCATTGTGCAAACTATTTTTCTGTCGGATTTTGTGAATCCAATGATGTTGTTTGTGTTAGGGGGCATGCTGCTTCTAGTTCTGTGGATTTTGATCAAAAATTCCTTTTGTGGAGCAACCAAGGTTGAAGGAAGCCAGAAGTCACAAAATATCGAACATTCGCTAAACTTTGATGATATTTTTGGAATCTCAATTTGTGTTCTGTATTTCCTTGTTTATTTCTCAAATAGTTTCGTGGTACTGGAAGATAGTGTAACAATGTTCTTCTCACAAACCATGATCTGGATGTTTGGCTTAAAAAATATAAAGTACAACATGTCAATCTACTTATCACAGAAGAGTCATAAGGAAATAGCAGCAAGACGCAGTAAGTCCAAACTGACCATCAACATCCTGAGCCTTGTGTCTCACCCAGTGACCTTGACCCTTGTCTTCACCTTGACCTGCAGTGTTTGTCTTCGTCTGTCGGTTCCATTCCGTGCATGCAGAGAAGAACAGTGGTTCTGCAACAACACTATATTCATGAAACCTCTTGCAAACTTGGCAGTTGATGCTGTCGGTTATCGAAACGTCAGATATTTCTTCAGTGTCGCTGCTTTATCAGCTTTCATCATTTCCATCCGCCAGTGGCTGAAGTGTTATGGCAACCTCAATGGATACTCACCAACTGTGATGTGCATGAGATTTGCGTATCCATTTGCGGGAGTTTGCTGTTGTCTACACTGGGCTCTGCAAGGACTTCCAGTGCAGGTCCTTGATTATCTCCCTTGGTGGCAGCAGGTGCTTCTGGCCCAGCTTGTCTACGTGTCGCTCCTACTCTCCATCCTCATCCTGGTCTTCAAGCCACTGTGTGTGTACAAGCTACCCTCTGCTAGGGATCCTTCAATTGCAATTCCCTATGGAGGTTTAGACGGGCCTCAGATCATCCCCACTGTGTACAAACATCTCCGAGATCGCTTGAGAGCAGAGGCAGATACGGATGCAAAACCGCCAGTTGTGTATGGACTGGGCACTGTCTATAGTGCCAGCCTTTTACAGGTTGTCATGGTGACAGGGCTGTTGTTGTCCCTGTTGCTAGGTGATGGATTAGCGCCAAGTCTTCTTCTTGCTCTCCTGACTGTGTATGTCTTTTATGAGATTTATGGAGCAAGCGTCTTTCATCATATTGAAACAACAGGTAATAAGAAAGTACATGTGACTATCTCCACCACCCTCTCTTTCCTGAAGCTTACTATACATGTAACTGTAACACTATAACATGTTACAGAATGTACCTCATTGGTGAGACCCGTGAAGATCCGGGGTAGAATAGGTCTTCAGCAACCCATGCTTGCCGTAAAAGGTGACTTTGCTTGCCGTAAAAGGTGACTTTGCTTGTCGTTAAAGGCGACTAATGGGATCAGGTGGTCAGGCTCACTGGCTTGGTTGATATATGTCATCGATCCTAATTGCGTGGATCGATGCTCATGATATCAATCACTGGATTGTCTAGTCCAGACTCGATTATTTACAGACCTCCTTCATATAGCTGGAATATTGCTGAGTGCAGCGTTAAACAACAAACAAACAAACAAAACCTCATTGGTGACATGTTTCAATAAAAGTACAACTATCAGATGCAAATTGTTGCCTGACATCAAAACAACACAGTTCTATTTTTTCAAATAAAAAATTACAAATGATTTGAGGTGGGGTGGGGTTTAACGCTTGTCCAAGATCATTGCACATATATGGCGGTGTGTATGTTGAGGGGTGCACTTCTATTAGACCTGATTAATTGAGATTATATTATACTAGCCCACTTATATACCATGCCACAGTTTAAACATCAGACACAGTATACCGACTCCAAGCCGACCAGTAGTCGTTTTAACCCCTTAATACTGAGTTCCAGGCATGGTAACAAGAAGACCATTTTTTAACATCTTGTGGTATGAAACGGCTGGGGATCGAGCCCCAGACCTTCTGCTCTCCGGGCAGATGCTGACCGAGGCAGTCACAAAGGATTTGTTCATTGTTTAGGGACTGGTCATTTATGATAGTGAAGGGGGAGGGGGAAGGAGGTGTCATGGAAAAATGAAAAACCCAAGTGGTGCCTTTTGCTATTTGCTGATTGTGGGCATTTTTACTTTTCTCAATTTCAATGAAAACAATTTGTACTCCGTCTCATAGAGGTATGGAGTTCGTTTCCATAGCCCAACTCAAAAATCGTTCAATATGTTTCAACCAAACTTGGCAGATATATCAAACAGATCCTGAAGTGGTGCCTTTTGCTATTTGTAGATTTTTTGCATTTTTATTGTTCTTAGTTTCCATGGAAATAATTTGGACTGATGGATTTCGTTTCCGGAGCACAACTTGAAAACCATGAAGGCCCTTTTACCAAACCTGGTACATGTATTAACCAAGGGCTGAAGTGGTACCTTTTGCTTTTCAGGAATTTTTCAAAATTTGATTTTTTCCCTGTTTCCATGGAAACAGTTTAGACTTAGCTGAAACAGAGGTAGGTGTTGTTTCCGAAGCAGAACTAAGAAAATTGTCAACGATTTTCATCCAAACATGGTACAGGTATTAATCAGGGGCTGAAGTGGTTCCTTTTCCTATTTAGGAAATTGAAAACAATTATTTTTTCTCCCATATCCCTAGCAACAAGTTTGACTTTAACTGTGTTCATAGTAGTGTGTGTGTCCAGACCCTATCTCTGAAACTAAAAGGTATTCTTACAGGACACTTTTGCACACACAAAGACCAGGTTGTCAAATAGTGCCTTTTGCTACTTAAGGATTTTTATAATTATTATTTTTTTCATTTCCATGGCAACAAGTTTGACTTTGACTTAGAAATGGTTTGATAGCTCAATAACTACTCTTGTATACGGACAGACAGATTAGATAGAAATTCTCTTAAACTGTTGGACTTAAAGTAACAGTCACATGATTTGTTCTTTTGAATTTGTGGGGCCGGGGAGTTTGTCATCAACTGAATACTGATGACTCTTGTTTCATTATTTTTACTTAACATTTGAAACATGTTTATCATTTCAGACAGACATCATCTTGTTCCATTGTCAGCCATTGTCACACTGGGTCTCCTCATGTCAACATTCTTCTTTGCAACTGGACATCAAACAACTGTTCCTGCCATCAGATTTGAGTCAGCATTCACTGGTTTCCATGGCGATTTCACATACAACGTCATCCCCGCACTCCTCATCGCACTCAACACATTTGCTTCACAAGTGTTCTTCATAGTTATCTCCCCTTTACTGTTGTTCTGGCCCCATCTAGAAGGCGTTGTGTCCCAGCTAATGCGGCATGCGTCAAAGAAGGACCGTGTGTGGCGAGGGGACTTTGTAGCATACGATGACAGAACTTCATTCAGGAAAAACATCATGAGACTTGTGTTTGGTTTATTACTGTTTTCAGCATTTAAGGTGAGGCTAATAAATCATGACATCTTGGAATTGCTTGTTACTTTCTTTTTGTGCCCTGTATTTTACTGGCAGTCTTAATTTTAAACTGCATGATAATTTGATATTTTTTACATATATATATATAGCATATTTCACTCTTATGAAGGTACCAGTAGGCTGAAATTGATCTCATTTACGTCATTTATGTCACTTATGACGCGGCAGGGATTCGAACAATCGATCTTCCGCTCTCTGGCCAGTTGCTCTGTCCACTAAACCTCGGAGGCGGTCTTCAAAGTGAAAAGACTGAAAAGACATATTTAGGCTAATGATATGAATTTTGTTTGATGATTTACGATTGGCAATACATACAGTGAAACCTCCTTACCTTGAGGGGCGGTCGGGTAGCCAAGTGGTTAAGCATTCGCTCGTCACGCCAAAGAACAGGGTTTGATTCCCGACATGGGTACAATGTGTGAAGCCTACGTCTGGGGTTCCCAACCGTGATATTGCTGGAATATTGCTAAAAGCAGCGTAAAAACTCACTCACTCATAAAAGAGTGTGCGTTATTGAAATCCAGTAACATCTTGGGTATCGGGACAAATAACGCTAGCCCGCTTGCCTGGGGCTAGTAGAGATTCCTGAGGGCTAGTACAAACTCCCAACTACTAACGCTACAAAGGCTTTTGATTTTTACTTGGGCTAGAAAAGTTTTTGAGTTTAGTTCTAACCCTGAATATCATTAGTAAATAACCTGTTTAATTTCTGATTATGTTTCTTGGTTTGTCAGCACCTACCCTTGGTTTCAATCAAATGGTAAACAAGGTAGAAGCCGGTAAGGCTTGCATCAGTCTGGGCGGTTTCACATTTTGAACTGACATCCGTGATAAGACAAATACTATTTAAATCTGTTAGATACTCCCTCACCAATAATTAAATCCCTTGTCTGTTGCAGGTGCTTGGTGCCATGGCGGCTGCAGGTTTACATCGGCGCCACCTCATGGTGTGGAAAATATTTGCTCCTCGTTTTGTTTTTGAGGGAGCGGCCATGTTTGTGACCTTCACTGCTATATTGCTGGTGTACCTGTTTCTTGTAATAGTTGACAGGGCAGTGCACAAATTCGCGGAGGGATTGAACAAGGAGAACTAGATGGACAATGTACATGCATCTTCTCGAAGCAAGAGTTAACTGACTTTATAAGTCCAGTTTCCACCCTTGCCGAACTAGACTGGAATTACTGACTCGATCGTAGCGCCACCAGTGGTTATTACCAGTGATGTCCCCTCTAAGCCTCTCCTATGGACCAATGAGATTCTCGTATCACTTGCATTTGCTTCACCCAAAATGGTGGCGCCCAGTCAGGATGATCTGATCGATAATCAAGATCTATATAGTGATAAAACGGGTCTTACATCGCGAAATGCATCAAATCATGTGAGCACCTTGATTAAAAATAAAGATTTGGAAAATATCTGCTGACGAGTTGGAGGTGCACTTGCTTTGGAAATCCTGCAATTGACTGAAATCTGCACGACAATTTACGAAATGGATTTCGATTTCGGTGCGCGATTTTGATTGGACTATGCATAGACTCGTTAGTCCAGCCAACTCCATAATACCAGCCTAGTTCGGCAAGGATGGAATCTGGACTTTTATAGTCAGTTAACTCACTTGCCTCGGGAAGATGATGTACATGAGACAAATAGCAGTATTGTATTGTTTAAACAGAATCTGGGGTTGAGGGAGGATATTACTGCATTGGAGAAATTAGTGTTAGAGAAAAAAGATAGTGACAAATGTTGGAATAGTTTCTCTTAGTGCTTGGAGCAACACACCCTTGATAATCCAGCCTACTATATCACCATTCATTTATGTTATGATATATATCCTGGACTACGTTGCCATCATAGCCTCATTTTTGAATTGATGTCACCAGGTACATCTTTTCACCAACTAAGAACAGAATTTCTCTCCTGCGCTTACTTCAACAACCAATCAAAATGCCTCTTCTGAATGAACATTGTTACCAGTGTTGTTGCGCCACTGTGCGTGGGTTGAATCTCACACCAGTGGTGTGTCTGCTCCAGGCTGGTTTATGGGTGCCTGTTTTCTGGACTGTGGACTAGGGACTTTAGCTTCACTTCAGTTTCATCAACCTTTTCCAGCAGGGCTTCTGGGTTGGTTAGCAATGGAATAGATGCCCAGCAGCCTGAGCTTGTCATGAGAGGGGACTACATGGATCCTGTGGTCACACTTGGTGACCTGGTTTATTGCAGTGGCATGGGACATTACACATAATATTAATCACTCTTTGTCTTGTCCAAACTTGATTATCTTAAGGCCGCAATCATATTGCTGGAACGTTGCAATTTGTGACATTAATTGATTAAACAATCAAATTTTTTGCTACTTCCATTTGTACAGTTGATGCAGATACAGGATATCACTGTACCCTGACATACATTCTTTTTTGTGCCATTATTGTTTGTTACATTTTGTATACATATATCACCATTATTCAGGAGAAGTCAATAAATCTTGTTTTGTAAATATTTGTATGTATTGTGTTCTGCGATTAAAGACTCAGTTACCATGGTTACAGTCACTGATATTTGCTTCAGCGTTGTTGAAATAATAGCAAGTGATTATCAAACCAACAAGGGTTCATCCTATTGCATGAGCTAAATTGTCTGCATATTGGATTATAGGGAGTAATTTTGCCTAGCCATGATTGATAACTTGCGTCCTGGTCTCCATGGTAACACCCCACATGATTGTGGCTCTCACTGAGGCAGATTTTATTCACTCATACAACATGGACATACAAACTATATCAGCTGTACACTTGGTTCAACCTGACCAGTTTCTAAGCATTAGCTTTTTATAAATTAATTGTTAGATTATCATGGTTTTTTTCCTTGATGAATAGATATGTGCCAAAAAGGAATGAATTGATCCTTATAAAGATCAATTCAGTCATTTTTGGAACATATCTATTCAACAACCTGACAAAGATTAATCAAATATTTAACATGTTAAATGTGGTATGGCATGAAGTTTAAGATGAAGATGGGAGGGGATGACCATGATGAAAATCTAGTGATTCATTATACCATGTACACTGGCCTTACTGTGAATACAATAGTATCAATGAAAGCTCTCTTTCTAGTTAAGGGTACACTTTCCTTTTGAAACTTTCACATGTAAACTTTATTGTCAAAACAACACTACAGGCTAGTAACATGAAATGGTATGAAAATGTTAAGGTTTTTTATACAGAAACTCTCCATCTTCATCATATACACAACTGTCCTTTTCATACCCATCTTCCCTTTTGCTTGAGGATTTCCTGTTCATTAACATGGAAGGGTACTTCTCTGATTTTTCATGAAACCTATCCATGTTTTCCTGTTTAATTTCAGAAATTGTCGAGTTATCTCTTAAGTGAAGCTCTCTCTTTGTATCTTCCATATGTAGCTGATCAGCATTCCATTCAGACTCTACCTCTGACCACATAGAATTGCGTTTTGTCTGGTGGACACTGTTAATTGGCCCAGTTTCAAACATACTCAAGTGTTCTAGTTGTGAATCGCTGAGTGATGTTAACTCTACTTTTCCCTTACCAAGGGTCTGTGCTAATCTTTTCTGGCGACGGGAAGGAGCCCGCGCTTCTGTTGCATCCTCTCTCTTTGTTGCCTCTGTTACATGATCAGAAACAAGCAGCTCGTTTACTCTATCTGACTTCAAATTATCCATACTGGAAATTTCTGCAAGCAAGGACTTATCATCAGAAAAATGTTTAGCATGCTGATGTTTTGGTTCTCTGGTTGCTTTAAAATCTGTAACTATGGACTCAAAAAGTCCAACTTTCCTCTGGTGTGTCTGTGAAGTAAGCCTATCTGGAACAACAACACCATCAATGCCACCTGCATTTATTACCAAGGCAAATTTATCTGATGATGTAAGATGCCTCACTGATTCTTCTATTGGTCCTCCTTCAATGTCTTCCAACGCATTATTATTCTTCTTCAAGTAAGATCTCACGGCAAGCCAATTCTTACGGACACGATTATCATGTCTTTCTATTTCCCACAGTTGTTTTGGCACATAACTTGATTTGAGAATTGCGATGATGCCTGTCTCCGATACAGGAAAGCTTTTTGCTAATCTGGTCACAGTCCACTCATGAGGGTATTCAGAGTTAAGATAACGAATTTGTTCTTTTGCATTCCATGAGAGGAGATTCAGTTCTGATGCTTTCTTGAAGTATTTCCTTTGCAGGATCTTCTTTTTCAGCAACAATCTTTCTTTCTTTTCTTCTCTGAAACAAAATCAGTCTTGTTTTAATGACAAAATTGTGACAAAACTAAAACAGCTTCTGTACCATATTGAAGATATTCCTAAATTCTGTGTATTGTAACCCCAGTCATAAACATGTTAAGAATGACAGTAATTACATCCTCTTGACTTTGGTATGTTGACAGGAATCATAGTTGAATGATTACATGTAAACATTTCATCCATCTTTTCCAGGGTTCATTGGTGGGCCATATCCAAGTATGTATGATTAACAACCAGTCTATGAGGTTGTATGTCAGACAGTAAAGGGAAACCGGAGCATTGCTTGGATATGGCAACTGCAGCTGGTATCATGATACAGATACATGTTCATGAACCGTTTCATTCCCTCTTCCCGTCCCCCCCCCTCCCCCAACACACACAAACTGTTATTGTGTGCATGCATTGCCGCTCAATCCTCCTTTATAAATTATATATAATCCAATTATCTAGATCTATATTATTTTTATTTTTTTATTTATTTATTTTTTGGTGGGGGGGGGGGGGGGTGGGGGGTGGGGGGGGGGGGGGGGGGGGTGTTCGAGCGGATCTATTAACAGCATAAACAACTGGTTTAAAACCTAAATCTCCATCTACATTTATAGGAACGACAGCCTTATATACGCATTAGGCTTTTGATCAATCCAAACAAATGGAAAATTTATCCATGCCCGTGGTGACAGTCGAGGCAGACATTTAGTGCCAGTAATATGGAAATCTGAAGCTGGTATACAAACCGTGTCTTATCTGCCTTAGACCGAAGGAGCTGGTCTTCGATTTGATCCAAGTCTGAAATTATTTCTGATTCGTCTGCAACATCATATTCGTTCAACTGAACAAACTCTGACGGTTTGTAGAATGGAATGTGTCCCCGTCGCGCATATCCTCGCAATGGAACGTGTGTTGATGACGAGCACAGTGCTAAGGGACGAACAAACTGATGAATTACACTTTTAAACATTCTTCCTGTCGATTAACAAAATTCAAACACACGTGAAAAAGATATTTACCACCATGTTGAATTTTGACCGGAAGTTGAATAGTATGTTTTGTCAGACTATGATTTATAGTTCATAAACGTTATACGAACAAGAAATTGATGATGCCCCAGAATCAGGCTATAACGACGATAAAGTTACATTGTGCCTACAACATGTATGGCTGCGCTGGGATATGCTTTAACATCTCTTTTCAACATATCTTTCCATACACGGAAATGGACTGTACCAATTAAGTACCAGCTTTTCCACGTAAGACAAAAAGTTAAACAAAAATAGATATTTCAATTTCTTCTATTCCAGTAACAACAAGACAACCTATACATATTCAAGACCACAAGTGGATCAAGTTGACGTTGTTCACTGACACAAGATTACTGTTGCTGTTACTGTTGTTTGGCCAAATGGCATGAGGTAGAAACGGCTTACTGTCAGAACAGATGAATAAAGACGAAAAAACTCAATTATTGTGTCAACGTAAAATGGGCAAAAAGTATAGTTGGCTGGGTTTCTCCGGATTGTGTTGTTGAAAACCAAAACGAGTTATTGTAAAGTTGGCTAGGTTTGTCGAGATCCTGTGCATCGACGTCGCAGTCACTTAGAAAATCAAAGAATTCCACTGTCTTCCACTATAACTAATATCATGGTGTATGAAATACATAGTTATAATTAATAATATATCCGTTGCTTTGACAAGGAATCAACAATTCACATAAGTAGGTATCAGATGTGATTGCGTTGGTGCTGTCAGAAAATATGTGTTTGAAGGAAGTTAGTTGGTCTATGCTTGTGACTTTTCGTTTCATCTACAAAGGCAGTTGTCACGATGTTTGAGAGTGTTTTTGGCAATATTGAGTTGGGAGTATGAGAGCCCTCTGCTAAGACGCCACATTCAACTAATGATGCGCATATTTCCCTTAAAACGCCAGTGGTCTTACGGAGCTTAGCTTCCGCTGCTTGGAATTGATCTGCGATGTTTACAGTAGTTGTCCCGTATTTTGTTTGCAATCTGTGCTATATCCATGATTGAGGACGCCATGATGGGTTGATAAGGGGGCCCCATCTGTCGCACAGGCCTGGCAATAAGGAGCGACCCTTACCAAATAAATACAGGGTTCCACAAACGGTCTGGAACAAAGTGGTGATGTAGCTAAGCAGAAATCTGTGACGTCAACAATGGAGCCACGTCATTGTTTATTGTGTCCCCATAAGTGATGTCGTCATAGACAAAATACGTCAATAATCAGCTGACGTCATGGACAATCATTGTATGGGTTGCGAACGTGGCTGACGGACGTGTTGCTCTCGGGGTGTACTGCAAAATCGATTTTGGGTGCAACAGAGACGGGGATAGGCACAGGTAAGTCGGTGGCTTTATTCTTTCATGTGAAACCAGTTTGGATCAGTATTTAAAAACGGCCTACGCTTTATTGACTGAAAAACGTATGTACAGTGCGGACGGCTGTGGATTTGGTGAATGTATCCTGCTCTGTCTTGTTATTGAGTTTGAATTGAGAAAGACGATGTTCAGGAGGTAACTGTTGATGGCAACGTCGGCATTACGATAACGGGATTGTCACAAAAACTTAAATGTGATTTTAGATTTAAAATGATTGAAATACAAATGTGTAGACCTTTGTGTGAAAGCTGCAGAGTTAAGTGTCGGGCGCTGAACGCGAGTATTTGTGTAATGACTGTTGATACCCGTCACATATGACTTGAATGTTTGTTCGTGGATGACATTGCTGTTGAAAAGCAAAACAGTTCCACTTGTTTAGTTGGCAGGGTTTGTCCAGATCGTGTGCATCAAAGTCACAGTCAGTTGGAAAATGAAACTATTCTATTGTCCTCCACTATAACCGATATCATGGTGTGTAAAATACACAGTTCTTATTATCTTCTTTGCTTTGACAAGGAAATCAACAATTCGCAGAAGTAGGTATCAGGTGTGATTTCGTTGGTGCTATCAGAAAATATGTGTTTGAAGGAAGTTAGTTGGTCTATGCTTGTGACTTTTCTCTTCATCTACAAGGCAGTTGTCACGATGTTTGAGAGTGTTTTTGGCAATATTGAGTTGGGAGTATGAGAGCCTTCTGCTAAGACGCCTCATTCAACTTATGATGCGCATATTTGCCTTAAAACGCCAGTGGTCTAACGGAGCTTAGCTTCCGCTGCTTGGAATTGATCTGCGTTGTTTACTGTAGTTGTCCCGTATTTTGTTTGCAATCTGTGCTATATCCATGATTGATGACGCCATGATGGGTTGATAAAGGGGCCCCATCTGTCGCACAGGCCCGGACAATAAGGAGCGATCCTTACCAAATAAATACAGGGTTCCACAAACGGTCTGGAACAAAGTGGTGATGTAGCTAAGCAGAAATCTGTGACGTCAACAATGGAGCCACGTCATTGTTTATTGTGTCCCCATAAGTGATGTCGTCAGAGACAAAATACGTCAACAATCAGCTGACGTCATGGACAATCATTGTATGGGTTGCGAACGTGGCTGACGGACGTGTTGCTCTCGGGGTGTACTGCAAAATCGATTTTGGGTGCAACAGAGACGGGGATAGGCACAGGTAAGTCAGTGGCTTTATTCTTTGATGTGAAACCAGTTTGGATCAGTATTTAAAAACGGCCTACGCGTTATTGACTGAAAAACGTATGTACAGTGCGGACGACTGTGGATTTGGTGATTGTATCCTGCTCTGTCTTGTTATTGAGTTTGAATTGAGAAAGCCGATGTTCAGGAGGTAACTGTTGATGGCAACGTCGGCATTACGATAACGGGATTGTCACAAAACTTAAATGTGATTTTAGATTTAAAATGATTGAAATACAAATGTGTAGACCTTTGTGTGAAAGCTGCAGAGTTAAGTGTCGGGCGCTGAACGCGAGTATTTGTGTAATGACTGTTGATACCCGTCACATATGACTTGAATGTTTGTTCCTGGATGACATTGCTGTTGAAAAGCAAAACAGTTCCACTTGTTTAGTTGGCAGGGTTTGTCCAGATCGTGTGCATCAAAGTCACAGTCAGTTGGAAAATGAAACTATTCTATTGTCCTCCACTATAACCGATATCATGGTGTGTAAAATACACAGTTCTTATTATCTTCTTTGCTTTGACAAGGAAATCAACAATTCGCAGAAGTAGGTATCAGGTGTTATTTCGTTGGTGCTATCAGAAAATATGTGTTTGAAGGAAGTTAGTTGGTCTATGCTTGTGACTTTTCGCTTAATCTACAAGGCAGTTGTCACGATGTTTGAGAGTGTTTTTGGCAATATTGAGTTGGGAGTATGAGAGCCTTCTGCTAAGACGCCTCATTCAACTTATGATGCGCATATTTGCCTTAAAACGCCAGCGGTCTAACGGAGCTTAGCTTCCGCTGCTTGGAATTGATCTGCGTTGTTTACTGTAGTTGTCCCGTATTTTGTTTGCAATCTGTGCTATATCCATGATTGATGACGCCATGATGGGTTGATAAAGGGGCCCCATCTGTCGCACAGGCCCGGACAATAAGGAGCGATCCTTACCCAATAAATACAGGGTTCCACAAACGGTCTGGAACAAAGTGGTGATGTAGCTAAGCAGAAATCTGTGACGTCAACAATGGAGCCACGTCATTGTTTATTGTGTCCCCATAAGTGATGTCGTCAGAGACAAAATACGTCAACAATCAGCTGACGTCATGGACAATCATTGTATGGGTTGCGAACGTGGCTGACGGACGTGTTGCTCTCGGGGTGTACTGCAAAATCGATTTTGGGTGCAACAGAGACGGGGATAGGCACAGGTAAGTCAGTGGCTTTATTCTTTGATGTGAAACCAGTTTGGATCAGTATTTAAAAACGGCCTACGCGTTATTGACTGAAAAACGTATGTACAGTGCGGACGACTGTGGATTTGGTGATTGTATCCTGCTCTGTCTTGTTATTGAGTTTGAATTGAGAAAGCCGATGTTCAGGAGGTAACTGTTGATGGCAACGTCGGCATTACGATAACGGGATTGTCACAAAACTTAAATGTGATTTTAGATTTAAAATGATTGAAATACAAATGTGTAGACCTTTGTGTGAAAGCTGCAGAGTTAAGTGTCGGGCGCTGAACGCGAGTATTTGTGTAATGACTGTTGATACCCGTCACATATGACTTGAATGTTTGTTCGTGGATGACATTGCTGTTGAAAAGCAAAACAGTTCCACTTGTTTAGTTGGCAGGGTTTGTCCAGATCGTGTGCATCAAAGTCACAGTCAGTTGGAAAATGAAACTATTCTATTGTCCTCCACTATAACCGATATCATGGTGTGTAAAATACACAGTTCTTATTATCTTCTTTGCTTTGACAAGGAAATCAACAATTCGCAGAAGTAGGTATCAGGTGTGATTTCGTTGGTGCTATCAGAAAATATGTGTTTGAAGGAAGTTAGTTGGTCTATGCTTGTGACTTTTCTCTTCATCTACAAGGCAGTTGTCACGATGTTTGAGAGTGTTTTTGGCAATATTGAGTTGGGAGTATGAGAGCCTTCTGCTAAGACGCCTCATTCAACTTATGATGCGCATATTTGCCTTAAAACGCCAGTGGTCTAACGGAGCTTAGCTTCCGCTGCTTGGAATTGATCTGCGTTGTTTACTGTAGTTGTCCCGTATTTTGTTTGCAATCTGTGCTATATCCATGATTGATGACGCCATGATGGGTTGATAAAGGGGCCCCATCTGTCGCACAGGCCCGGACAATAAGGAGCGATCCTTACCAAATAAATACAGGGTTCCACAAACGGTCTGGAACAAAGTGGTGATGTAGCTAAGCAGAAATCTGTGACGTCAACAATGGAGCCACGTCATTGTTTATTGTGTCCCCATAAGTGATGTCGTCAGAGACAAAATACGTCAACAATCAGCTGACGTCATGGACAATCATTGTATGGGTTGCGAACGTGGCTGACGGACGTGTTGCTCTCGGGGTGTACTGCAAAATCGATTTTGGGTGCAACAGAGACGGGGATAGGCACAGGTAAGTCAGTGGCTTTATTCTTTGATGTGAAACCAGTTTGGATCAGTATTTAAAAACGGCCTACGCGTTATTGACTGAAAAACGTATGTACAGTGCGGACGACTGTGGATTTGGTGATTGTATCCTGCTCTGTCTTGTTATTGAGTTTGAATTGAGAAAGCCGATGTTCAGGAGGTAACTGTTGATGGCAACGTCGGCATTACGATAACGGGATTGTCACAAAACTTAAATGTGATTTTAGATTTAAAATGATTGAAATACAAATGTGTAGACCTTTGTGTGAAAGCTGCAGAGTTAAGTGTCGGGCGCTGAACGCGAGTATTTGTGTAATGACTGTTGATACCCGTCACATATGACTTGAATGTTTGTTCCTGGATGACATTGCTGTTGAAAAGCAAAACAGTTCCACTTGTTTAGTTGGCAGGGTTTGTCCAGATCGTGTGCATCAAAGTCACAGTCAGTTGGAAAATGAAACTATTCTATTGTCCTCCACTATAACCGATATCATGGTGTGTAAAATACACAGTTCTTATTATCTTCTTTGCTTTGACAAGGAAATGAACAATTCGCAGAAGTAGGTATCAGGTGTGATTTCGTTGGTGCTATCAGAAAATATGTGTTTGAAGGAAGTTAGTTGGTCTATGCTTGTGACTTTTCGCTTCATCTACAAGGCAGTTGTCACGATGTTTGAGAGTGTTTTTGG
The DNA here is from genome assembly GCF_022045235.1 of Haliotis cracherodii. NCBI lineage: Eukaryota > Metazoa > Mollusca > Gastropoda > Lepetellida > Haliotidae > Haliotis > Haliotis cracherodii. The sequence continues at coordinate 57,072,110 of NW_027266264.1, forward strand.
CAATATTGAGTTGGGAGTATGAGAGCCTTCTGCTAAGACGCCTCATTCAACTTATGATGCGCATATTTGCCTTAAAACGCCAGCGGTCTAACGGAGCTTAGCTTCCGCTGCTTGGAATTGATCTGCGTTGTTTACTGTAGTTGTCCCGTATTTTGTTTGCAATCTGTGCTATATCCATGATTGATGACGCCATGATGGGTTGATAAAGGGGCCCCATCTGTCGCACAGGCCCGGACAATAAGGAGCGATCCTTACCAAATAAATACAGGGTTCCACAAACGGTCTGGAACAAAGTGGTGACGTAGCTAAGCAGAAATCTGTGACGTCAACAATGGAGCCACGTCATTGTTTATTGTGTCCCCATAAGTGATGTCGTCAGAGACAAAATACGTCAACAATCAGCTGACGTCATGGACAATCATTGTATGGGTTGCGAACGTGGCTGACGGACGTGTTGTTCTCGGGGTGTACTGGAAAATCGATTTTGGGTGCAACAGAGACGGGGATAGGCACAGGTAAGTCAGTGGCTTTATTCTTTGATGTGAAACCAGTTTGGATCAGTATTTAAAAACGGCCTACGCGTTATTGACTGAAAAACGTATGTACAGTGCGGACGACTGTGGATTTGGTGATTGTATCCTGCTCTGTCTTGTTATTGAGTTTGAATTGAGAAAGCCGATGTTCAGGAGGTAACTGTTGATGGCAACGTCGGCATTACGATAACGGGATTGTCACAAAACTTAAATGTGATTTTAGATTTAAAATGATTGAAATACAAATGTGTAGACCTTTGCGTGAAAGCTGCAGAGTTAAGTGTCGGGCGCTGAACGCGAGTATTTGTGTAGTGACTGTTGATTGCCGTCTCATATGACTTGAATGTTTGTTCCTGGATGACATTGCTGTTGAAAAGCAAAACAGTTCCACTTGTTTAGTTGGCAGGGTTTGTCCAGATCGTGTGCATCAAAGTCACAGTCAGTTGGAAAATGAAACTATTCTATTGTCCTCCACTATAACTAATATCATGGTGTGTAAAATACACAGTTCTTATTATCTTCTTTGCTTTAACAAGGAAATCAACAATTCGCAGAAGTAGGTATCAGGTGTGATTTCGTTGGTGCTATCAGAAAATATGTGTTTGAAGGAAGTTAGTTGGTCTATGCTTGTGACTTTTCGCTTCATCTACAAGGCAGTTGTCACGATGTTTGAGAGTGTTTTTGGCAATATTGAGTTGGGAGTATGAGAGCCTTCTGCTAAGACGCCTCATTCAACTTATGATGCGCATATTTGCCTTAAAACGCCAGCGGTCTAACGGAGCTTAGCTTCCGCTGCTTGGAATTGATCTGCGTTGTTTACTGTAGTTGTCCCGTATTTTGTTTGCAATCTGTGCTATATCCATGATTGAGGACGCCATGATGGGTTGATAAAGGGGCCCCATCTGTCGCACAGGCCCGGACAATAAGGAGCGATCCTTACCCAATAAATACAGGGTTCCACAAACGGTCTGGAACAAAGTGGTGATGTAGCTAAGCAGAAATCTGTGACGTCAACAATGGAGCCACGTCATTGTTTATTGTGTCCCCATAAGTGATGTCGTCATATACAAAATACGTCAACAATCAGCTGACGTCATGGACAATCATTGTATGGGTTGCGAACGTGGCTGACGGACGTGTTGCTCTCGGGGTGTACTGCAAAATCGATTTTGGGTGCAACAGAGACGGGGATAGGCACAGGTAAGTCAGTGGCTTTATTCTTTGATGTGAAACCAGTTTGGATCAGTATTTAAAAACGGCCTACGCGTTATTGACTGAAAAACGTATGTACAGTGCGGACGACTGTGGATTTGGTGATTGTATCCTGCTCTGTCTTGTTATTGAGTTTGAATTGAGAAAGCCGATGTTCAGGAGGTAACTGTTGATGGCAACGTCGGCATTACGATAACGGGATTGTCACAAAACTTAAATGTGATTTTAGATTTAAAATGATTGAAATACAAATGTGTAGACCTTTGTGTGAAAGCTGCAGAGTTAAGTGTCGGGCGCTGAACGCGAGTATTTGTGTAATGACTGTTGATACCCGTCACATATGACTTGAATGTTTGTTCCTGGATGACATTGCTGTTGAAAAGCAAAACAGTTCCACTTGTTTAGTTGGCAGGGTTTGTCCAGATCGTGTGCATCAAAGTCACAGTCAGTTGGAAAATGAAACTATTCTATTGTCCTCCACTATAACCGATATCATGGTGTGTAAAATACACAGTTCTTATTATCTTCTTTGCTTTGACAAGGAAATCAACAATTCGCAGAAGTAGGTATCAGGTGTGATTTCGTTGGTGCTATCAGAAAATATGTGTTTGAAGGAAGTTAGTTGGTCTATGCTTGTGACTTTTCGCTTCATCTACAAGGCAGTTGTCACGATGTTTGAGAGTGTTTTTGGCAATATTGAGTTGGGAGTATGAGAGCCTTCTGCTAAGACGCCTCATTCAACTTATGATGCGCATATTTGCCTTAAAACGCCAGCGGTCTAACGGAGCTTAGCTTCTGCTGCTTGGAATTGATCCGCGTTGTTTACTGTAGTTGTCCCGTATTTTGTTTGCAATCTGTGCTATATCCATGATTGATGACGCCATGATGGGTTGATAAAGGGGCCCCATCTGTCGCACAGGCCCGGACAATAAGGAGCGATCCTTACCAAATAAATACAGGGTTCCACAAACGGTCTGGAACAAAGTGGTGACGTAGCTAAGCAGAAATCTGTGACGTCAACAATGGAGCCACGTCATTGTTTATTGTGTCCCCATAAGTGATGTCGTCAGAGACAAAATACGTCAACAATCAGCTGACGTCATGGACAATCATTGTATGGGTTGCGAACGTGGCTGACGGACGTGTTGTTCTCGGGGTGTACTGCAAAATCGATTTTGGGTGCAACAGAGACGGGGATAGGCACAGGTAAGTCAGTGGCTTTATTCTTTGATGTGAAACCAGTTTGGATCAGTATTTAAAAACGGCCTACGCGTTATTGACTGAAAAACGTATGTACAGTGCGGACGACTGTGGATTTGGTGATTGTATCCTGCTCTGTCTTGTTATTGAGTTTGAATTGAGAAAGCCGATGTTCAGGAGGTAACTGTTGATGGCAACGTCGGCATTACGATAACGGGATTGTCACAAAACTTAAATGTGATTTTAGATTTAAAATGATTGAAATACAAATGTGTAGACCTTTGCGTGAAAGCTGCAGAGTTAAGTGTCGGGCACTGAACGCGAGTATTTGTGTAGTGACTGTTGATTGCCGTCTCATATGACTTGAATGTTTGTTCCTGGATGACATTGCTGTTGAAAAGCAAAACAGTTCCACTTGTTTAGTTGGCAGGGTTTGTCCAGATCGTGTGCATCAAAGTCACAGTCAGTTGGAAAATGAAACTATTCTATTGTCCTCCACTATAACTAATATCATGGTGTGTAAAATACACAGTTCTTATTATCTTCTTTGCTTTGACAAGGAAATCAACAATTCGCAGAAGTAGGTATCAGGTGTGATTTCGTTGGTGCTGTCAGAAAATATGTGTTTGAAGGAAGTTAGTTGGTCTATGCTTGTGACTTTTCGCTTCATCTACAAGGCAGTTGTCACGATGTTTGAGAGTGCTTTTGGCAATATTGAGTTTGGAGTATGAGAGCCTTTTGCTTAGACGCCTCATTCAACTTATGATGCGCATATTTCCCCTAAAACGCCTGTGGTCTAACGGAGTAGCTTCCGCTGCTTGGAATCGATCTGCGTTGTTTACTGTAGTTGTCCCGTATTTTGTTTGCAATCTGTGCTATATCCATGATTGATGACGCCATGATGGGTTGATAAAGGGGCCCCATCTGTCGCACAGGCCCGGACAATAAGGAGCGACCCTTACCCAATAAATACAGGGTTCCACAAACGGTCTGGAACAAAGTGGTGATGTAGCTAAGCAGAAATCTGTGACGTCAACAATGGAGCCACGTCATTGTTTATTGTGTCCCCATAAGTGATGTCGTCAGAGACAAAATACGTCAACAATCAGCTGACGTCATGGACAATCATTGTATGGGTTGCGAACGTGGCTGACGGACGTGTTGCTCTCGGGGTGTACTGCAAAATCGATTTTGGGTGCAACAGAGACGGGGATAGACACAGGTAAGTCAGTGGCTTTATTCTTTGATGTGAAACCAGTTTGGATCAGTATTTAAAAACAGCCTACGCGTTATTGACTGAAAAACGTATGTACAGTGCGGACGACTGTGGATTTGGAGATTTTATCCTGCTCTGTCTTGTTATTGAGTTTGAATTGAGAAAGCCGATGTTCAGGAGGTAACTGTTGATGTCAACGTCGGCATTACGATAACGGGATTGTCACAAAACTTAAATGTGATTTTAGATTTAAAATGATTGAAATACAAATGTGTAGACCTTTGTGTGAAAGCTGCAGAGTTAAGTGTCGGGCGCTGAACGCGAGTATTTGTGTAGTGACTGTTGATTGCCGTCCCATATGACTTGAATGTTTGTTCCTGGATGACATTGCTGTTGAAAAGCAAAACAGTTCCACTTGTTTAGTTGGCAGGGTTTGTCCAGATCGTGTGCATCAAAGTCACAGTCAGTTGGAAAATGAAACTATTCTATTGTCCTCCACTATAACTAATATCATGGTGTGTAAAATACACAGTTATTAGTATTTCCTTTGCTTTGACAAGGAAATCAACAATTCGCAGAAGTAGGTATCAGGTGTTATTTCGTTGGTGCTGTCAGAAAATATGTGTTTGAAGGAAGTTAGTTAGTCTATGCTTGTGACTTTTCGCTTCATCTACAAGGCAGTTGTCACGATGTTTGAGAGCGTTTTTGGCAATATTGAGTTTGGAGTATGAGAGCCTTCTGCTAAGACGCCTCATTCAACTTATGATGCGCATATTTCCCCTAAAACGCCAGTGGTCTAACGGAGCTTAGCTTCCGCTGCTTGGAATTGATCTGCGTTGTTTACTGTAGTTGTCCCGTATTTTGTTTGCAATCTGTGCTATATCCATGATTGATGACGCCATGATGGGTTGATAAAGGGGCCCCATCTGTCGCACAGGCCCGGACAATAAGGAGCGACCCTTACCCAATAAATACAGGGTTCCACAAACGGTCTGGAACAAAGTGGTGATGTAGCTAAGCAGAAATCTGTGACGTCAACAATTGAGCCACGTCATTGTTTATTGTGTCCCCATAAGTGATGTCGTCATATACAAAATACGTCAACAATCAGCTGACGTCATGGACAATCAATGTATGGGTTGCGAACGTGGCTGACGGACGTGATGCTCTCGGGGTGTACTGCAAAAGCGATATTTGGTGCAACAGAGACGGGGATAGGCACAGGTAGGTCAGTGGCTTTATTCTTTGATGTGAAACCAGTTTGGATCAGTATTTAAAAACGGCCTACGCGTTATTGACTGAAAAACGTATGTACAGTGCGGACAACTGTGGATTTGGTGATTGTATCCTGCTCTGTCTTGTTATTGAGTTTGAATTGAGAAAGCCGATGTTCAGGAGGTAACTGTTGATGGTGACGTCGGCATTACGATAACGGGATTGTCACAAAACGTAAATGTGATTTTAGATTTAAAATGATTGAAATACAAATGTGTAGACCTTTGTGTGAAAGCTGCAGAGTTAAGTGTCGGGCGCTGAACGCGAGTATTTGTGTAGTGACTGTTGATTGCCGTCTCATATGACTTGAATGTTTGTTCCTGGATGACATTGCTGTTGAAAAGCAAAACAGTTCCACTTGTTTAGTTGGCAGGGTTTGTCCAGATCGTGTGCATCAAAGTCACAGTCAGTTGGAAAATGAAACTATTCCATTGTCCTCCACTATAACTAATATCATGGTGTGTAAAATACACAGTTCTTATTATCTTCTTTGCTTTGACAAGGAAATCAACAATTCGCAGAAGTAGGTATGAGGTGTGATTTCGTTGGTGCTGTCAGAAAATATGTGTTTGAAGGAAGTTAGTTGGTCTATGCTTGTGACTTTTCGCTTCATCTACAAGGCAGTTGTCACGATGTTTGAGAGAGTTTTTGGCAATATTGAGTTTGGAGTATGAGAGCCTTCTGCTAAGACGCCTCATTCAACTTATGATGCGCATATTTCCCCTAAAACGCCTGTGGTCGAACGGAGTAGCTTCCGCTGCTTGGAATCGATCTGCGTTGTTTACTGTAGTTGTCCCGTATTTTGTTTGCAATCTGTGCTATATCCATGATTGATGACGCCATGATGGGTTGATAAAGGGGCCCCATCTGTCGCACAGGCCCGGACAATAAGGAGCGACCCTTACCCAATAAATACAGGGTTCCACAAACGGTCTGGAACAAAGTGGTGATGTAGCTAAGCAGAAATCTGTGACGTCAACAATGGAGCCACGTCATTGTTTATTGTGTCCCCATAAGTGATGTCGTCAGAGACAAAATACGTCAACAATCAGCTGACGTCATGGACAATCATTGTATGGGTTGCGAACGTGGCTGACGGACGTGTTGTTCTCGGGGTGTACTGCAAAATCGATTTTGGGTGCAACAGAGACGGGGATAGGCACAGGTAAGTCAGTGGCTTTATTCTTTGATGTGAAACCAGTTTGGATCAGTATTTAAAAACGGCCTACGCGTTATTGACTGAAAAACGTATGTACAGTGCGGACGACTGTGGATTTGGTGATTGTATCCTGCTCTGTCTTGTTATTGAGTTTGAATTGAGATAGGAGATGTTCAGGAGGTAACTGTTGATGGCAACGTTGGCATTACGATAACGGGATTGTCACAAAACGTAAATGTGATTTTAGATTTAAAATGATTGAAATACAAATGTGTAGACCTTTGTGTGAAAGCTGCAGAGTTAAGTGTCGGGCGCTGAACGCGAGTATTTGTGTAGTGACTGTTGATTGCCGTCACATATGACTTGAATGTTTGTTCCTGGATGACATTGCTGTTGAAAAGCAAAACATTTCCACTTGTTTAGTTGGCAGGGTTTGTCCAGATCGTGTGCATCAAAGTCACAGTCAGTTGGAAAATGAAACTATTCTGTTGTCCTCCACTATAACTAATATCATGGTGTGTAAAATACACAGTTCTTATTATCTTCTTTGCTTTGACAAGGAAATCAACAATTCGCAGAAGTAGGTATCATGTGTGATTTCGTTGGTGCTGTCAGAAAATATGTGTTTGAAGGAAGTTAGTTAGTCTATGCTTGTGACTTTTCGCTTCATCTACAAGGCAGTTGTCACGATGTTTGAGAGTGTTTTTGGCAATATTGAGTTTGGAGTATGAGAGCCTTCTGCTTAGACGCCTCATTCAACTTATGATGCGCATATTTCCCCTAAAACGCCAATGGTCTAACGGAGCTTAGCTTCTGCTGCTTGGAATTGATCTGCGTTGTTTACTGTAGTTGTCCCGTATTTTGTTTGCAATCTGTGCTATATCCATGATTGATGACGCCATGATGGGTTGATAAAGGGGCCCCATCTGTCGCATAGGCCCGGACAATAAGGAGCGACCCTTACCCAATAAATACAGGGTTCCACAAACGGTCTGGAACAAAGTGGTGATGTAGCTAAGCAGAAATCTGTGACGTCAACAATGGAGCCACGTCATTGTTTATTGTGTCCCCATAAGTGATGTCGTCATTTACAAAATACGTCAACAATCAGCTGACGTCATGGACAATCATTGTATGGGTTGCGAACGTGGCTGACGGACGTGTTGCTCTCGGGGTGTACTGCAAAATCGATTTTGGGTGCAACAGAGACGGGGATAGACACAGGTAAGTCAGTGGCTTTATTCTTTGATGTGAAACCAGTTTGGATCAGTATTTAAAAACGGCCTACGCGTTATTGACTGAAAAACGTATGTACAGTGCGGACGACTGTGGATTTGGAGATTGTATCCTGCTCTGTCTTGTTATTGAGTTTGAATTGAGAAAGCCGATGTTCAGGAGGTAACTGTTGATGGCAACGTCGGCATTACGATAACGGGATTGTCACAAAACTTAAATGTGATTTTAGATTTAAAATGATTGAAATACAAATGTGTAGACCTTTGCGTGAAAGCTGCAGAGTTAAGTGTCGGGCGCTGAACGCGAGTATTTGTGTAGTGACTGTTGATTGCCGTCCCATATGACTTGAATGTTTGTTCCTGGATGACATTGCTGTTGAAAAGCAAAACAGTTCCACTTGTTTAGTTGGCAGGGTTTGTCCAGATCGTGTGCATCAAAGTCACAGTCAGTTGGAAAATGAAACTATTCTATTGTCCTCCACTATAACTAATATCATGGTGTGTAAAATACACAGTTATTAGTATTTCCTTTGCTTTGACAAGGAAATCAACAATTCGCAGAAGTAGGTATCAGGTGTGATTTCGTTGGTGCTATCAGAAAATATGTGTTTGAAGGAAGTTAGTTAGTCTATGCTTGTGACTTTTCGCTTCATCTACAAGGCAGTTGTCACGATGTTTGAGAGCGTTTTTGGCAATATTGAGTTTGGAGTATGAGAGCCTTCTGCTAAGACGCCCCATTCAGCTTATGATGCGCATATTTCCCCTAAAACGCCTGTGGTCGAACAGAGCTTAGCTTCCGCTGCTTGGAATTGATCTGCGTTGTTTACTGTAGTTGTCCGGTATTTTGTTTGCAATCTGTGCTATATCCATGATTGATGACGCCATGATGGGTTGATAAAGGGGCCCCATCTGTCGCACAGGCCCGGACAATAAGGAGCGACCCTTACCCAATAAATACAGGGTTCCACAAACGGTCTGGAACAAAGTGGTGATGTAGCTAAGCAGAAATCTGTGACGTCAACAATGGAGCCACGTCATTGTTTATTGTGTCCCCATAAGTGATGTCGTCATATACAAAATACGTCAACAATCAGCTGACGTCATGGACAATCAATGTATGGGTTGCGAACGTGGCTGACGGACGTGATGCTCTCGGGGTGTACTGCAAAATCGATATTTGGTGCAACAGAGAGGGGGATAGGCTTAGGTAGGTCAGTGGCTTTATTCTTTGATGTGAAACCAGTTTGGATCAGTATTTAAAAACGGCCTACGCGTTATTGACTGAAAAACGTATGTACAGTGCGGACGACTGTGGATTTGGTGATTGTATCCTGCTCTGTCTTGTTATTGAGTTTGAATTGAGAAAGCAGATGTTCAGGAGGTAACTGTTGGTGGCAACGTCTGCATTACGATAACGGGATTGTCCCTAAACTTAAATGTGATTTTAGATTTAAAATGATTGAAATACAAATGTGTAGACCTTTGTGTGAAAGCTGCAGAGTTAAGTGTCGGGCGCTGAACGCGAGTATTTGTGTAGTGACTGTTGATTGCCGTCTCATATGACTTGAATGTTTGTTCCTGGATGACATTGCTGTTGAAAAGCAAAACAGTTCCACTTGTTTAGTTGGCAGGGTTTGTCCAGATCGTGTGCATCAAAGTCACAGTCAGTTGGAAAATGAAACTATTCTATTGTCCTCCACTATAACTAATATCATGGTGTGTAAAATACACAGTTCTTATTATCTTCTTTGCTTTGACAAGGAAATCAACAATTCGCAGAAGTAGGTATGAGGTGTGATTTCGTTGGTGCTGTCAGAAAATATGTGTTTGAAGGAAGGTAGTTGGTCTATGCTTGTGACTTTTCGCTTCATCTACAAGGCAGTTGTCACGATGTTTGAGAATGTTTTTGGCAATATTGAGTTTGGAGTATGAGAGCCTTCTGCTTAGACGCCTCATTCAACTTATGATGCGCATATTTCCCCTAAAACGCCAGTGGTCTAACGGAGCTTAGCTTCCGCTGCTTGGAATTGATCTGCGTTGTTTACTGTAGTTGTCCCGTATTTTGTTTGCAATCTGTGCTATATCCATGATTGATGACGCCATGATGGGTTGATAAAGGGGCCCCATCTGTCGCACAGGCCCGGACAATAAGGAGCGACCCTTACCCAATAAATACAGGGTTCCACAAACGGTCTGGAACAAAGTGGTGATGTAGCTAAGCAGAAATCTGTGACGTCAACAATGGAGCCACGTCATTGTTTATTGTGTCCCCATAAGTGATGTCGTCATATATAAAATACGTCAACAATCAGCTGACGTCATGGACAATCATTGTATGGGTTGCGAACGTGGCTGACGGACGTGTTGTTCTCGGGGTGTACTGCAAAATCGATTTTGGGTGCAACAGAGAGGGGGATAGGCACAGGTAAGTCAGTGGCTTTATTCTTTGATGTGAAACCAGTTTGGATCAGTATTTAAAAACGGCCTACGCGTTATTGACTGAAAAACGTATGTACAGTGCGGACGACTGTGGATTTGGTGATTGTATCCTGCTCTGTCTTGTTATTGAGTTTGAATTGAGAAAGCAGATGTTCAGGAGGTAACTGTTGGTGGCAACGTCTGCATTACGATAACGGGATTGTCCCAAAACTGAAATGTGATTTTAGATTTAAAATGATTGAAATACAAATGTGTAGACCTTTGCGTGAAAGCTGCAGAGTTAAGTGTCGGGCGCTGAACGCGAGTATTTGTGTAGTGACTGTTGATTGCCGTCTCATATGACTTGAATGTTTGTTCCTGGATGACATTGCTGTTGAAAAGCAAAACAGTTCCACTTGTTTAGTTGGCAGGGTTTGTCCAGATCGTGTGCATCAAAGTCACAGTCAGTTGGAAAATGAAACTATTCTATTGTCCTCCACTATAACTAATATCATGGTGTGTAAAATACACAGTTCTTATTATCTTCTTTGCTTTGACAAGGAAATCAACAATTCGCAGAAGTAGGTATCAGGTGTGATTTCGTTGGTGCTGTCCGAAAATATGTGTTTGAAGGAAGTTAGTTGGTCTATGCTTGTGACTTTTCGCTTCATCTACAAGGCAGTTGTCACGATGTTTGAGAGTGCTTTTGGCAATATTGAGTTGGGAGTATGAGAGCCTTCTGCTTAGACGCCTCATTCAACTTATGATGCGCATATTTCCCCTAAAACGCCAGTGGTCTAACGGAGCTTAGCTTCCGCTGCTTGGAATTGATCTGCGTTGTTTACTGTAGTTGTCCCGTATTTTGTTTGCAATCTGTGCTATATCCATGATTGAGGACGCCATGATGGGTTGATAAAGGGGCCCCATCTGTCGCACAGGCCCGGACAATAAGGAGCGACCCTTACCCAATAAATACAGGGTTCCACAAACGGTCTGGAACAAAGTGGTGATGTAGCTAAGCAGAAATCTGTGACGTCAACAATGGAGCCACGTCATTGTTTATTGTGTCCCCATAAGTGATGTCGTCATTTACAAAATACGTCAACAATCAGCTGACGTCATGGACAATCATTTTATGGGTTGCGAACGTGGCTGACGGACGTGTTGTTCTCGGGGTGTACTGCAAAATCGATTTTGGGTGCAACAGAGACGGGGATAGGCACGGGTAGGTCAGTGGCTTTATTCTTTGATGTGAAACCAGTTTGGATCAGTATTTAAAAACGGCCTACGCGTTATTGACTGAAAAACGTATGTACAGTGCGGACGACTGTGGATTTGGTGATTGTATCCTGCTCTGTCTTGTTATTGAGTTTGAATTGAGATAGCAGATGTTCAGGAGGTAACTGTTGATGGCAACGTCGGCATTACGATAACGGGATTGTCACAAAACGTAAATGTGATTTTAGATTTAAAATGATTGAAATACAAATGTGTAGACCTTTGTGTGAAAGCTGCAGAGTTAAGTGTCGGGCGCTGAACGCGAGTATTTGTGTAGTGACTGTTGATTGCCGTCTCATATGACTTGAATGTTTGTTCCTGGATGACATTGCTGTTGAAAAGCAAAACAGTTCCACTTGTTTAGTTGGCAGGGTTTGTCCAGATCGTGTGCATCAAAGTCACAGTCAGTTGGAAAATGAAACTATTCTATTGTCCTCCACTATAACTAATATCATGGTGTGTAAAATACACAGTTCTTATTATCTTCTTTGCTTTGACAAGGAAATGAACAATTCGCAGAAGTAGGTATGAGGTGTGATTTCGTTGGTGCTGTCAGAAAATATGTGTTTGAAGGAAGTTAGTTAGTCTATGCTTGTGACTTTTCGCTTCATCTACAAGGCAGTTGTCACGATGTTTGAGAGCGTTTTTGGCAATATTGAGTTTGGAGTATGAGAGCCTTCTGCTAAGTCGCCCCATTCAGCTTATGATGCGCATATTTCCCCTAAAACGCCTGTGGTCGAACGGAGCCACGTCATTGTTTATTGTGTCCCCATAAGTGATGTCGTCAGAGACAAAATACGTCAACAATCAGCTGACGTCATGGACAATCAATGTATGGGTTGCGAACGTGGCTGACGGACGTGATGCTCTCGGGGTGTACTGCAAAATCGATATTTGGTGCAACAGAGACGGGGATAGGCACAGGTAGGTCAGTGGCTTTATTCTTTGATGTGAAACCAGTTTGGATCAGTATTTAAAAACGGCCTACGCGTTATTGACTGAAAAACGTATGTACAGTGCGGACAACTGTGGATTTGGTGATTGTATCCTGCTCTGTCTTGTTATTGAGTTTGAATTGAGAAAGCCGATGTTCAGGAGGTAACTGTTGATGGTGACGTCGGCATTACGATAACGGGATTGTCACAAAACGTAAATGTGATTTTAGATTTAAAATGATTGAAATACAAATGTGTAGACCTTTGTGTGAAAGCTGCAGAGTTAAGTGTCGGGCGCTGAACGCGAGTATTTGTGTAGTGACTGTTGATTGCCGTCTCATATGACTTGAATGTTTGTTCCTGGATGACATTGCTGTTGAAAAGCAAAACAGTTCCACTTGTTTAGTTGGCAGGGTTTGTCCAGATCGTGTGCATCAAAGTCACAGTCAGTTGGAAAATGAAACTATTCTATTGTCCTCCACTATAACTAATATCATGGTGTGTAAAATACACAGTTCTTATTATCTTCTTTGCTTTGACAAGGAAATCAACAATTCGCAGAAGTAGGTATGAGGTGTGATTTCGTTGGTGCTGTCAGAAAATATGTGTTTGAAGGAAGTTAGTTGGTCTATGCTTGTGACTTTTCGCTTCATCTACAAGGCAGTTGTCACGATGTTTGAGAGAGTTTTTGGCAATATTGAGTTTGGAGTATGAGAGCCTTCTGCTTAGACGCCTCATTCAACTTATGATGCGCATATTTGCCTTAAAACGCCTGTGGTCTAACGGAGTAGCTTCCGCTGCTTGGAATCGATCTGCGTTGTTTACTGTAGTTGTCCCGTATTTTGTTTGCAATCTGTGCTATATCCATGATTGATGACGCCATGATGGGTTGATAAAGGGGCCCCATCTGTCGCACAGGCCCGGACAATAAGGAGCGACCCTTACCAAATAAATACAGGGTCCCACAAACGGTCTGGAACAAAGTGGTGATGTAGCTAAGCAGAAATCTGTGACGTCAACAATGGAGCCACGTCATTGTTTATTGTGTCCCCATAAGTGATGTCGTCAGAGACAAAATACGTCAACAATCAGCTGACGTCATGGACAATCATTGTATGGGTTGCGAACGTGGCTGACGGACGTGTTGTTCTCGGGGTGTACTGCAAAATCGATTTTGGGTGCAACAGAGACGGGGATAGGCACAGGTAAGTCAGTGGCTTTATTCTTTGATGTGAAACCAGTTTGGATCAGTATTTAAAAACGGCCTACGCGTTATTGACTGAAAAACGTATGTACAGTGCGGACGACTGTGGATTTGGTGATTGTATCCTGCTCTGTCTTGTTATTGAGTTTGAATTGAGAAAGCCGATGTTCAGGAGGTAACTGTTGATGGTGACGTCGGCATTACGATAACGGGATTGTCACAAAACGTAAATGTGATTTTAGATTTAAAATGATTGAAATACAAATGTGTAGACCTTTGTGTGAAAGCTGCAGAGTTAAGTGTCGGGCGCTGAACGCGAGTATTTGTGTAGTGACTGTTGATTGCCGTCTCATATGACTTGAATGTTTGTTCCTGGATGACATTGCTGTTGAAAAGCAAAACAGTTCCACTTGTTTAGTTGGCAGGGTTTGTCCAGATCGTGTGCATCAAAGTCACAGTCAGTTGGAAAATGAAACTATTCTATTGTCCTCCACTATAACTAATATCATGGTGTGTAAAATACACAGTTATTAGTATCTTCTTTGCTTTGACAAGGAAATCAACAATTCGCAGAAGTAGGTATGAGGTGTGATTTCGTTGGTGCTGTCAGAAAATATGTGTTTGAAGGAAGTTAGTTGGTCTATGCTTGTGACTTTTCGCTTCATCTACAAGGCAGTTGTCACGATGTTTGAGAGAGTTTTTGGCAATATTGAGTTTGGAGTATGAGAGCCTTCTGCTTAGACGCCTCATTCAACTTATGATGCGCATATTTCCCCTAAAACGCCTGTGGTCTAACGGAGTAGCTTCCGCTGCTTGGAATCGATCTGCGTTGTTTACTGTAGTTGTCCCGTATTTTGTTTGCAATCTGTGCTATATCCATGATTGATGACGCCATGATGGGTTGATAAAGGGGCCCCATCTGTCGCACAGGCCCGGACAATAAGGAGCGACCCTTACCCAATAAATACAGGGTTCCACAAACGGTCTGGAACAAAGTGGTGATGTAGCTAAGCAGAAATCTGTGACGTCATCAATGGAGCCACGTCATTGTTTATTGTGTCCCCATAAGTGATGTCGTCATTTACAAAATACGTCAACAATCAGCTGACGTCATGGACAATCATTGTATGGGTTGCGAACGTGGCTGACGGACGTGTTGCTCTCGGGGTGTACTGCAAAATCGATTTTGGGTGCAACAGAGACGGGGATAGGCACAGGTAAGTCAGTGGCTTTATTCTTTGATGTGAAACCAGTTTGGATCAGTATTTAAAAACGGCCTACGCGTTATTGACTGAAAAACGTATGTACAGTGCGGACGACTGTGGATTTGGTGATTGTATCCTGCTCTGTCTTGTTATTGAGTTTGAATTGAGAAAGCCGATGTTCAGGAGGTAACTGTTGATGGCAACGTCGGCATTACGATAACGGGTTATTAGTATTTCCTTTCCTTTGACAAGGAAATCAACAATTCGCAGAAGTAGGTATCAGGTGTTATTTCGTTGGTGCTGTCAGAAAATATGTGTTTGAAGGAAGTTAGTTAGTCTATGCTTGTGACTTTTCGCTTCATCTACAAGGCAGTTGTCACGATGTTTGAGAGCGTTTTTGGCAATATTGAGTTTGGAGTATGAGAGCCTTCTGCTAAGACGCCCCATTCAGCTTATGATGCGCATATTTCCCCTAAAACGCCTGTGGTCGAACGGAGCCACGTCATTGTTTATTGTGTCCCCATAAGTGATGTCGTCAGAGACAAAATACGTCAACAATCAGCTGACGTCATGGACAATCAATGTATGGGTTGCGAACGTGGCTGACGGACGTGATGCTCTCGGGGTGTACTGCAAAATCGATATTTGGTGCAACAGAGACAGGGATAGGCACAGGTAGGTCAGTGGCTTTATTCTTTGATGTGAAACCAGTTTGGATCAGTATTTAAAAACGGCCTACGCGTTATTGACTGAAAAACGTATGTACAGTGCGGACAACTGTGGATTTGGTGATTGTATCCTGCTCTGTCTTGTTATTGAGTTTGAATTGAGAAAGCCGATGTTCAGGAGGTAACTGTTGATGGTGACGTCGGCATTACGATAACGGGATTGTCACAAAACGTAAATGTGATTTTAGATTTAAAATGATTGAAATACAAATGTGTAGACCTTTGTGTGAAAGCTGCAGAGTTAAGTGTCGGGCGCTGAACGCGAGTATTTGTGTAGTGACTGTTGATTGCCGTCTCATATGACTTGAATGTTTGTTCCTGGATGACATTGCTGTTGAAAAGCAAAACAGTTCCACTTGTTTAGTTGGCAGGGTTTGTCCAGATCGTGTGCATCAAAGTCACAGTCAGTTGGAAAATGAAACTATTCTATTGTCCTCCACTATAACTAATATCATGGTGTGTAAAATACACAGTTCTTATTATCTTCTTTGCTTTGACAAGGAAATCAACAATTCGCAGAAGTAGGTATGAGGTGTGATTTCGTTGGTGCTGTCAGAAAATATGTGTTTGAAGGAAGTTAGTTGGTCTATGCTTGTGACTTTTCGCTTCATCTACAAGGCAGTTGTCACGATGTTTGAGAGAGTTTTTGGCAATATTGAGTTTGGAGTATGAGAGCCTTCTGCTTAGACGCCTCATTCAACTTATGATGCGCATATTTCCCCTAAAACGCCTGTGGTCTAACGGAGTAGCTTCCGCTGCTTGGAATCGATCTGCGTTGTTTACTGTAGTTGTCCCGTATTTTGTTTGCAATCTGTGCTATATCCATGATTGATGACGCCATGATGGGTTGATAAAGGGGCCCCATCTGTCGCACAGGCCCGGACAATAAGGAGCGACCCTTACCCAATAAATACAGGGTTCCACAAACGGTCTGGAACAAAGTGGTGATGTAGCTAAGCAGAAATCTGTGACGTCAACAATGGAGCCACGTCATTGTTTATTGTGTCCCCATAAGTGATGTCGTCAGAGACAAAATACGTCAACAATCAGCTGACGTCATGGACAATCATTGTATGGGTTGCGAACGTGGCTGACTGACGTGTTGTTCTCGGGGTGTACTGCAAAATCGATTTTGGGTGCAACAGAGACGGGGATAGGCACAGGTAAGTCAGTGGCTTTATTCTTTGATGTGAAACCAGTTTGGATCAGTATTTAAAAACGGCCTACGCGTTATTGACTGAAAAACGTATGTACAGTGCGGACGACTGTGGATTTGGTGATTGTATCCTGCTCTGTCTTGTTATTGAGTTTGAATTGAGATAGCAGATGTTCAGGAGGTAACTGTTGATGGCAACGTCGGCATTACGATAACGGGATTGTCACAAAACTTAAATGTGATTTTAGATTTAAAATGATTGAAATACAAATGTGTAGACCTTTGTGTGAAAGCTGCAGAGTTAAGTGTCGGGCGCTGAACGCGAGTATTTGTGTAGTGACTGTTGATTGCCGTCACATATGATTTGAATGTTTGTTCCTGGATGACATTGCTGTTGTAAAGCAAAACAGTTCCACTTGTTTAGTTGGCAGGGTTTGTCCAGATCGTGTGCATCAAAGTCACAGTCAGTTGGAAAATGAAACTATTCTATTGTTCTCCACTATAACTAATATCATGGTGTGTAAAATACACAGTTATTAATATTTCCTTTGCTTTGACAAGGAAATCAACAATTTGCAGAAGTAGGTATGAGGTGTGATTTCGTTGGTGCTGTCAGAAAATATGTGTTTGAAGGAAGTTAGTTGGTCTATGCTTGTGACTTTTCGCTTCATCTACAAGGCAGTTGTCACGATGTTTGAGAGTGTTTTTGGCAATATTGAGTTGGGAGTATGAGAGCCTTCTGCTAAGACGCCTCATTCAACTTATGATGCGCATAATTCCCTTAAAACGGCAGTGGTCTAACCCCCTGGATGCCAGAGGGACATATATGTCCCTCCTCTACAGCCCTCACTTTGAAGTCGAATAAAATTCAAAATACATCACCCACACAACTACACTTTACAGTTTTGAATAAGATGTGAAATTCCCTGTTCTGTGATATCATCCACTGTAAAAGTACTGAACATGACCTCTGAAAATTAGGTACATCGTAAATGTCACCGTTTTTTACACATTACTAAATTACCACTCACGGCGTTATTTACAGCATGTTTTGAAATCTAAATTTCGCATATTGAGGGCCTTCTCGGAGAAATGAATTTCAAAAATAGCATATTAGTGATCACGGGTATCTGTCTTTTATGAAATCACCAATTTTCATTCCAAAACGTCTCCGATAACCCTAGAATCGTTTAGAATGTTTTGGAAAAAACGAAAACACGAATGCCGAAGTGAATTTTCCGCCATATTGGATAGTGTTTACAAAATCACGTTTCAGGTGCACCGGTTATGAGACGCCTGTAACATCAAGTATATTTCAAACTTATCTGCGATACCTACATCCTTGAATTCCTCATACATTTTAGAATCAAATGACCAGTGGTCTTTGTCACCAATACAAAGTGGCTAGATGAAATTAAGCAAAATAATTTAGGTGTGAAAACGAACGCTGTGCTTGAAAAACTGCACATGGTTGAAATGTAAACAAAGCAAAATTCAGATTTTACACAGTGTAGCATATTCTCCTATTTTGAGCTATCCATTCGTCTATTCGTTCAAGATATTGGCTCAACATTTTCAGAATATGCATGGGAAGAGAATCGTAGGAAGAATTAAGGAATTTCAAATAGATACATTGCAATAATTTGATATTTTCAACAGAAGTTGTCAAAGTTACCGTTCTGGTTGACGCCATGACTGACGCAAAATCACCCACAACGATAACGGT
Source organism: Haliotis cracherodii (assembly GCF_022045235.1). Taxonomy (NCBI): domain Eukaryota; kingdom Metazoa; phylum Mollusca; class Gastropoda; order Lepetellida; family Haliotidae; genus Haliotis; species Haliotis cracherodii. Next base: position 57,090,590 of record NW_027266264.1, read on the forward strand.
ATTTATCGGAATTTCTGACTATTTCCGTTTGTTTCAATGAAAATTATGACAACAAATAACAGTACATAGATTGTCAGAATGTTTCTGATTACTTACATGTCACATTTATGTTTATACGATCCCTGAATCAACGAAAGTCCCCTCGTACAATCCCGCGTACTGTTGAAAGTGTACACGCCATTTTGTAAAAGTGGGTCACAGGTAGTGATGTCATACGTCAACACTGTTGTACATATTTGGTAATTTCTTTGAGGTTCAGGTCCTTGAATGAACGTGCACACGATCACTGTATCGTGCTGTTTACAGTCTCAGTTATGATGTATTTTTTGCATGTCTTTTATAAAAAAATTCACACAATTAATTTCACTTCGGATATTTGTCAATGTTCAAAATGAAATCATACGTACATATAGGCCACAACATGTATGAACGAACCTTTGACAATCTCCTGTTTGTTTTAACATTGTTTACATAACAATGTGATAGGTTTATAGTGTCGACTACGATATTTCTTTCCTTTGGACAAGTGTTACAAGATGAAGTGTAAATGTACCTGCAGCATGTACGTATTTCTTGGGATGTGTAATAAGTCAATACTATAAGTTCATATAACCAATGTCCGTGAATAGCCGTTTCATTTTACTTTATAACTAAAACTGAATATATTACTTCAACAAAATGGATAATATTTTTCGGTAAAATATATGCACACATTCCTGAAATGTCTTGGTCTTGGATTTGTCTTTTATGTCGTTGGATACAGAGAACAGTGATATCTAACGATTCGCCAGGTGCGCGTTAGTCACAAACAATTTACGAATTATTCCTCTCGTTTTGCATTATATAATCAATGGTTACAAAAAAAATTCAATATTGTGATCACAGGATAGTAAACAGTTTACTTTATTTCTCCAGGAATTGTAAAATGTATAAAGATATAACCCATGCCAGGTACCCCGTTGGTTCAAACGTATACGATTATCCTGATAATTCTATACTAAAAGAGCTTTCTTTGCATCTTTTATTGTGTAAGAAAAAATAACATAATCATGAACAAATAATTGTCCAATATTGAATATAATTTTGGTTGTTTTGAAATATTCTTTTGGGAATTTCATTACGTAAGCTGATGCCAAACAGTTGCTCGTCTTGTCCAATTAAGATACACGATAAACTATCTAATTGTTTACATATTCAAGACATCGAAAAAGCGTCAAATTCTGTTCCACACATCGAGATTTTCCATACCATGAACGAAAATTAGGGGAGATATATATTAATCAAAATACCAGTGTCGTCTTTTTCCGACGTTATCAAAGACATAAAACCAGCCATGACGTCAAAAGGAATCGTGTTATTTTTAGGGTATTTCATTACATTTGGTGATAAGGCTTGTGCTCCATTAATAATGATGCAACATTAGTCAAATTACACTTACACAATCAGGAGAATGTTGGAATGTAAGGACTAAGTTATAGCTTAGATAAGGCCATCCATTTCTCTATTACCTCCTTTTTATGAAGTACGATTTCATCATTTCTTATGGGTATATTAAACGTGTACAGTTTCAATATCGATATTTGTGTTGGAATAGTTTGGTTCCTCCTGAACAAAACACCACGAAAATAATTTGTCCGTTCTCACAGCTAATTCCCACCAAGTGACCTGAGTTACAACAAAGTAGAGCTAAGCATAGCGGAGTTATGCCCCCTTTTCTTTGTACGTGTGTAACCTCTCTGTCACCTTTTGACGTCATAGAGAAAAATCAGTTTTCGTCATTTACGGCATGTTATTTTTGGAATTGAATGTATGTCGTAATACATACGCATATAACTCCATTTGATATTTAGTTATGTCGTTCAGGTATTAGGCAGTATTTTGTTCGCTGAAAGTTTCCGTAAAGCTTCTTAATAAAAAAAATTGTCACACAGTACTTTTATCGGTGTACGATAAAAAGCGGAGAAATTTACTGTTTTTCAACGCAGAATAAATTCTCGGACAACACTTAGGAGCGTCTTTTTTAAAAACCGGTTTGATATTTACAGTTAAATTTACACCATCAAATAAGAAATTTAATATTCTCCACCTCTGCGTAATTTTATAGCTAGAGGTAGATCCAGTGCCGCGTGAGCGCAATTCTCGCACAACCTTCACTTTTCCGATCTTATGAAAATGTGCGTCAGAAAAAAACTCGGCATCCAGAGGGCAAACGGAGCTTAACTTCCGCTGCTTGGAATTGATCTGCGATGTTTACAGTAGTTGTCCCGTATTTTGTTTGCAATCTGTGCTATATCCATGATTGAGGATGCCATGATGGGTTGATAAAGGGGCCATCTGTCGCACAGGCCTGGACAATAAGGAGCGATCCTTACCAAATAAATACAGGGTTCCACAAACGGTCTGGAACAAAGTGGTGATGTAGCTAAGCAGAAATCTGTGACGTCAACAATGGAGCCACGTCATTGTTTATTGTGTCCCCATAAGTGATGTCGTCATATACCAAATACGTCAACAATCAGCTGACGTCATGGACAATCATTGTATGGGTTGCGAACGTGGCTGACGGACGTGTTGCTCTCGGGGTGTACTGCAAAAGCGTTTTTTGGTGCAACAGAGACGGGGATAGGCACAGGTAGGTCAGTGGCTTTATTCTTTGATGTGAAACCAGTTTGGATCAGTATTTAAAAACGGCCTACGCGTTATTGACTGAAAAACGTATGTACAGTGCGGACGACTGTGGATTTGGAGATTGTATCCTGCTCTGTCTTGTTATTGAGTTTGAATTGAGAAAGCCGATGTTCAGGAGGAAATGTTGATGTCAACGTCGGCATTACGATAACGGGATTGTCACAAAACTTAAATGTGATTTTAGATTTAAAATGATTGAAATACAAATGTGTAGACCTTTGCGTGAAAGCTGCAGAGTTAAGTGTCGGGCGCTGAACGCGAGTATTTGTGTAGTGACTGTTGATTGCCGTCTCATATGACTTGAATGTTTGTTCCTGGATGACATTGCTGTTAAAAAGCAAAACAGTTCCACTTGTTTAGTTGGCAGGGTTTGTCCAGATCGTGTGCATCAAAGTCACAGTCAGTTGGAAAATGAAACTATTCCAATTGATCTCCACTATAACTAATATCAGGGTGTGTAAAATACACAGTTATTAATATTTCCTTTGCTTTGACAAGGAAATCAACAATTCGCAGAAGTAGGTATCAGGTGTTATTTCGTTGGTGCTGTCAGAAAATATGTGTTTGAAGGAAGTTAGTTGGTCTATGCTTGTGACTTTTCGCTTCATCTACAAGGCAGTTGTCACGATGTTTGAGAATGTTTTGGCAATATTGAGTTTGGAGTATGGGAGCCTTCTGCTAAGACGCCTCATTCAACTTATGATGCGCATATTTGCCTTATAACGCCAGTGGTCTAACGGAGCTTAGCTTCCGCTGCTTGGAATTGATCTGCGATGTTTACAGTAGTTGTCCCGTATTTTGTTTGCAATCTGTGCTATATCCATGATTGAGGACGCCATGATGGGTTGATAAAGGGGCCCCATCTGTCGCACAGGCCCGGACAATAAGGAGCGACCCTTACCAAATAAATACAGGGTTCCACAAACGGCCTGGAACAAAGTGGTGATGTAGCTAAGCAGAAATCTGTGACGTCAACAATGGAGCCACGTCATTGTTTATTGTGTCACCATAAGTGATGTCGTCAGAGACAAAATACGTCAACAATCAGCTGACGTCATGGACAATCATTGTATGGGTTGCCAACGTGGCTGACGGACGTGTTGCTCTCGGGGTGTACTGCAAAAGCGTTTTTTGGTGCAACAGAGACGGGGATAGGCACAGGTAAGTCAGTGGCTTTATTCTTTGATGTGAAACCAGTTTGGATCAGTATTTAAAAACGGCCTACGCGTTATTGACTGAAAAACGTATGTACAGTGCGGACGACTGTGGATTTGGTGATTGTATCCTGCTCTGTCTTGTTATTGAGTTTGAATTGAGAAAACCGATGTTCAGGAGGAAATGTTGATGTCAACGTCGGCATTACGATAACGGGATTGTCACAAAACTTAAATGTGATTTTAGATTTAAAATGATTGAATTACAAATGTGTAGACCTTTGTGTGAAAGCTGCAGAGTTAAGTGTCGGGCGCTGAACGCGAGTATTTGTGTAGGGACTGTTGATTGCCGTCTCATATGACTTGAATGTTTGTTCCTCGATGACATTGCTGTTGAAAAGCAAAACAGTTCCAATTGTTTAGTTGGCAGGGTTTGTCCAGATCATGTGCATCAAAGTCACAGTCAGTTGGAAAATGAAACTATTCCATTGTCCTTCACCATAACTAATATCATGGTGTGTAAAATACACAGTTATTAATATTTCCTTTGCTTTGACAAGGAAATCAACAATTCGCAGAAGTAGGTATCAGGTGTGATTTTGTTGGTGCTGTCAGAAAATATGTGTTTGAAGGAAGTTAGTTGGTCTATGCTTGTGACTTTTCGCTTCATCTGCAAGGCAGTTGTCACGATGTTTGAGAATGTTTTGGCAATATTGAGTTTGGAGTATGAGAGCCTTCTGCTAAGACGCCTCATTCAACTTATGATGCGCATATTTGCCTTAAAACACCAGTGGTCTAACGGAGCTTAGCTTCCGCTGCTTGGAATTGATCTGCGATGTTTACAGTAGTTGTCCCGTATTTTGTTTGCAATCTGTGCTATATCCATGATTGATGACGCCATGATGGGTTGATAAAGGGGCCCCATCTGTCGCACAGGCCCGGACAATAAGGAGCGACCCTTACCAAATAAATACAGGGTTCCACAAACGGTCTGGAACAAAGTGGTGATGTAGCTAAGCAGAAATCTGTGACGTCAACAATGGAGCCACGTCATTGTTTATTGTGTCCCCATAAGTGATGTCGTCAGAGACAAAATACGTCAACAATCAGCTGACGTCATGGACAATCATTGTATGGGTTGCCAACGTGGCTGACGGACGTGTTGCTCTCGGGGTGTACTGCAAAAGCGTTTTTTGGTGCAACAGAGACGGGGATAGGCACAGGTAAGTCAGTGGCTTTATTCTTTGATGTGAAACCAGTTTGGATCAGTATTTAAAAACGGCCTACGCGTTATTGACTGAAAAACGTATGTACAGTGCGGACGACTGTGGATTTGGTGATTGTATCCTGCTCTGTCTTGTTATTGAGTTTGAATTGAGAAAACCGATGTTCAGGAGGAAATGTTGATGTCAACGTCGGCATTACGATAACGGGATTGTCACAAAACTTAAATGTGATTTTAGATTTAAAATGATTGAATTACAAATGTGTAGACCTTTGTGTGAAAGCTGCAGAGTTAAGTGTCGGGCGCTGAACGCGAGTATTTGTGTAGTGACTGTTGATTGCCGTCTCATATGACTTGAATGTTTGTTCCTGGATGACATTGCTGTTGAAAAGCAAAACAGTTCCACTTGTTTAGTTGGCAGGGTTTGTCCAGATCATGTGCATCAAAGTCACAGTCAGTTGGAAAATGAAACTATTCTATTGTCCTTCACCATAACTAATATCATGGTGTGTAAAATACACAGTTATTAATATTTCCTTTGCTTTGACAAGGAAATCAACAATTCGCAGAAGTAGGTATCAGGTGTGATTTTGTTGGTGCTGTCCGAAAATATGTGTTTGAAGGAAGTTAGTTGGTCTATGCTTGTGACTTTTCGCTTCATCTACAAGGCAGTTGTCACGATGTTTGAGAATGTTTTGGCAATATTGAGTTGGGAGTATGAGAGCCTTCTGCTAAGACGCCTCATTCAACTTATGATGCACATATTTCCCCTAAAACGCCAGTGGTCTAACGGAGCTTAGGTTCCGCTGCTTGGAATTGATCTGCGTTGTTTACTGTAGTTGTCCCGTATGTTGTTTGCAATCTGTGCTATATCCATGATTGATGACGCCATGATGGGTTGATAAAGGGGCCCCATCTGTCGCACAGGCCCGGACAATAAGGAGCGACCCTTACCAAATAAATACAGGGTTCCACAAACGGTCTGGAACAAAGTGGTGATGTAGCTAAGCAGAAATCTGTGACGTCAACAATGGAGCCACGTCATTGTTTATTGTGTCACCATAAGTGATGTCGTCATATACCAAATACGTCAACAATCAGCTGACGTCATGGATAATCATTGTATGGGTTACGATCGTGGCTGACTGACGTGTTGCTCTCGGGGTGTACTGCAAAAGCGTTTTTTGGTGCACTAGAGACGGGGATAGGCACAGGTAAGTCAGTGGCTTTATTCTTTGATGTGAAACCAGTTTGGATCAGTATTTAAAAACGGCCTACGCGTTATTGACTGAAAAACGTATGTACAGTGCGGACGACTGTGGATTTGGTGATTGTATCCTGCTCTGTCTTGTTATTGAGTTTAATTGAGAAAGCCGATGTTCAGGAGGAAATGTTGATGTCAACGTCGGCATTACGATAACGGGATTGTCACAAAACTTAAATGTGATTTTAGATTTAAAATGATTGAATTACAAATGTGTAGACCTTTGTGTGAAAGCTGCAGAGTTAAGTGTCGGGCGCTGAACGCGAGTATTTGTGTAGGGACTGTTGATTGCCGTCTCATATGACTTGAATGTATGTTC